>NC_052953.1:9377143-9749643 GCF_013358895.1 Oreochromis aureus | reverse complement strand
TATAAAGCATATAAACAATTACAGCAAAATGATGCAACAAACACAGCAGTGCTACTAATCCAAAATACTCAAAGCTTCATAGAACTGAAAAAAACATTTATTTTTAGCTCCATTCTGCTGCTGATACATACTTTAGGTTTCTGAATATTAAACTTGTTGCTGCCTTTCATAGTGTGTAACTTGAAGGCCCTGAGTACTTTCTCCCACACTGAAAACACTGGAATGATAACATTATTTGAACATTACCTAATAAGACTGATTCAGGACAGACAATTAGTTATGTTAAACTTTCCTAGCAGTCCTTCACAAACAGGGAACAGTCTGTCTATTCTCTCCATCTGTCAGCTGCTGCTGGCTCTTCCTCCTCCTCTTCCTCACACACTGCTGAGTTTGTCCTGGTGGATCATCAGGGTGCAAAGCCTCACAGATGATGTGCAGCAGTGGGTCCCTCAGTCTGTCCTCACTCTGGACACTTGCAGTTGTCACACATGGAAATCAAATGTGTGATAAGCTGCAGGATTCAAACACAAGTGTAACTTATAAATACATGTTCATACTTTTATTCCACAATCAGAGAGAAAGAAACAGAGAGAGAGTGCAGGACAGACAGACAGGTGACAGTCTCAGGTGTACACACTGCTACAAAACAGCACAAGAGAAGGAGGATTTAGTGTTTGTGTTATTACGAGTGCTAAACAAGAAGAGTTCCCAGATGGTACAGTGGACACATGTGTGACTCCTGTGATTACAGCATCTTTCTTTCAGCTTAACGAGTGAACCGTCAGCTCATTCAAACACACGTTAAAGTCCGTTTGGCGACACCACCGAACAGAGGCAGCAATATAACATAGCTAACATTAACAGTGCAGTGAATCCTGCTTGTGCCGTCATATTCAGGACTGCAAACCGAGCAGCATCACTGACTTTCAGCTTGTTGTGTTTGTGGATATATGACTGACTTTAATCGATAAAATCATCACATTCTCTGTAAGATTAAGGTCAACTATATATATATTTAGAAATAGAAGCTTTAAAACCAAGTTAACGCTGAAAGTACAAACATCACTAATGTCACATAACTTTGCCGACATGTGGCCAACAGTAATGTTTTAATGTTCTTAAACATTCGCACATGAATAAGTGACATCATATTCAGTACTTACTTTTGACAGTTCACTCTTCGACGCTCCCTTCTGCCGTATTTTATGCGTAAAATTATCCACACCCACCGCCGCTATGGATTGTGGGATATATGGGGCCACGAAGCGTGCACCGGACCACGCTTGATATTTGGGGAAATCGATGGCGCATTTGGAGTATGCATTTGAAGTACACTTTGAATAAAAAAGAAATTAATGACGCCTTTACTAAATTTTATCAGGAGCTTTACACCTCCAATGGATTGGTGGAGGAACAGAGGCTGTCAGATTTCTTTTCTTCTATTAAAATTCCCAGCCTGTCTGAAGACCAAAGAACTGTATTAGAAGGTAAGATTACACTAATTGAAGTTAAGCAGGCAATTGGCAGTCTTAGTTTGGGCAAATCTCCAGGCAATGATGGATTTCCATCAGATTTTTATAAGGTGTTTGTGGGTGAATTAGCTCCAAGACTACTGTCGGTATATCAAGATGCATTTCAAAGAGGGAGACTACCATTTAGTATGCGATCGGCAGTGATCACGTTATTACATAAAAAGGGAAAGACCCACAGTATTGTGGGAATTACCGTAATTTCATTAATTAATGTGGACGAAAAGATTATTTCCAAGATATTAGCTTTTAGGCTTGAGAAAGTTCTTCCTTGTTTGGTTCATAGGGATCAGGTCGGTTTTGTGAAAAATAGAAGTTCTGCAGATAATTTACGTAGGTTATTGCACATATTCTGGAAGAGCAGGACTAATTTAGACCCTGTCGTCGCATTTTCCTTAGACGCAGAGAAGGCCTTCGATAAAGTTGAGTACCCTTTCTGTTTTATACGTTGAAGAGATTCGGTTTTGGTCCCATTTTTAGGCAGTGGATCCAGGTGGTATACACAGATCCAATGGCTACAGTTACTACCAATGGGATAATGTCACCCTCCTTTTCGTTAAGTCGGGGTACTAGACAAGGTTCACCCTTATCACCACTCATTTTCGCCCTGTTTTTGGAGCCTTTGGCTATTGCATTACGTGAATGTAAGCAAATTAGAGGGGTGGATATGGGTCAAGAAGAACATAAAATTTTTTTGTATGCACATGACATTTTACTGATCTCAAGTAACCCAGAACAGGCCGTTCCTGCAATTTCCTCAATTATTGATTCCTTTTCTGTAATCTCTGGCTACACCATAAATTGGTCTAAGTCGGAAGTTATGCCCATTTCTAAATTGTGTCCTCCAGTTACGAGGAGCTCATGGCAGTTCAAGTGGATGCCCGAGGGTTTGACTTACTTGGGGATTAAACTGACCCCTGGTTTAGACAACATAATGCAAGTAAATATCTCCCCAGTGATTGAAAACATTCGTCCGTTGTTGCAGAATTGGGCTAAAATAAATCTGTCCCTTTTGAGCAGAATTAATTTGGTGAAGATGATTATTGCCCCTAAACTTCAGTACCTTCTTCACATGTTACCGATAGCAGTCCCACATAATTTGTTAAAGCTTTATAATACATGTGTGGAGGGTTTTGTGTGGGCAGGCAAAAAGCCATCTTTTAATCGGTCCAAATTATATGCTCCAAAAGATAATGGCGGGTTGGCATTGTCCAAGATGGTTTGGTATCACTATGCTTTCTCCCTCTCAGTTAGTTAAGATATACAATTCCCTTACGGAGAAGCCTTCATGGGTTGCGATTGAGGAAAGTCTTGTGGCTCCTTCGTCTTTAGAGGCCTTCCTCACTCAGAAGGGAAGACCAGTACCGCTTTAAAGATCCTGTATTGGCTTTCATGCAAGAGACCTGGTCTAGAGCTCACCAATATATCAACGTTAGCCCTTATCTAACCTCTAGAGCCTCTATCTGGCATAATAAGAAAATATTAATTGGTAAGAAACCAGTCAGGTGGGAGGCTTGGGCTAGGACAGGTATCAATCAGGTGGGGGATTTATTTGGGCAGACTGGCATGAAATCGTTTGCAGAAATCAGACGAGAATTTAATCTGGATCCAAGGGAAATTTGGAGGTTTTTTCAAATAAGACACTGTATTAAAACCATTTTGAATAATAACCCAGACCCTCCATCTAGTATTCAGGAGATGTTTGCAGCTCCTGGCATTAATAGAATCAGGGCATCCAAATTTTATGGGATGTTCAGAGAGGCGCACTCTCCCAATTTGGGGGGATTGAGGCAGTGTTGGGAGAAGGATCTGGGTATCCAGATTTTAGAGGACACTTGGAAGCAGCTGGTTTCATCATGGTATGTTTGCTCACCTGAAACACAGTCTCAACTTATCCAGTACAAGTTGCTTCACAGAAATTACTGGACTCCCAGTAAATTAGTCAGGCTGAAGCTTGTGGATAATGACACCTGTTGGAAATGTCAGGAGGAAGCCGGGACTCTAGTTCATATGTTGTACACATGTCGGAAAAATGATTATTTGTGGGATGGGATCATTAACTTGGTGAATGATATTTTTAAACTTAATCTCTCTAAGTCTCCAGCTGTATGTGTCCTGGGCCTGTTACCTGACAACAGTATTCTTTCAAAAAAACAGAGACTGTGGATGCGTCTGGCTTTCATAACAGGATGCAGGATAATACTGAGGCACTGGAAGTCATCCAGCCCCTGTTCTCTCAGGGAATGGACTGAACAAATGTCTAAGATGGCATCATATGAACGGGTTATGTACAGAATTAAGGGGAGAGAAGATATTTTTGAGCAGGTTTGGGGTCCTTTTTTGTTGTATATCGACAATGTCTCTTAGATATTGTGATAAGTGGTTTTTTTTGGGGGGGGGGTTCATGTGTCGTTGATATTCTGGTTGTTGTTCTTTTACTTTGAAAGTCAGCAGAGGGAAGAAATTGTCTAATGTTATCAGTGGTCAAGGTTATGTCTTATTTTTTTTTTGGCACCCGGGGGTTTAGCCCCCATTGATTTTGTTTTTGTTGATGTTTCCCAGGAGGCGGTTTATCTTTTTGTTTCTCCTGGAGTTTTTCTTTTTTTGTTTTTTTGTTTTTGTTCTTTTTTTGTTTTGTTTTGTTTTTGTTTGTTTTTTGTTTTTTTGTTATTGTTTTGTTTTTGTTTTTTGTTTGTTTGTTTGTCTTTAGTTATTGTTAGTCTTTATTTGTTGGTTGTTGTTAAGAAGCGGACAGAGAACTGACAGTATGATTATTCCTGTTGTATATTTGTTAATGTTTCTGTCCATTTAAAATATGAATAAAAAAAAAAAAATAAAAAAAAAAAAAAGAAGTACACTTTGAATTGGGACAGCCGTCGTCGCGTGGCGGTGACGTACTCGCACTTGAAATGCGTACTTCAAGCGTGCATACCCTGAATTGGGACACAGCCAAAGATGGGGCATAGAAGCAGAACCGAGTCCTATGTGTGGAGGGACAGTAACTATGTGTGTATATGTAAGCATTTAAACATTGCAGAGAGTACAATTAACAGTAACAGTATTGTAGAAATTCATTTCACCGAAACAATAACATGGCGCACAGTGTGACGTCAAAAAGGCGCACACCTTTGACGCTGCGTTTTCTCCGTTTTTCTCGTCCACACATAAATGCAAAAACGTAGTTTTCGAAAATATCCACCCTGGCAGGCGTTTTTAGAAACCTCCGTTTTCAGTGACCGAAAACGCCGTTTACGTGTGGACGAAGGGTGTAAACGCATAGAAAAATCTGCATTTTCAAAAATACCCGGGTACGTGTGGACGTAGCCACAGAGGTATGCAATGTCTTTGTGAATAGATACTGACCTATGCTGATCTATACTGGTCTGTTGCCTGCCCCCTCAGATACAGTGGAGTGCTCCACCTCTGGCCACAACAAGCAAGTCACCAGCCAAGCAGTCACTGAAGAATCCCAAGTCAAGGCTTTCCATTGTAGTCACTGTGTGTTGATCTTCAAATCCAAGGTGTACCTTTTTGAACACCTCAACAAGGTGCATGGCCTCAATACAGAAACTTCTCTCAGAGAGGCTGGATTATGCCCTGGGACTGACAAAGCCAACACAGAGAACAGCAGCAGCAGTTCAGGAGATCATTTTAAATGCCAGAGCTGTGATTTTAAAGCTTGTAGTTGGGATGGTTTAAGTGAACACGAGGAACTGTGTCACAAAACTTCAGAAAATCCTAACGTGTCAGGAGGTGTCATCATTTCAGAAAACCTCGACAGCACTTTTAGTGTCATTTCAGCAAACCAGAAGAATGAAGCTGCAGGAACATCGGAGGATCCGTCAGTTCTTTCAGATATTTCTACCTCAGAAATGAAATGCACGTTAAAGGACCTGAAAACCTACAAGAGGCCATTGCAAACCATTACTAAGTACTTCTCAGTGTCATCTGGATCAAATACAATGACTGATGCAAAATTAGCTGATGGCACCAAAGAAACTATAATTTTGCAGGAATCTCCTTCAAGCTCCTGTCCAAACAGTAGTGGTGTGTTTAAAGTCACAGCAAAGTCTGTGATAGATATCACCGGAAGTAAGTCGTACCCTTTTTTGCACACTGACTTGACTACTGATTTGACACCATCTAAAACTCCGGAACAATTCAGAAAAGAAACTGTTCCTGGCAGTGCTGTGAAGAGATCCAGTGGTAAAAGTTCAAAAGGTCATCCTGCCAAAAAAGCCAAGTTGGATAACGAAGAGATGCTCACGGAAAAAGAAAATGAAAGTAGACAGCAGTCATCCAGCAGCAACGAGTTTTCACTTGAACTCAGCGAAGATGAAGACGAGGCAGACGCGCCAAAAGTGTATTCTTGTAAACATTGTGACTACAGTGACGTTGGCATCAGGCGAATTTCTGCCCATTATCAAAGTGACCACCCTTACATCAGCTACAATTCTGTCTACATTCAAGACGCAAGTGATCACAGTGCCACCTTTCGTTGTTTGGAGTGTCCAGTTGAGTTTTTAAGCACAGCTGACCTTAAGAGCCACTACTTGGAAAATCATCCAGATGCCCCAGATGTATTTGCCATGAAATCATGTGGCCTCAGTTTGGTTTTCAAATGCTTTCTTTGTAAATTTACTACCAATCTATTGAAGTCCTTGAAAGAACATTACAAGGCAAAGCATGCAACATATGAAGTGGAGAATTCCTTAATGTTCTGCAGATATTCAATGTCTGAATGCCAAGAGGAATCGTCTCAGCTGAGTCTAGAAAAATCAGGAGGTATATCTCCTGAGTGTGCCCATACATCCCAAAATTCTTCCTCTGAAAGTGCAGACCTGGCCTTGTATAAATGCCAGAAATGCATGTTTAGTCACAAGTCAGTTGTTGCTATGCATGTTCACTACCAAAAAAGCCACCCAGATGAAGTAATCACATTAGATAAAATCAAACAGTCAGCTTGTGCCACGTCACATGCAGCATTGACGATGACATCTGAGAAATCTCCTCTAACATCCACTCAAAATGAAGAAGCTGCTCAGGAAATCCTCAAGATGAAAATGAACAAGAAAAAGAAAAAAACAAAGAGGCATTCAAAATCTTTGGTCATTTCAGCAACATCCTCAGTGAAAACCCCACAGACAAAGAGGTCCCTGAACTGTTACATGTGCGGATACAAAACTGGTGTGATATATGCTCTGAAGAAGCATTTAAGCAAAACTCACAAAGTAAACCGTACATTCACAGATATTTTAAGATATTATTTTAGACAAGGATCATTAGAGCCTGGGTATCATTGTGAATTCTGTGTTTTCAGACATGAAAAAGCTGCAGTAGTTTATGAGCACTACCAGGAACGCCACCCAGCACGTGTCCCCTGCGTTGAGTATGTAAGTACTCAGTTATATGCCGGTCCTGGAATGGTCCCTCCTAAAAAGAAGAAGCCTAACCTAGAGCAGAGTGAAGGCAATGACACTGAAAACAGATTGCTATCCCAAAGATCTGGACAAAATAGAGCTGGTATATCTTGCAAAAGATGCTCTTTTAAAAGTAAGTCATTGTCAGATCTGGCACACCATTACCGAATTGTTCATCCTTTGAGTGCAAAACTTGCCAAGAAAGCAAACGCAAGCTGGCGGGTGGAAGACCAAAGTGACAGACGTGGCTCATCTGACTCCTACCAGTTTGGTAAATTACGGGCGTCCTCCACAGTGTTCAAGTGCCTTTACTGCTCTGCAAATTTTAATAGCAAACACGGTCTCCACGTTCACTGTGGATTGAAACACCCGGAAGCTGTAATCGAAAAATATGAACATGAACATGAACAAGAACAAAAACCAAAAAAGCAGCTCCAAAAACCAAAAAAGCAGCTCCAAAATTCAAAAAAGCAGCTCCAAAATTCAAAAAAGCAGCTCCAAAATTCAAAAAAGCAGCTCCAAAATTCAAAAAAGCAGCTCCAAAAACCAAAAAAGCAGCTCCAAAAACGTCTGCATGAGAAGTTTAAGTCTAGCATAACGGCAGAAGAAAGCCTCTTGATCTACAAGTGTCCAAAGTGTCCATATGTGAATGCTAGCTACCACGCGACCCTTGCTCACTGTCAAATGAAGCATCCAGCAATTGTAGTCCGGGCAGATGAACTTGAGACAGACGAAGTCTTTGCATCAAACATGGTCAAATGTACTTTAGGAAAAGGTTCTAATGAAAGAGGGTACTTGTGTAAAAAATGTTCACAAATCCATGGATCACTGAGAAAACTCAATGCTCACCGTAAGAAGGTTCATCATGATACAGAAGTGTATGAGCACACTGACACTGAAAGCCAAAACAAAACTTCGAGAAAAGTAAGCATTGCGAAAAGTAGACAGGCTTCACAAACGGAAACTCCTGATGCATGCCCGTCAACTTTGCTGTCCGGAGTCCGCAGCAACAAACAGTTGTACAAGTGCCAGATGTGCACCTATAAAGGAGCGAATCGAAAATACCTCCAGTGCCACTACAAAAATACTCACAAATTGGATGCAGTCAGTATTTACAAACTTCTTGAGAAATATAACGTACTTAAATCAGGCAACAGCACAAAGGTTAAATGTTTGAAATGTCCGGACTTAACATTCAAGTCATCGCAGCTGCTCATTGACCACTATAGTACTTTTCACCGCTCAGAGTGGAAGTTGGACTTCACTGTGTTGTCACTAGGATCGCCGAAAAAGAAAACCACAGGGGTTTACAAATGTGACCACTGCAACACACAATTAATTGGGATTAGAAAGGTGTGTTATCACATGGATCGCCACAGAGCAAGGATGCTAGAGATGGCCAAGGCTGCGCAGAGAAAGGAGTCGCTTGTTAGCACAACAATAGAGCAAGAATCCAGCGAGGTAAGTTGACGCTGTTGTAATTCCTGTCTACGTTCTTTGTCTTCTGATCTACTCGTGTTATTTGACCATTACTGTGATTATTTCCAGCCCTGCAGGCAAGACGAAACGGCCACATTGGAAACTGTGAACGAGGTTAATCGTTGGAACGGGACACCAGTGCCGAGCGCCGCTACATCAGAACTCTCTGATGTACAGCAGCCAGAACTAGAATCGAATGAAGACAAACACACGTGTAAACAGTGCGGCCGGATGTTTATGTCATTGAAAGGCTTGCATTCACATGAGCACAGCCACGCAGCCCTGGCAGCCATCAAGAAACTGGACAATAGCTCCACATCTGGATTAAAACACAAGTAAGAACTTTGGGCTTTTTTTATTGTTAAAAACTAAACTAAAAAGAAGTATTAATAATGGCTAAATTTAGGCTCGTATATTAAAGCAGTCATCCCAATTTGCCACGCTTTTTTTTTGTGGGCTCACTTAAAAAGTAACATGGAAATTTTACCAGGTGGTCTTGTTTAGTCTGAAAAAGTACAGTGCCTATCTGGGTATTGGAAAACCTTTGCAGAAAAGCTTCTTTATCTCAAGATTTTCACTTCCTGGTTAAATAAAAAGTTAGACTCCCCTTTCCCGCTTTCCTCAATTCCACCTCTATCCACTCCTGTATAACTTCAAACTTCACAAGAAGGCCATTTCCTCATGAATAGAACCAATGGCTTTCTGACAAGAGAACCAAAGTAGAGAAATGATACCTCCTTTACAGATTTTAGGAGTTACTTCATCTACTCTCTGTTTGACTAATGTGTCTTTCGCAGGCTTGTTAAAATTGAATTTTGATTACTTTATTCGTTAAAGCAAGTCCCAAACACCCCAAGCTGTATTTTTCTGTGAGAGTTGAATGATTGTGAACCTTTTTTTTTTCTTTTTATCTCACCAGCATTAGCAAATATCTCATCCACAAATCTGGAACTCTGAGATCTTTTCAGTGTAGTTGCTGTACCTATCGGACAACAGTCTTTGGCCTCTGGAGGAGTCATTTTATGAAAAAGCATCGTGGTAAGAACTCATTCGTAACATCACCAGTGGTATCTTATGAGCATTAAGTGTCAAACGCATTGACTTTGATCTGCTGACATGGTTTTCAAAATCACCAGAATTTTTAAAATTAGTCTTTTAATTAAAATAAGCTGTTGTAGATTATTAGCTTACGTTTTCTGTAAGCTGGATTTGGTCAAGTTAATGAGTTGTCACAGGTGCATTTTATATTAGAAGCTGACTGTAACTGTTCAGACTGGGATGGTTTTGGCTTAGTTTTAAAGACAGCGACAAATTTCACAAGAAGGGGTTTGAGAGATTTCGTGTGGCTTTATGTCTGCGTTTATGTCTTTCATTTTTCATTTGGTTATTCTATTGGTGAATGCCTAGATCTCATCATGGGTGCGGCTGAGACTGAAGACAAAGATGAGAGTGAAGAGAGGTTTGATAAGGAGTCCTCTAATTCATCAGAGAAAATGAATAGCTTGCCTGAAATTGATGAGGGACGTGAACTTATTAAAGGCAAGTTGGTTTTTTTGTGTGTGTGTGGGTTTTTTTTTTTGTTGTTAAACTTGGTCTTGGTTTTCATAAAACAAACAGTTTCTGGTTTTGTAGCAGTACTAACAGACTGTGGCTCCTTGAAACTTTGACAGGATCTCTGTACTTGGAGCCCCCAGATGTGCGGCGCCAGTTAAACCACTACACCATGATGGCACAGAGCAGCATCAAATCTAAAGTGAACATGCAACTATCAAAATTACCTGAGAACGGCGTGCTTCACTGTGAGTTCTGCAATTTCAGCACTGGACACCTGTCTAGTATCCGGCGGCACTACCTAAATTGGCATGGAAAGAAAATCCTCAGATGTAAAGACTGCAACTTTTTCACAGGTTTAAGGTAAGGTGCTGCAAGAGTTTGTAATTTTGTGTGTACAAAAGATTTTTGGCTTTTTTTTTCTTTAATAAAATTTAGTGTGTTACTAAAAATCTGCAAATTGTACTACTTAGCTTCAACTATTTAGCTTTTGTTTTCGAAAATGGAAAATGTACACAAGTGATATTCTGGGATTGAAAACTTGGAAAATATTTTTATGTAAATATTCATTTTCACATTTGTTTTAAATCTTGCATTTAATCTTGCATTTGCATTTAGTATGAGTAATAATTGATACTTTTAATTCTGCATCATCACAGATGTGCAGGATCTGACTAGTTTCTATGGTCAGGTGACATAATGCATTCCTGGTTTGCCTCAAGGAGGAGACACAAATCCCTTTGGGGTGGCATCGGGAAGAGAACCTGGCATAAAAGTGTGCTAAATCAAATATGCCGCACTATCTGCTGTTTGAAGAAGAAGCTTCTTTTATTCAGATTTAGACATTGTTGTCAATCATTTTAGATGTATGGAAATAACTTGGATGAGTTTTATGAGGTATTTGACTTGACAGACATCTTGAATTTGTCATTTTTACTCATTACTCAACACGAGTTGTCACCAAACACTGACAGATTTGCAATGTCATCACTGATTTCTCCTGTTGTCATTAGGAAAACTCTGGAAATGCACATGGAGATGGGTCACTCTACCTGCCAGTCAAAGCCTACTCATCAGAAGGACCTCTGCTGCCCTTTCTGTCTGTACCAAACTAAGAACAAGAACAACATGATTGATCACATCGTCTTGCATCGTGGTATGTTGGAGTATTTGCAGGATTTGTAGGAACGTGTTGTGCTTTCTGATACCTGACGCTGTCACATAAGCATTCCCTTTTTTCCTTTTTTTTTCTTTTCAGAGGGACGTGTAGTGCCAATAGAGGTTCGTCGCCCCAAACTGTCACGTTACCTTCAAGGCATCATCTTCCGCTGTCACAAATGTACTTTCACCAGTGGCAGCCCAGAAAACCTGCGTTTGCACATGATGAGGCACGATGACATCAAACCCTACAAGTGTCAGCTGTGCTATTTCGACTGCACCCAGCTGAGTGATTTGGAGGCACACCTGAGCGATAAGCATCAGGTGAGGATTTCTCTCTAAAGCCTTCTGTGCATCCTTGGAATTCCTTTGGGTCAAAAAAGGTATTCTCTTTAACTGATGGGCGGACGGTGCTTTTGTTCTACACACTACTGTCATAACCATGAAGATTTAGAAAATCAAGAGAAAATAAAGTTGAATGAAGAATCAAAGTTATTTAAGCCTTTAAAAAGTGTAAGCAGCAATTAGATGTCAGACGTCAACATGTCTGATTTTTGAAAGTAGCCAACGAAAGAGAGTGGGAGCATACATCCTAAAAATATGAATAGATATAAAAATGAACATAAAGAATTCATCAGAATGACATTTTTAAATGTCAACCATGCATCTTCTTTAGTAGCACTGCATCACTTTCACAAGCTACATATAGGCAGTGGACTTACTTTTGCAAAAGAATGGTTTTATTCACATAATGCTAAGGAGACATTGGCACTGGGCCATTTGATTCCTTTAGTCTGAATGTTTTTGTAGTCCAAAAACTTTGCCACAAATCTGTTTAATATTGATTAAGGTTGCACCTAATGGAGTGATGCAGTGCATATCCTACCCCATTTCCTTGGCTATTAAAAAGTGCTACATTTACAGGGATTAAACCATAGGTAATGTCAAAGATGGACATGGACAACTACTGTGACATCATCTGTTGGTTTCTGAAATTGTGTTTTGATGCCCCAAGATTAGCATTTTCACCACAACCATATTAGTTTCAAAGTAGGGCTGGGCGATATGGCCTAAAATCCATATCACGGTATAATTTGAAGCATGTGCGGTAACGATATATATCACGATATATTCTTTTCTTCTGTATAACGTATTTTACACACTATAAGGCACACTTAAAATCCTTTAATTTTCTCAAAAATCGACAGTGTGCCTTATGTATGAATTGTGGTTGTGCTTACTGACCTCAAACCGATTTTGTGTTACACAGCGCGCAGAAATCAAAAAATGTTTTAGTACCACTTTGGAGAGCTATTAAAGCGCACCGCTTGATGGATTGCCGGAGCATTACGGCTGCCGTAGTCAGGAGCGTTGCGGAGTAATCCAAAACTCCGTCCACTTTAGGTCCCAAAGTCAAACAAACACTGCAGCATCACTGAGAGTTACAAACTGTCTCAATTCTTTCATCTTTAATAAAATGATCAGCGTTTCTGCTCTACCAGGTGTAACAATTAAGTTTAACATCCAGGCATCCATGAAAACAGAATCTATTAAATTTAATGAAGTTAGAAGTTAGCAGGAATTTTGCTCGCTAGCTTCCAGCTTCATATTTGATGCAGAACAGCTGATTGTTCTGCAAATAGTTTGAAATGTTTATTTAAAACTGCCTTGGCTGCATTAAAAAAAAATAGCTGCAAAAAACTTTGTTGTTTGCCAAACTGAGTTACTTTTTTGAAGAAGTAACTATATAATTAATTGCCCAACATTGGTCATTATATACTGTTTTGCAGACAGAGAGTTACAGGACTCTCTCCCAGACCACAGACTCATAATAAGTCAGAGCCTTATAAAAAAATAATAAAAAAAAGAAAGTTGTGTTTTCAAAATTGGAGTTCAAGTTATTTTTACTTCCAATAGTGTTAACATACTACACAGGTCAATGACTAGATTTTTTTTTTATTTTCATTGTAAGTGGGCTAAAGCAGTTAATTAAAAGTAGTCTAACATAAATGTAAATGCTGTAATTTGATTATTTTAATAAACCATGTAACTTGGATGGATTAGATGCTGGCGTGACCACAGTGCACACGTCTGATGTCGCTTACAGTGGTCCAAGGGATCGCTCAGGGAGTTTGTGTGTTCGCTCAGACACATGAAATATTAGAGGGAACATTGCGCCCACTCCTATTTCAAAGAATAAGATGTGCTGAGAAGGAGAGGGGCTGACTGTGAAACTGCTATCTCTATGCAGTAAGCAGACAAAAGATAATCCAACATTTTTAAGCAATTTAAACATGATTTGCAAAATAGTTGTAGTAATGTTTTATTCAGTATGCTTCCAAAATCAGTGACTAAGCCCATAAACTCACAAGGAAAGTGTCATGTCTGTCTTCCCATAAACTTCTATAGGACTGGGAGTCTTATCTCAACCCCATAACTCCAAGTGTATTATATTGGATAAATGAGTTTTTGAGGCTTCTACATCATCAGTGCCCCACCCCCACCCCAATATAATGTGTTGGAAAAGTGTATCATAATTTGGACTTTGATTCTGTCTATGCAGGTCGTGAGGAATCATGAACTTGTGGGTCAGGTGAGCCTTGATCAGCTGGAGCCAAGCGTTGGTAATGTGCCAGTAACAGAAGAGGAACATTTGTCTAACATGGACCAGCTCGATAAGGAGACGGAAGATGTAGAAATGGAGGACTTTTTTGCAGACTGTGATGAGGTTCCACAAGCTGAGAACCTGGAAGAAAACTATACCACAGAGAAAAGTGCACTCCAGATGAGGGAATGCCAGGAAAGCAATGGAGAAAGTCCTGGCGAGACTTCCGAATCAGACATTCAACATGAGAATGCAAAACCAAACTCTACTGTCCAACAAGAGCTGCAAGAACAAGCAGAGACTGTGCTTCTAGAGACTGCAAGAGAACAGGAGACAGGAAATGTGGAACAAAGTGTTGCAGAAGTGAAAATTACAGATACCCCATGTGAGGATTGTGGCGGTCCAGAGGAAGAGAGGCAGACAAATGAAAACCAAACCCAACCTAAGTTCAGAGAATGTGGAGACAAACAACAAGCGGAGACAGGAAATGATTTCAAAGTGGATGAAGAAACACCAGCTCAAAAGCAAGACGTTAAAGCATGCTTCAAGGAGGAAGAAGAGAAAGGTCCTTTCGAGCAGAAGCAGAACGAAGAATCTGAGATGCTCACAGAAGACGAGCAACGACACCAAGATCAGGCGCCTGGTGACCACGACGGGATGAACGATGATGATTGTCTGGAAGAGCATGAAGGTAAAAAGAAATTATCTGAGATGCTCACAGAAGACGCAGCAACGGCACCAAGATCAGGCGCCCGGTGACCACGACGGGATGAGGGATGATGATTGTCTGGAAGAGCATGAAGGTAAAAGAAATTATCTGAGATGCTCACAGAAGACGAGCAACGACACCAAGATCAGGCGCCTGGTGACCACGACGGGATGAACGATGATGATTGTCTGGAAGAGCATGAAGGTAAAAAGAAATTATCTGAGATGCTCACAGAAGACGAGCAACGGCACCAAGATCAGGCGCCCGGTGACCACGACGGGATGAGGGATGATGATTGTCTGGAAGAGCATGAAGGTAAAAAGAAATTATCTGAGATGCTCACAGAAGGCGAAAACGGCACCAAGATCAGGCGCCCGGTGACCACGACGGGATGAGGGATGATGATTGTCTGGAAGAGCATGAAGGTAAAAAGAAATTATCTGAGATGCTCACAGAAGACGAGCAACGGCACCAAGATCAGGCGCCCGGTGACCACGACGGGATGAGGATGATGATTGTCTGGAAGAGCATGAAGGTAAAAAGAAATTATCTGAGATGCTCACAGAAGACGAAGCAACGGCACCAAGATCAGGCGCCCGGTGACCACGACGGGATGAGGGATGATGATTGTCTGGAAGAGCATGAAGGTAAAAAGAAATTATCTGAGATGCTCACAGAAGACGAGCAACGGCACCAAGATCAGGCGCCTGGTGACCACGACGGGATGAGGGATGATGATTGTCTGGAAGAGCATGAAGGTAAAAGAAATTATCTGAGATGCTCACAGAAGACGAACAACGGCACCAAGATCAGGCGCCTGGTGACCACGACGGGATGAACGATGATGATTGTCTGGAAGAGGATGAAGGTAAAAGAAATTATCTGAGATGCTCACAGAAGACGAGCAACGACACCAAGATCAGGCGCCCGGTGACCACGACGGGATGAACGATGATGATTGTCTGGAAGAGCATGAAGGTAAAAAGAAATTATCTGAGATGCTCACAGAAGACGAGCAACGACACCAAGATCAGGCGCCCGGTGACCACGACGGGATGAGGGATGATGATTGTCTGGAAGAGCATGAAGGTAAAAAGAAATTATCTGAGATGCTCACAGAAGACGAGCAACGACACCAAGATCAGGCGCCTGGTGACCACGACGGGATGAGGGATGATGATTGTCTGGAAGAGCATGAAGGTAAAAGAAATTATCTGAGATGCTCACAGAAGACGAGCAACGGCACCAAGATCAGGCGCCTGGTGACCACGACGGGATGAGGGATGATGATTGTCTGGAAGAGCATGAAGGTAAAAAGAAATTATCTGAGATGCTCACAGAAGACGAGCAACGGCACCAAGATCAGGCGCCTGGTGACCACGACGGGATGAACGATGATGATTGTCTGGAAGAGCATGAAGGTAAAAAGAAATTATCTGAGATGCTCACAGAAGACGAGCAACGACACCAAGATCAGGCGCCTGGTGACCACGACGGGATGAGGGATGATGATTGTCTGGAAGAGCATGAAGGTAAAAAGAAATTATCTGAGATGCTCACAGAAGACGAACAACGGCACCAAGATCAGGCGCCTGGTGACAACGACGGGATGAGGGATGATGATTGTCTGGAAGAGCATGAAGGTAAAAAGAAATTATCTGAGATGCTCACAGAAGGCGAGCAACGGCACCAAGATCAGGCGCCTGGTGACCACGACGGGATGAGGGATGATGATTGTCTGGAAGAGCATGAAGGTAAAAGAAATTATCTGAGATGCTCACAGAAGACGAGCAACGGCACCAAGATCAGGCGCCCGGTGACCACGACGGGATGAGGGATGATGATTGTCTGGAAGAGCATGAAGGTAAAAGAAATTATCTGAGATGCTCACAGAAGGCGAAGCAACGGCACCAAGATCAGGCGCCCGGTGACCACGACGGGATGAACGATGATGATTGTCTGGAAGAGCATGAAGGTAAAAAGAAATTATCTGAGATGCTCACAGAAGACGAAAGCAACGACACCAAGATCAGGCGCCCGGTGACCACGACGGGATGAGGGATGATGATTGTCTGGAAGAGCATGAAGGTAAAAAGAAATTATCTGAGATGCTCACAGAAGACGAGCAACGGCACCAAGATCAGGCGCCCGGTGACCACGACGGGATGAGGGATGATGATTGTCTGGAAGAGCATGAAGGTAAAAAGAAATTATCTGAGATGCTCACAGAAGACGAGCAACGGCACCAAGATCAGGCGCCCGGTGACCACGACGGGATGAGGGATGATGATTGTCTGGAAGAGCATGAAGGTAAAAAGAAATTATCTGAGATGCTCACAGAAGACGAGCAACGGCACCAAGATCAGGCGCCCGGTGACCACGACGGGATGAGGGATGATGATTGTCTGGAAGAGCATGAAGGTAAAAAGAAATTATCTGAGATGCTCACAGAAGGCGAGCAACGACACCAAGATCAGGCGCCCGGTGACCACGACGGGATGAGGGATGATGATTGTCTGGAAGAGCATGAAGGTAAAAGAAATTATCTGAGATGCTCACAGAAGACGCAGCAACGGCACCAAGATCAGGCGCCCGGTGACCACGATGGGATGAGGATGATGATTGTCTGGAAGAGCATGAAGGTAAAAAGAAATTATCTGAGATGCTCACAGAAGACGAGCAACGGCACCAAGATCAGGCGCCCGGTGACCACGACGGGATGAGGGATGATGATTGTCTGGAAGAGCATGAAGGTAAAAGAAATTATCTGAGATGCTCACAGAAGACGAAGCAACGACACCAAGATCAGGCGCCCGGTGACCACGACGGGATGAGGGATGATGATTGTCTGGAAGAGCATGAAGGTAAAAAGAAATTATCTGAGATGCTCACAGAAGGCGAGCAACGGCACCAAGATCAGGCGCCCGGTGACCACGACGGGATGAGGGATGATGATTGTCTGGAAGAGCATGAAGGTAAAAAGAAATTATCTGAGATGCTCACAGAAGACGCAGCAACGGCACCAAGATCAGGCGCCCGGTGACCACGACGGGATGAGGGATGATGATTGTCTGGAAGAGCATGAAGGTAAAAGAAATTATCTGAGATGCTCACAGAAGACGAGCAACGGCACCAAGATCAGGCGCCCGGTGACCACGACGGGATGAGGGATGATGATTGTCTGGAAGAGCATGAAGGTAAAAGAAATTATCTGAGATGCTCACAGAAGGCGAGCAACGGCACCAAGATCAGGCGCCCGGTGACCACGACGGGATGAGGGATGATGATTGTCTGGAAGAGCATGAAGGTAAAAAGAAATTATCTGAGATGCTCACAGAAGACGAGCAACGGCACCAAGATCAGGCGCCCGGTGACCACGACGGGATGAGGATGATGATTGTCTGGAAGAGCATGAAGGTAAAAAGAAATTATCTGAGATGCTCACAGAAGACGAGCAACGGCACCAAGATCAGGCGCCCGGTGACCACGACGGGATGAGGGATGATGATTGTCTGGAAGAGCATGAAGGTAAAAGAAATTATCTGAGATGCTCACAGAAGACGAAGCAACGGCACCAAGATCAGGCGCCCGGTGACCACGACGGGATGAACGATGATGATTGTCTGGAAGAGCATGAAGGTAAAAAGAAATTATCTGAGATGCTCACAGAAGACGAGCAACGGCACCAAGATCAGGCGCCCGGTGACCACGACGGGATGAGGGATGATGATTGTCTGGAAGAGCATGAAGGTAAAAAGAAATTATCTGAGATGCTCACAGAAGACGAAGCAACGGCACCAAGATCAGGCGCCCGGTGACCACGACGGGATGAGGGATGATGATTGTCTGGAAGAGCATGAAGGTAAAAAGAAATTATCTGAGATGCTCACAGAAGACGAGCAACGGCACCAAGATCAGGCGCCCGGTGACCACGACGGGATGAGGGATGATGATTGTCTGGAAGAGCATGAAGGTAAAAAGAAATTATCTGAGATGCTCACAGAAGACGAGCAACGGCACCAAGATCAGGCGCCCGGTGACCACGACGGGATGAGGGATGATGATTGTCTGGAAGAGCATGAAGGTAAAAGAAATTATCTGAGATGCTCACAGAAGACGAGCAACGGCACCAAGATCAGGCGCCCGGTGACCACGACGGGATGAACGATGATGATTGTCTGGAAGAGCATGAAGGTAAAAAGAAATTATCTGAGATGCTCACAGAAGACGAGCAACGGCACCAAGATCAGGCGCCCGGTGACCACGACGGGATGAGGGATGATGATTGTCTGGAAGAGCATGAAGGTAAAAAGAAATTATCTGAGATGCTCACAGAAGACGAGCAACGGCACCAAGATCAGGCGCCCGGTGACCACGACGGGATGAGGGATGATGATTGTCTGGAAGAGCATGAAGGTAAAAAGAAATTATCTGAGATGCTCACAGAAGACGAGCAACGGCACCAAGATCAGGCGCCTGGTGACCACGACGGGATGAGGGATGATGATTGTCTGGAAGAGCATGAAGGTAAAAAGAAATTATCTGAGATGCTCACAGAAGACGAGCAACGGCACCAAGATCAGGCGCCTGGTGACCACGACGGGATGAACGATGATGATTGTCTGGAAGAGCATGAAGGTAAAAAGAAATTATCTGAGATGCTCACAGAAGACGAGCAACGGCACCAAGATCAGGCGCCTGGTGACCACGACGGGATGAACGATGATGATTGTCTGGAAGAGCATGAAGGTAAAAGAAATTATCTGAGATGCTCACAGAAGACGCAGCAACGGCACCAAGATCAGGCGCCCGGTGACCACGACGGGATGAGGGATGATGATTGTCTGGAAGAGCATGAAGGTAAAAAGAAATTATCTGAGATGCTCACAGAAGACGAGCAACGACACCAAGATCAGGCGCCCGGTGACCACGACGGGATGAGGGATGATGATTGTCTGGAAGAGCATGAAGGTAAAAAGAAATTATCTGAGATGCTCACAGAAGACGAGCAACGGCACCAAGATCAGGCGCCCGGTGACCACGATGGGATGAGGGATGATGATTGTCTGGAAGAGCATGAAGGTAAAAAGAAATTATCTGAGATGCTCACAGAAGACGAGCAACGACACCAAGATCAGGCGCCTGGTGACCACGACGGGATGAACGATGATGATTGTCTGGAAGAGCATGAAGGTAAAAAGAAATTATGAGTGAATTAAAATATTAGTTTTTGTGCATTTTTGTAAGCAAAACACATATTTTAAGTACACTTAAAAGTACACTCTTAAGTCCACTTTAACACTTGTTTAAAGTACAGAAAAAGAGACAGTAAATGTAGATATTGGGCAATATCAATGATAGAGTTATGAAAATAAAAGTGGCTCCCTCTTTGAATTGTAAGGTTTTATGTGTCAGGAATTTAGATAAGTACAATTAAAGATGAACTATTATGTCATTAATAATTTAACAAAAAATGAGCCAAAATGCAGAAGCAGTGTGGAAAAACTAAAAAGGTAATCTTTGCTGCTTCTATAGGATATAAGAAGGTAAGTAACAGCCAGATGCTACAATCATCAGCAAGTATAGTGACCTCTATGAAAACAAATTGTCTGGCAGTTCATTGATCTGATTCACGTGTGTGATAAAACAATGCACAAGGCAAAGATGCTCAGACAAACCAAAAAAATATATTTAAAAGAGCTACATCTGAGACTCTAAAGGCTTCAATAGCGATGTCTAGCGATACTGCAAAGCATCACGTTTGGAGAAAACCAAACAGGATAACAGCACAAGCTGTTCACCTCCACACTTGCCTTTGTTCTACTCGTGTGCTGTGTGGATCACAGCTGTATCCACACCTGGGCATTTGTTATGCAGATGTTGTGACAAACCTTCTGGCACCTACTTATACAGTACAGGGAATACTACCTGCACGAACCAGTCAGCATCAGGTATTAATCTTGATTTCACTCTGCTGTTACAAATTACATAAACATGGGACAGTTTTCATGCTATATCCTCCTAACCTTTCGTAAGTGAATATTCTCTAGGGTGTACAGATGTATGAATCAAGCCTGTTCAGAGTTAGGATGTTGTATAAAATATAAATAAAGCAGCAGGCAGTGATTTGTATGGTATTTCTACGGTATTTATTAAAAAAAATATTTAAAACCTCTCTCTCTTCTATAACAAGTTACAGAAAGTTGGCACCTTTAAAAAGAATGAGGACCTGTGACCAGAGCAGTACATTTTTGGATACTTTAAGAAGGTGCAGTTCATGCTTAGCACATATTTTAAAATCAAGTATCCGTGATGGTATCCAGGCATTGATTACCTTCAAAGGCGTCACTAATGCTTAATAATATCTACTAGGTTTAGAACAACAGAGAAAACGGCTTTTTCAAGAAAGATCATATTTACATAAGAAATAACACATTTGCATCATGAAATTAGAAATATAACAATGTAGAACATAAAATCATCAATTGAATTTAGTACCAAATCACAAAAGCAAGTGCTTTAAGTTGTAAGGCAATGACCCTACAGTATTAGAGAGAAAACCACAACAATCAGATGATACCGTATGGGCAAACCACTTGGTGATGGTGGGAAGGAAAACCCCCCTTTTAATAGGAAGAAGCCTCCAGGGAGGGACAGACATCTGCCACAACGGTTGGGAGGTGAAACTCCTGAGCAGGTTATCTTGCTCTTTCAAATATATAAGCTATGTTCTGATCTTTGATAGGATTAGAACACAGCACAGACCCTTCAGTTTTCAAATGCATACAGGGTTGTAAACACAGTGTCAAAAATGTTCCTAATCACACTTTTATGAAATATGTCAAAGTCAAAACAACCATGTGTTTTTCAATAAAACATTCTCTGTTGCTTGAAGCATTCAACCACAACACGTGATTTTAGCAGCCTGTTGACTTGGTTTCTTGTTTCCAAGAATTTTTATGTTGTTGCCTAACCTGTTAGATGCAGTTTCCAAGAATCAACTTTGTGTGATCACAGCACTAGAACAGCTACTAAACAGACTCCAATATGAATGTCAGAGGCCATTTCTTCACCATTATAGATGAACCCTTAGCCTAAGTTAGACATAATGTTTTTACATCTAATGTAAAAAGATTAAATGTATACAGATATCCTATTTAATCACAATAACATCTCTTTCACTTTCAGGCTATTTTTGGCAGTGTCCACTTTGATGCTGCTCACCCAGAGAATCACCTCTGTGTCTTTGGACCTTCAAGAAAAAGAGGCGCACTGACACCATCCAAAAGGCAGGCTTGTGTCACGCTTCTCCCTCTTATCAGCTACATCCTCAATTTTACCACACTGCTTGGTGGTCCTTTGGGTTCCTATGGACAATTCATTACTCTAATGGAGGGGATCAACCTCACCTCGCCACCCAGTCCACTAGGTGTAGTTTTCCTAAAGCTGATGCAAGTGTTAATGCTAGAGTGGGTTAGATTTTATCTTGTCTATTTTCTAAAATATCTTATCCATGATTTCAACCCTGGCATCCTCTATGGCATCCTGTCGACCTGGTGTCTTGGACTGGTTTTAAGAATACAGTATTACTCTCACTGGAAGATCAGCGAATGCCTCAATAACGCAGCAGGGTTTGGCTTTTGGGAAGATTCATCTGGGGACTATTTCTCCAAATGGAGCGGACTATCCGATGGGGACTTCTGGACCACTGAGGCGTCAATATGCATGTCACAGTTTGCTTGTCGCTGGAACGCCACGACAGCTTCATGGCTGCGTAGACTAGTTTATGCAAGGCACAAACACTTCCCACTATTCATGTGCTTTGGTTTTTCACTGTGGTGGCATGGTTTACACTTAGGACACTTTGTGGGGTTTTTCACCTGGGCAGCAACAGTGAAAGCAGACCATCATATTCACAGGAACCTTTTCCCAAATATTACACCGACACAGAGAAAAATCTACACTTTTGTAAACTGGATAAACACTCAGATGGTTGTTACTTGCATTGTTATAGCGGTAGAATTTAGAAATTTGTCTGGTTTGAATCTTTTATCCAAAACATACATAGGTCTTTTTCCACTTGTTAATATAATCCTGCTCTTTATCATTTTAAACCTCAATTCACTAGAACAGTAGTCTATATTATTAAAGTAAAAAGAATGTTGACTTTGGCTTCAGGAACATAACATATAACTGGGCTTAGATTATAACACTATTTCTACATTTCAGATGCAATTATAAAACACTAATTACACCCCTACCTCTTCCATATGAATTAAGAGGGTAAGTAGCAGTCACATGCTGTTAATCCAAAAGCAAAAGCAAGTGTGATCACCTCTATAAAAGCGTTTGTTTGTGAAGCGGTTGTAAAGTGAGAGGAGAGAACAGCTATAGCTCTGGTAATCTGTAAAATATTAACTTTAGACAAAGAACACTACAAGATAACTTTGCACAGCACATACCCAACACAAACTGTGGCCAGTAAGTGAACCTCTCCATCAGCGGGTAGGTGATAACAAGAGATAAAGAAGCAGCACCCAGAGCTATACTGTGAGAGCATTTTGAACAATGTGAGGGAAAGACTGCAAAATAACTGATTAAATAATCACTTTTAGTTACACTATGAAAATTAACACTGTAGTAATATTGTGATTACTATGATATGATTTTTTTTCTCATGACTCGAAGACCTGTTCCTATCCTTCTACTTATATTTTCCTAATAAAATGTAATGAATGTTCATACATAAAATTGATTCTGAGTATCTGTAATAGTTGAGACACAAAAGAACCCCAAGTGCAAGCGAGAGCTGCCCTCCCAGGAAGACCAGCGCCTGCATTTGAGAAATCTCTCCTGATGCGATTGGTCGAGAGGCTGTGCGGGACACCTGCGCAAAAACACAAACGAATACGAACACTTTCAATTTATCAGAGCTGAAAAATAAAGAGACACTTTGAGCAGGGGCGTGACAGTGACACAGGTAAGTCTAACGTCTGCTTGGCAATGGAAGTTTTATTTACTTTATTGCAAAAACATGTCCTTTTCTTTGTTTGGAGTCAGCTGTAAGAAAATCTCATTTACTTTTTTGTCAAAGTCTTTGTCCCACATGTCATTGATGGTGCAGCCGTCTCTCATGAGAAGAGCACCTGTACCAAACAGTGTGAGCATGCCCAGATCTGGGAAGCATCCAGGGTTAGCAGCCAGAGCAATGCTCCATGTGCAGGGGAGGTACAGCAGCCATGTCCCTACGATTAAAAGGCAATGAATTTCAAGTGAATTAAACAAAGAAGTAAGATAAGAACAGAAACAAAGCCCACAAAGAGATGAATGCGCAGCCAATAGCTACATTAATCTGGTGACATTTTAACTGTGGTTTGGTTTTAGATGCATCTGTGCAGTGACACTGAAAAAATGCAGGGGCAAGATATTTTAGACTCACTGTCTTGCACAGTAATTACATAAGAGTTTTACAGTTTGGTAGGATTACTTTAAAGAACAATTTTAACCATTATTATCTACATCATGAGTTAGGGCTACATGCTTACAAAGATGCTTCCCTGTTAGTGGCAGTTAATAGCTCTACAAGGTCAAAGATGACGTGCTTATTTTAGCCATTTGTTTTCTAAAGACTGTATTAATGTTATATAGCTTCTTGTTTTGCTTTGTTAACATGTTTAAAATGCTGCTAAAAATCGTTCTAGGCTTAAAGACTGGATGTTTGGAATAAAGTCAAAATTCTGCAGTATTCTAGACATCGATATTTTTTTAAAACTGATACAGATAAAAGTCATTGCATAGCAGAAAATGAATGTGTTTAAGCATGTAACAAGGTCATAATGACCTGCTGAAGTTAAACCTGAGCACATAAACTTGCTTTGTCACAGTGTTTTCAGTTTTTATTTGTCATATGCAAGTTAGCACAGGGTCAACATTGCAATGAAATGTGTTTGACGAGCAGCAGTCACTCAGCAGCATGGTACAGTAGAAGAAAATATAATAAAATAAAATAATTAAAAAAAATAAATAGAAAAACAGTAAAGAGCAAAATATTAGAGAGACGTGGTAAAAGAGAAAAGATGACTAAATATATATGTATCTATAAATATATGTACACTAGTGATTAAATAAGAAAATTTTGAAAAGAAATATGACGGGGGGGGAGAGATGGGATATTGCACAGGAATGAGCAGCAGAAAATTACAGTATTGCAGTGGGAAGTAAAAACTACCTTTTAACAGGGAGGGACGGCTATCTGCCGCGACTGGTTGGGGTGAGCGAATGAACACACGACAACACAACAATGTGATGTTCATAAAAGTACAAACCTATAGGTTTGTCCAGCCTCATCAGCCGGAGGTACGGTTGGACGTGTACTGGTGCTGAATTTACTATAGTAGCAGCTGATAAACTGAACGGTCTTCTCCCGTTTTGCTGTGTTTCAAGAAGTCTTATTGATGACCAGATTGCAGATTGGTTCTTAGGCTTTCTCTTCCACACACGGGAGTCTGAGTGGGGCCCATCTCCAGCCTTTATCCGTTCCTTCTGGACGAAGCAGGTAGAAAGACATCGATAACAAGCTCCATGGTGGATCCTTTTCAGAGTGCTCAAAGCTAGCTTGGCTGGGAACATGGTGTCTCTCTGCAGTCATAAAGATCACCCCTGCACACACACACGCAAACAAGGGTTTAACAAATGCACTTTTCCAGGAAGGGACGGATTTGCTACAACAGAAACAGAGATGTGTGAAACTTTTGGCTGAAACAACCTGACTGTTTTAGCTGTTTAGGTAAGACACTGTAACACAGCTACGCTATCACTGAAAATATAATGAATGCTACCAACACGCTTGCTAACTCTAGTGTGATATAACGCCAACGCAAGCTTACACTGACGGTTACAGTAGAGAATATACCGATTTTAAAAAGACCAAACACTGGACAGATGACAACCAGGTCAATGCTGCTCATACTTCCCTGCTGGGTCGTCATTGGTCGTCCCTGCTTTGAGACTGACAGACAAGTTGGAGGACCAGCGCCTCCAACTGGTGTGGAGTGTGCATCACAATTTCCTTACTAGTTAAATAAAAACCAGGTCGTATCTCACACTAACTACTTTTTATTTTTTATTATGGCAGCTCCATATTCAGCATTCTTTACCCAGTATATCCACTTTGCCTCCTCTGCACATGTACAATTTATTAGTTTTTATGGTTTCTTTTGCAATCCTCAATGGGAAATAGCTACAGAGGTCACTTTCTGTCAACCATATGTATGTAATAATATAAATAATATTCAGCTTAATGGAAGCCTTTATATGCCAATAGTTTTTTTTTAATAGCAGTGTTTTGTTAGTTTATCTAACACTGCTTCTCCTAAGGCATCCTTGCCAATTGCCTGTTTCTTTCTTTTTCCTTTTTTTCACGTTTTAAGGAAAAAGCCCCCATGCTTTTTTGGGTTAATACCATGAAACAGCTGTTGGAAAAACTCTTTGAACAAGCCATGTAAGTCTACTTCACTTATTTTGTTCTTGTTAACATACAAAACAACCATGGAGTAGTTGTCAATGTAAACTGATCAGATCATAGAAAGTTATTTCTGTTCATCTGGACCCAGCGTATAGAAGAAGAAACATTTTATCACTTATCTATGTGACTTCTTCAGTTTCAGCTGACTGCAGGCTTCACCAACTTTACAAACAACACAGCTGCATAACGACTAAAACTAACACCAATAAGCCACAAGGTTAGTTTCAATTTAATCTTTTCAAAGTGAGAAATAAAACAAATAAGTCCTAAACAGATTCTTAAATTTACTTGTGAAGACAGGGTAGGGCTGTGGAATATGCGACATTATTGCACATGCGAAAAACATTTGACAAGTGTAAGCAGCAATACAACTGAAACCTCACTGGTCTTGCTGAACAGTGCTGCACAGTGTAATGCAGTAAAGCGGCGATGTATGTCTGAGACAATACTGCCTAAACTTAAAGACAACAATGAGAGCAGAAACAGTGCAATGTGGTTGGTTAAGCGGTGCAGTTGATAATGAAAAACATGCTTTAATTTAGTACTTTGTGGTATGAGTAATATTCATTGTGAGATGAGGAATGGCTGCTTTATAAGATCGTGAAAGATAAACTCTTAAGCCCCTTCTCGTTTGAGAGATTGTCGTTCCTTTTTTACACAAACGGCCTCCTGCTTAAAGCAGGGTACCTGTCTCGACAGGATATGCGCATCACGAACATATGAACAGTGAATTTGAAACATATTGAGCGAACAATTTAAATGCTGTGAAGACGTGATATATGACACAAATCTAGATCCTTTATTTTCCCCCTAGAATGTTTTAGCTTTCATCTGGTTGTAAAAGCCAAAGACCCTCTGCAAAAGTCTGCAACATCAGTATAAATTTCTCTGGAACACTAAGGTGATATTGGTAAAACAAAGCTGAGACTTTTCTTCCTTTCTTTGTGACCTCTGCAGCTCAGCAAGCATCGTCACTGCAAGCACGTGGCCAACTGCCTGCGATAGAAACCGAGCCTGAAAAAAAAGGTTTCTGTTATAAATTTTTAATAACAACAGCGCCCATTTATTTAAATGTGCGGTTCTATATAACACTTACAGTATGGAGGATTTGTTAATAACTTTCGCTTTCATAATACCTATATTACCGGCCATAGAAACACAAAACAACACCATCACAAAAACAAAAAAGAATTTTAAAGGGGCGGGGCGGGAGGGGTTGTGGGGGGGGGGGGGGGGGGCTTGGCGTTAAAGCATGAAATCTACGTACTTCCGGTTACTGTTTTCCCAGATTTCACACTACAGCGCGTTTATCCATCCTTCAGTACCTTAAAATGTTATAATGAAACTAAGGATGAAAAAAAACTCCGTGAGTATTACCAAATAAAAAACAAACACATCAAATTGATACAATAAAAAAAATAAAATCCTGGTTCGAATTAAACCAAAATATCCTGTCGTTAAACCAAAATATCCTGTCGTTATATTGAATCTCGTGTAACTGCTGGTAAATAACATTATAATTGATATTTTGATTACTTACACAGCGGAGGCGCTTCAAGTAGTTTTATTTTGAAGGGTTGGTGAGTTCTACGGAAGTGAAGATGTTTTGTTGCGGTGGCGGAAGCACAGGCCAGGGAGAGTCACACTCGCGGGAAAAATGGCGGAAACGTGTTCAGTGTTCATGCGACCTCCAGCAGCGGTTCAAAACAGTGCCTCCTAAGCCTTGCCCTGTCTTTGTGTGCATGCGTGAGTAAAAACCTTGCGTGCATCGCGCACTTTAGCGAGTTGCACATCTCGGCATTTTGTTAAAATAGGTAGGATCTGTTTATTCAGTTTGACTCGTTTTACGTCTCCTTCCTGTTGAATATGCTACACTGAAAGTTAAATACAGGCGTTGAGTTCTTTGTGCTACCATATTTGAAGATAATATTAGCAAAGAGTACAATCTCGCTCTCTCGCTCTCTTTTTTAAGTATTCACTTGTGCGTTTAACTTAATACCGTGTAACGAAGTAGTGTCGGATTACGTTGTGCTGCTTCTGTGCCTTGATAAAAATAATAATCTGTTTTTTCAGTTGTCTAGGTGTGTCACTAATTGTGTAAGGCTGTGGGTTAAAAGAGGCATGCAAGATGGAAAACGGTATGTATCACAGAGGTATGCAATGTCTTTGTGAATAGATACTGACCTATGCTGATCTATACTGGTCTGTTGCCTGCCCCCTCAGATACAGTGGAGTGCTCCACCTCTGGCCACATCAAGCAAGTCACCAGCCAAGCAGTCACTGAAGAATCCCAAGTCAAGGCTTTCCATTGTAGTCACTGTGTGCTGATCTTCAAATCCAAGGTGTACCTTTTTGAACACCTCAACAAAGTGCATGGCCTCAATACAGAAACTTCTCTCAGAGAGGCTGGATTATGCCCTGGGACTGACAAAGCCAACACAGAGAACAGCAGCAGCAGTTCAGGAGATCATTTTAAATGCCAGAGCTGTGATTTTAAAGCTTGTAGTTGGGATGGTTTAAGTGAACACGAGGAACTGTGTCATAAAACTTCAGAAAATCTTAACATGTCAGGAGGCGTCATCATTTCAGAAAACCTCGACAGCACTTTAAGTGTCATTTCAGCAAACCAGAACAATGAAGCTGCAGGAACATCGGAGGATCCGTCAGTTCTTTCAGATATTTCTACCTCAGAAACGAAATGCACGTTAAAGGACCTGAAAACCTACAAGAGGCCATTGCAAACCATTACTAAGTACTTCTCAGTGTCATCTGGATCAAATACAATGACTGATGCAAAATTAGCTGATGGCACCAAAGGAACTATAATTTTGCAGGAATCTCCTTCAAGCTCCTGTCCAAACAGTAGTGGTGTGTTTAAAGTCACAGCAAAGTCTGTGATAGATATCACCGGAAGTAAGTCGTACCATTTTTTGCACACTGACTTGACTACTGATTTGACACCATCTAAAACTCCGGAACAATTCAGAAAAGAAACTGTTCCTGACAGTGCTGTGAAGAGATCCAGTGGTAAAAGTTCAAAAGGTCATCCTGCCAAAAAAGCCAAGTTGGATAACGAAGAGATGCTCACGGAAAAAGAAAATGAAAGTAGACAGCAGTCATCCAGCAGCAACGAGTTTTCATTTGAAGTCAGCGAAGATGAAGACGAGGCAGACGCGCCAAAAGTGTATTCTTGTAAACATTGTGACTACAGTGACGTTGGCATCAGGCGAATTTCTGCCCATTATCAGAATGAGCACCCTTACATCAGATACAATTCTGTCTACATTCAGGACTCAAGTGATCACAGTGCCACCTTTCGTTGTTTGGAGTGTCCAGTTGAGTTTTTAAGCACAGCTGACCTCAAGAGGCACTACTTGGAAAATCATCCAGATGCCCCAGATGTATTTGCCATGAAATCATGTGGCCTCAGTTTGGTTTTCAAATGCTTTCTTTGTAAATTTACTACCAATCTATTGAAGTCCTTGAAAGAACATTACAAGGCAAAGCATGCAACATATGAAGTGGAGAATTCCTTATTGTTCTGCAGATATTCAGTGTCTGAATGCCAAGAGGAATCGTCTCAGCTGAGTCTAGAAAAATCAGGAGGTATATCTCCTGAGCGTGCCCATACATCCCAAAATTCTTCCTCTGAAAGTGCAGACCTGGCCTTGTATAAATGCCAGAAATGCATGTTTAGTCACAAGTCAGTTGTTGTTATGCATGTTCACTACCAAAAAAGCCACCCAGATGAAGTAATCACATTAGATAAAATCAAACAGTCAGCTTGTGCCACGTCACATGCAGCATTGATGATGACATCTGAGAAGTGTTCAGATTCTGTGATTGTAGTAGATCCTTCAGAGACCACACCAGAAGCCTGTAAGAATCATTCACAATCTTCCCAAACCACGAAAGGGAAATCTTTGAAGATTCCAACAAAATCCAGCAATGAAATTACTACTGGACTGGACAATTTGTCATCCAGTTTACCAAATGAAACATTTTACTGCCAGTTCTGCAGTTACACAAGTACCAAGGTTAAGAGTATCCTTGGTCATCACAATGCAAAACATTCTATGGATGCACCAATAGGTACTGATGATGTCCTATGGTACAGTGCTGAGATGCAGAAACTTCAGAGTGAATCTAAGATGTCAAAAAGTCCTTCATCTTTCCAATTTAATACTATTAAACAAGTGAAGATGTGTAGGGAAAAGGAAGATCTGCATAAGGAGGATCACACAGCAGATGCCTCAGAGACAGGAGAGAGACAGGACAAGTCCTATGCATGTCCAGAAAACTTGTTTTACTGCCACAAATGCAACTTCGGAAATCCATCTATAAAAGGAGTAATTAACCATCAGGCTAAGGTTCATCGAAAGTGTAATTCCAGCACTAAGTGTGTTCTTGAATATACAGCTTTAATCCATGATGAAATCAGGAAAGCAAAAGCAAATGCAAAGGATTCCTCTTCTTCCCATCTACCTCTTCCTATAATAAATGAAGGCGAAGAAAAAGCATTTTTTTGCCACTTTTGTAACTACAGGCATAGTACTTTGGACCAGGTAATGCGCCATTACAGCAAAACACATCATGGGTTTAAGGCGAAGCCTTCAGAAGTCCTTCTGCATACATCTAAGATCCACGATCAGGCACAGAAATCTCCTCTAACATCCACTCAAAAGGAAGAAGCAGCTCAGGAACCCCTGAAGAAAAAGAAAAAAACAAAGAGGCATTCAAAATCTTTGGTCATTTCAGCAACACCCTCAGTGACAACCCCACAGACAAAGAGGTCCCTGAACTGTAACACATGCGGATACAATACTGACGTGATATATGCTCTGAAGAAGCATTTAAGCAAAACTCACAAAGTAAAGCGTACAGTCACAGATATTTTAAGATATTATTTTAGACAAGGATCATTAGAGCCTGGCCATTATTGTGAATTCTGTGTTTTCAGACATGAAAAAGCTGCAGTAGTTTATGAGCACTACCAGGAACGCCACCTAGGACGGGTCCCCTCCGTTGAGTATGTAAGTACTTGGTTATATGCCGGTCCTGGAATGGTTCTTCCTAAAAAGAAGAAGCCTAACCTAGAGCAGAGTGAAGGCAATGGCACTGAAAACAGTTTGCTATCCCAAAGATCTGGACAAAATAAAGCTGGTTTATCTTGCAAAAGATGCTCTTTTAAAAGTAAGTCATTGTCAGATCTGGCACACCATTACCGAATTGTTCATCCTTTGGGTCCAAAACCTGCCAAGAAAGCAAACACAAGCTGGCGGGTGGAAGACCAAAGTGACAGACCTGGCTCATCTGACTCCTACCAAGTGACTCTTGAGTTTGGTAAATCACGGGATGAAGCAGAGGCGTCCTCCACAGTGTTCAAGTGTATTTACTGCTCTGCAAATTTTAGTAGCCAGCACGGACTCCAGATTCACTGTGGAATGAAACACCCGGAATTTGTAATCGAAAAATATGAAGAACAACAAAAACCCAAAAAGCAGCTCCAAAAACCCAAAAAGCAGCTCCAAAAACGCCTGCATGTCTTTAAGTGTCCGTATTGTACCTACGTCAATACCATTTATCAGGGTGTTCTCACTCACTGCCAGATGAAGCATCCCAACCTCCCATCCAGGGCCAACAGTCTTCACGTGGATATGGTGTATGTCGAAAATTTGGACAAAACCTGGAAAAGCAGTCCTCCTGGTGAGAGTTTGAAACTTTGTGGGCACATGTGTAAAACCTGTCCGCAAATCTGCGCAACGCTGGAGAAACTGAACAAACACTGCGAGCGAGACCACAAGAAGACTGGCGCAAGCACAGCACAAAGCACGGCCAAACCTGCTCCTAAGCCGTTAGTTAAAAGTAAAACACTTGTATCTAAGGCCTACAGCACACATGGATCTGTATCAAAGACTTCATTTTTAAGCAAGAAAATCTATGCCGTGATCAACTGCCAGCACTGCTCTTACACATGCACCACCAAATTTGCTCTTGGTCGCCATTTGCTTGCTAACCACAAGCATACTATTTCAAAGGACTGCGTATACAAATGTGTGCTGTGTTCTAAAGTTTACTTCAGGAAAAAGCATCTTGGAGGCCACTATGCAGTGACGCATGGAAAGGAGGCATATTTAAAATACTACGTGCCTGTATACAAACAAGCTCTCAAGAAGACAGCGCCATCGCCTTCTGAAGACCCATCAACTCAGCAACAAGAAAATGCCTCTGAGACGTTTAAGTCTAGCATAACGGCAGAAGAAAGCCTCTTGATCTACAAGTGTCCAAAGTGTCCATATGTGAATGCTAGCTACCACGGGACTCTCACTCACTGTCAAATGAAGCATCCAGCAATTGTAGTCCGAGCAGATGAACTTGAGACAGGCGAAGTCTTTGCATCAAACATGGTCAAATGTACTTTAGGAAAAGGTTCTAATGAAAGAGGGTACTTGTGTAAAAACTGTTCACAAATCCATGGATCACTGACAAAACTCAATGCCCACTGTAAGAAGGTTCATCATGATACAGAAGTGTATGAGCACACTGACACTGAAAGCCAGCCGGTTCATACATCTCAGGGCTCAGCACAGGAGGATGCCTCTGTGAAAAACAAAACTTCGAGAGAAGTAAGCATTGCGGAAAATAGACAGGCTCCACAAACGGAAACTCCTGATGCATGCCCGTCAACTTTGCTGGCCGGAGTCCGCAGCAACAAACAGTTGTACAAGTGCCAGATGTGCACCTATAAAGGACTGTATCGAAAATACCTCCAGTGCCACTACAAAAATACTCACAAATTGGATGCAGTCAGTATTTACAAACTTCTTGAGAAATATAATAAGCGTAAATGGAACTTTCCCAGCAACATGCTTAAATCAGGCAACAGCACAAAGGTTAAATGTTTGAAATGTCCGGACTTAACATTCGAGTCATCGCAGCTGCTCATTGACCACTATAGTACTTTTCACCGCTCAGAGTGGAAATTGGACTTCACTGTGTTGTCACTAGGATCGCCGAAAAAGAAAACCACAGGGGTTTACAAATGTGACCACTGCAACACACAATTAAATGGGATTAGAAAGGTGTGTTATCACATGGATCGCCACAGAGCAAGGATGCTAGAGATGGCCAAGGCTGCGCAGAGAAAGGAGTCACTTGTTAGCACAACAATAGAGCAAGAATCCAGCGAGGTAAGTTGACGCTGTTGTAATTCCTGTCTACGCTGTTTGTCTTCTGATCTACTCGTGTTATTTGACCATTACTGTGATTATTTCCAGCCCTGCAGGCAAGACGAAACGGCCACATTGGAAACTGTGAACAAGGTTAATCGTTGGAACGGGACACCAGTGCCGAGCGCCGCTTTCCCAGCAATACCTCCGCAGTCGCCATCAGAACTCTCTGATGTACAGCAGCCAGAACTAGAATCGAATGAAGACAAACACACGTGTAAACAGTGCGGCCGGATGTTTATGTCATTGAAAGGCTTGCATTCACATGAGCACAGCCACGCAGCCCTGGCAGCCATCAAGAAACTGGACAATAGCTCCACATCTGGATTAAAGCACAAGTAAGAACTTTGGGCTTTTTAAATTTAGTTTTTAACAATAAAAAAAGTATTAATAATGGCTACATTTAGGCTCATTTATTAAAGCAGTCACAAAAATGCCACACTATTTATTTTTTTTTATTTTTTGTCGGTTCACTTAAAAAGTAACAAAGCCAAATGGAAATTTTAGCAGTTGGTTTTGTTTAGTCTGAAGTGCAAAAGTACAGTGCCTATCTGGGTATTGGAAAACCTTTGCAGAAAAGCTTCTTCATCTCAAGATTTTCACTTCCTGGTTAAATAAAAAGTTAGACTCCTCTTTCCTCAATTCCACCTCTATCCACTCCTGCATATCTTCAAACTTCACAAGAAGGCCATTTCCTCATGAATAGAACTAATGGCTTTCAGACAAGAGAACCAAAGTAGAGAAATGGTACCTCCTTTACAAATTTTAGGAGTTACTTCATCTACTCTCTCTTTGACTAATGTATCTTTCGCAGGCTTGTTGAAATTGAATTTTGATTAATTTATTCGTTAAAGCAAATTTTCAAGTCCCAAACAACACAAGGTGTATTTTTTGTGAGATTTGAATGATTGTGAACCTTTTTTTTTCCCTTTTTATCTCACCAGCATTAGCAAATATCTCATCCACAAATCTGGAACTCTGAGACCTTTCCTGTGTAGTTGCTGTACCTATCGGACAACAGTCTTTGGCCTCTGGAGGAGTCATTTTATGAAAAAGCATCGTGGTAAGAACTCATTCGTAACATCACCAGTGGTATCTTAGGAGCATTAAGTGTCAAACGCATTGACTTTGATCTGCTGACATGGTTTTCAAAATCACCAGAATTTTTAAAATTAGTCTTTTAATTAAAATAAGCTGTTGTAGATTATTAGCATACGTTTTCTGTAAGCTGGATTTGGTCAAGTTAATGAGTTGTCACAAGTGCATTTTATATTAGAAGCTGACTGTAACTGTTCAGACTGGGATGGTTTTGGCTTAGTTTTAAAGACAGCCACAAATTTCACAAGAAGGGGTTTGAGAGATTTCATGTGGCTTTATGTCTGCGTTTATGTCTTTCATTTTTCATTTGGTTATTCTATTGGTGAATGCCTAGATCTCATCATGGGTGCGGCTGAGACTGAAGACAAAGATGAGAGTGAAGAGAGGTTTGATAAGGAGTTCTCTAATTCATCAGAGAAAATAAACAGCTTGCCTGAAATTGATGAGGAACCTGAACTTATTAAAGGCAAGTCATCTCTCATGGTTTTTTTGTTTTTTTAAAAACTTGGTCTTGGTTTTCATAAAACAAACAGTTTCTGGTTTTGTAGCAGTACTAACAGACTGTGGGTCCTTGAAACTTTGACAGGATCTCTGTACTTGGAGCCCCCAGATGTGCGGCGCCAGTTAAACCACTACACCATGATGGCACAGAGCAGCATCAAATCTAAAGTGAACGTGCAACTATCAAAATTACCTGAGAACAGCGTGCTTCACTGTGAGATCTGCAATTTCAGCACTGGACACCTGTCTAGTATCCGGCGGCACTACCTAAATCGGCATGGAAAGAAAATCTTCAGATGTAAAGACTGCAACTTTTTCACAGGTTTAAGGTAAGGTGCTGCAAGAGTTTGTAGTTTTGTGTGTACAAAAGATTTTTGGCTTTTTTTTCTTTAATAAAATTTAGTGTGTTACTAAAAATCTGCAAATTGTACTTAAAGTAAATAAAATATCAGTGTACATTTAATATTATCAGAAATCCGTAGTTTCAACTATTTAGCTTGGCAGGGAATTTATTTTCGAAAATGGAAAATGTACACAAATGATATTCTGGGATTGAAAACTTTGAAAATATTTTAATGTAAATATTCATTCTCACTTGAATGAACATTCATGTGAGAATGAATATTTAATGCAAGATTAAATGCAACATTTGTTTTAAATGTTGCGTTTAATCTTGCATTTGCATTTAGTATGAGTAACAGTTGATACTTTTAATTCTGCATTATCACAGACGTGCAGGATCTTACTAGTTTCTACAGTCAGGTGACATAATGCAGTCCTGGTTCGTCTCCAGGAGGAGACACAAATCCCTTTGGGGTTGCATCGGGAAGAGAACCTGGCATAAAAGTGTGCTAAATCAAATATGCGGCGCTATCTGCTGTTGGAACCCTGTTGGAATATGAAAGAAGCTTCTTTTATTCAGATTTAGACATTGTTGTCAATTATTTTAGATGTATAGAAATAACTTAGATGAGGTTTTGAGGTATTTGACTTGACAGACATCTTGAATTTGTCATTTTTACTCATTATTGAACACGAGTTGTCACCAAACACTGACAGATTTGCAATCTCATCACTGATTTCTCCTGTTGTCATTAGGAAAACTCTGGAAATGCACATGGAGACGGGTCACTCTACCTGCCAGTCAAAGCCTACTCATCAGAAGGACCTCTGCTGCCCTTTCTGTCTGTACCAAACTAAGAACAAGAACAACATGATTGATCACATCGTCTTGCATCGTGGTATGTTGGAGTATTTGCAGGATTTGTAGGAGCGTGTCCTGCTTTCCGATACCCGACTCCATTACATAAACATTTCCCCTTTTCTTTTTCTTTTTTCTTTTTTTTTCTTTTCAGAGGAACGTGTAGTGCCAATAGAGGTTCGTCGCCCCAAACTGTCACGTTACCTTCAAGGCATCATCTTCCGCTGTCACAAATGTACTTTCACCAGTGGCAGCCCAGAAAACCTGCGTTTGCACATGATGAGGCACGATGACATCAAGCCCTACAAGTGTCGGCTGTGCTATTTCGACTGCACCCGGCTGAGTGATTTGGAGGCACACCTGAGCGATAAGCATCAGGTGAGGATTTCTCTCTAAAGCCTTCTGTGCATCCTTGGAATTCCTTTGGGTCAAAAAATGTCCTCTTTAACTGATGGGCGGACGGTGCTTTTGTTCTACACACTGCTGTCATAACCATGAAGATTTGGAAAAGCAAGAGAAAATGAAGTTGAATGAAGAGTGAAGTTATTTAAGCCTTTAAAAAATGTAAGCAGCAATTAGATGTCAGAGGTCAACAGGTCTGATTTTTGAAGGGAGTAGTAGGGAGAATTCATCAGAATGACATTTTTAAATGTTAGCCATGCATCTTGATTAGTAGCACTTCATCACTTTCACAAGCTACATATAGGCAGTGGACTTTTTTTTGCAAAAGAATGGTTTTATTCACATAATGCTATGGAGACATTGGCACTGGGCCATTTGATTCCTTTAGTCTGAATGTTTTTGTTTCTAAGTCCAAAAACTTTGCCACAAATCTGTTTAATATTGATCAAGGTTGCGCCTAATGGAGTGATGCAGTGCATATCCTACCTCAATTCCTTGGCTATTGAAAAGTGCTACATTTACAGGGTTTAAACCATAGGTAATGTCAAAGATGGACATGGACAACTACCGTGACATCATCTGTTGGTTTCTGAAATTGTGTTTTGATGCCCCAAGATTAGCATTTTCACCACAACCATATTAGTTTTAAAGAAGATGTGGTGAGAAGGAGAGGGGCTGACTGTGAAACTGCTATCTTTACGCAGTAAGCAGACAAAAGATAATCCAAAATTTTTAAGCAATTTGAACACCATATGCAAAATAGTAGTAGTAGTGTTTTATTCAGAATGACTCCAAAATCAGTGACTAAGCCCATAAACTCATAAGGAAGTTTTTACCATGGTTAAGATAGAAAGCTGTTTTCCCATAAATTTCTATAGGACTGAGAGTCTTATCTCAACCCCCAAACTCCAAGTGTATTATATTTGATCAATGAGTTTTTGAGACTTTTACATCATCAGTGCTCCACCCCCACCCCAATATAATGTGTTGGAAAAGTGTATCATAATTTGGACTTTGATTCTGTCTATGCAGGTCGTGAGGAATCATGAACTTGTGGGTCAGGTGAGCCTTGATCAGCTGGAGGCAAGCGTTGGTAGGGTGCCAGTAACAGAAGAGAAACATTTGTCTAACATGGACCAGCTCGATAAGGAGAGGGAAGATGTAGAAATGGAGGACCTTTTTGCAGACTGTGATGAGGTTCCACAAGCTGAGAACCTGGAAGAAAACTATACCACAGAGAAAAGTGCACTCCAGATGAGGGAATGCCAGGAAAGCAATGGAGAAAGTCCTGGCGAGACTTCCGAATCAGACATTCAACATGAGAATGCAAAACCAAACTCTACTGTCCAACAAGAGCTGCAAGAACAAGCAGAGACTGTGCTGCGAGAGACTGCAAGAGAACACGAGACGGGAAATGTGGAACAAAGTGTTGCAGAAGTGAAAATTACAGATACCCCATGTGAGGATTGCAACGGTCCAGAGGAAGAGAGGCAGATAAATGAAAACCAAACCCAACCTAAATTCACAGAATGTGGAGACAAACAACAAGCGGAGACAGGAAATGATTTCAAAGTGGATGAAGAAACACCAGCTCAAAAGCAAGACGTTAAAGCACTTGAGCGTAAAACACTGAACATCGAGCCAAAGGTAGAAGATGACATACTGTGTCATATCTTACAGTTGGCCAATGATGACAGCAAGATGCATAACAAGGCAGATGAGGGTAAAACGGTTAAGATGGAGAAGGGCACTGAGGCAAGTGATGCAAGTGATATCCCATTAGCTAAAGAGAGCAACTTCCCTTTGTTCCAGAATCCAAAGAGTCAAGTTGGTATAGAGGCAAATTCGCCCTTAACAAAGCTAAATATTGCACATGTAAACAACACAAGGACAAAGGAGAGTTTAAAAATTGAAAGGCATATGTTAACCCTCCCGCCCACTTGTGAACGACTTAAGATGATCACTGGGGATATTTTAGGTGTCTCGTTTACAAAATTAAAGCGGGAACAAGTGCACACTCAGAAAGGCAGTGAACAGGAACCTAAACCTTGTAAAGAAATACCAGTACTTGAGAAAGAATGTCTGAAGAAGGAAGTGCACTCTCCTGAATGCTTCAAGGAGGAAAAAGAGAAAGGTCCTTTCGAGCAGAAACAGAACCAAGAATCTGAGATGCTCACAGAAGATGAGGAACGACACCAAGATCAGGCGCCTGATGACCACGACGGGATGAAGGATGACGATTGTCTGCAAGAGCGTGAAGGTAAAAAGAAATTATGAGAGTGAATCAAAATATTAGTTTTTGTGCATGTTTGCAAGCAAAACACATATTTTAAGTACACTTAAAAGTACACTCTTAAGTCCACTTTAACACTTGTTTAAAATACAGAAAAAGAGATGGTAAATGCAGATATTAGGCAATATCGATGATACAGCTGTGAAAATAAAAGTGCTCCCTCTTTCAGTTGTAAGATTTTATGTATCAGTACTTTAGATAAGTACAATCAAAGATGAACTATTAAATATAACACTGTCATTAATAATTTAACAAAAAAATGAGCCAAAATGCAGAAGCAGTGTGGAAAAACTAAAAAGGTAATCTTTGCTGCTTCTATAGGATATAAGAAGGTAAGTAACAGCCAGATGCTACAATCATCAGCAAGTATATGGTGACCTCTATGAAAACAAATGGTCTGGCAGTTCATTGGTCTGATTCACGTGTGTGTGAGATAAAACAATGCACAAGGTAAAGATGCTCAGACACACCAAAAAAAGAGCTACATCTGAGACTCTAAAGGCTTCAATAGCGATGTTTAGCGATACTGCGAAGCATCACATTTGCGGAAAACCAAACAGGATAACAGCACAAGCACCTTGTAGCACCTGTCAAGCAGAGTGGTGGAGGGGCGATGATTTGGGCTCGTTTCCAAGCCACAGGACTGTGGCTGTGCTTAAATGAATGCCTGAAAACCTCAAACTGATCTGAAGCAATGTTGTAAAGACTGATAAAGTCATACAGACAATGAATGCTGTTAAAAATGGTTCTACAAGAAACTGAATTATGGGGTGTACTTAGGTTTTCACACACTGCTTCTGCATTTTGGCTGAGTTTCTGTTAAATAAATGTAATATATGTAATACATATAGTGTATATAATATATACAGTGTTATATTTTCTTATTATGTGCTGATATGTAAATCCTTAGAATTGAAAGAGGGTGTACTTTCTTTTTCACATGACTATATCTTAGTGCATTCCTCATATTAATTCGAAAAATTAAATTAAAAAAAAAGACAGGACTGTGTGTGATTACAGACAAATCTGATGATAAAAGGAGGTGATCTATGTGTGTGATCATTGTTTATTTCGTCATTCTAGCAGAAAATATGAGATCTTCTCAGGTTTCAGTTTTTCTTATCTTACCTTTTTAGTACTTTAGAAGTTCTAATGGTAATTTTTTACTCTTTTTCTGAGATTTTATCGACTTTTTTGTGATAACTAACTGTAGCTAAGTCTTGGGTTGTCAACATAAATAGATTTTGAGGACTCCTCGGTATGGGATAATTACGTTGTTGATGTGTTTTGTTTTGCCCCCTCCCTCAGATACAACAACACAAGAACCTGCTGAAGTCCTGTGCTCCTCGCTTACAGAGCAGAAACGATTTACTTGTGAGTTCTGTGGAAGAAACCTGGTGAACAGCTCTGAACTGAAGCGTCACGTCATGCGGCATGGAATCTAACAGTCTTTTCCAAGTTTTTTTTATTTGGATTTCCATTTTATGGAAAGTTCCTTCCAGTGTTGAGTTACGCATTTTATATTTTGTCATTCGTCTGATATCTTATCTAACTGTACGGTTACATATTTACGTTTCCTTTTTTTGTGCATTTTTAACCCTTTTCCTATAAAATGCTTTTATGGTAAAGCTGTTAAACATAGACATTAAATTGGTGTGATTCAGTAAATAAAACTCTGAACCAATATGGTGAATGTATTACGTGTGACACACTGTATTTAAAATCTTTAGAATTTTTTTGTATTTTCTTATTTTTTTTTAAACACTAATGGATAATGGCCGTGATTAACTGTCATTCACAGTTCATTTTTATTCCTGTAGTTTGTGCAGGAGGTATTATTTACGAGAAGTTATTACTGTAAAATCTGCAGAAACCTCTACACTGTGAACTAATTTTACATGAAAACGTTTACATAGAGTTGAATACCATGAGCTGAACAAACTTCCATAACAGAAAGTTCATTAAATGCTGCCTTCAGGTGTTGTTTGGTATTTCAACACACTTTTATTGTGTATTTTGTAGCTGAAAAGGAAAATAGTTGACAGTACAATATCAGTATTTAGTTTGGTATTCCATGTTAATGAAATTTTGTTTTGTTTTTTTATACTTCAATTTGTTTTGAATTTAAAGTCTGTTTGCAGCACCTGATATTTATTTTCCTCCTAGCTTAGTTACCGCAGAGTGGCGCCTTCTATGAAAGTGGTGAATTTAAACATTTTTAGTTAATTTTACTATTACAGTAGATGTCACTGATGTCGGAAAAAGGCAGTACATCTGAAGATACAGACTCATGCACAATAGGTCATAAATGATTAATAAATGATCCAGTTTTTTTCAATTTCTTGAACAGCAGCAAAAAATGGACACAGGCTGGACCAAGAACTTATCAGGGACATTTACAGAAGACTGAAACTGAGTTAAAGTTTAAAAAGTTAATGTGTTATGAGACCACGTGTGTTCATATCCTTGTATTATGAAACATGGATGCTTTGTATTAAAAGTTTTGCCCTGTAGCAAAAATCAAATAGTGCATTAAGAAAATATAATCTGGTTACAACAATAAATGTTTGTTTTCAAGTGGCTTGATGTAAAGAGCAATGTGGACATTATTTTTAAGTTAAAGTATTCAGTACATATTTTTAATGTTGAGGATACATAGCTAAATAATACTGTGCAAATGTCTTGCCCACTTCTCATTTCTTTAAATTTTGATGTGGATATGGGAAGTGGGTGTAACAATTTATAAAAATATGAAAATAGAAATACAGTATACAGAGAAAAAAATCTGATTGGACATTTCTGATGAACCTGAAATTCAGTACTTAGTATGACCACCTTTTTTCATCAACGCAAACTGAACTCTCTTAAATAAGCCTACCGGTAGTTACCTTGAGTGCTTCCCTTTGTAATTTTTCTTTGGACGTTTGTTGACTTTGGTTTTGTGCTCTGTCAAGATAATCCCACACTTCAGTAATATTAAGTTCCAGGCTCTGGGAAGGAAAATCCGTGACTGATTGGGTTCAGTTGTGTGTGTGTGGTTTTTTTTTCTATCCCGATATTCTTTCACTGCATGGGAGGTGTGTTTGGGGATCAGTCTCGTGAAAAATGTTGCCAATTTTGCCATGTTTGGAGGTTTTCCATGTTTGATCAAAACCTTTCTTAATAAGGTCCCCCACACCACTGGCTGAAATGAAACCCCAAACCATGACAGCACCTCCACCATAACCTCTTCTATACATATTGATGATTTGAACTAAACATTTCACATCTGGATTCATCCCTCCATAAGAACTTCTGTCACTGATTTTCAGCCCAGTTCTTGTGTAATTTGGCATACTGAGCATTTTCTCCCTGTTTTCTACCAATGGCTTCTTGACAGCCACTGAAACCATTTCTGATGAGGCATCAGCGAACAGAAGATGGATCAACTGAAAGGCTGTCTTTTCACTTGTCCAGTTTCCTCCAATTTTTTTATGGCCCACTCTGCCAGCAGTAATGGTGTTAATATGACAATACAACGTTTGGCCATGCCACTGTTTGATTATATTCCAGTCATCAAAGTGAACCACATGGCATTACAGCCTTATTGTTTCAATAAATTCTCTAAGCACTGCTTTGACGCGCTGAATCAAAAGATTTGTTGCACCACCACAAAAAAAACTTTACGAGGGAGAAAGGCGAAAATACGAGCTTACGGGGGTCACGTGAAGGCAGCATTTTCTTGTGTTTGCATTGGTTACGACACACTCTTGTCATCCAAAATGTAAGAGGACGCCGCTTCCTGGTGTGTACTCAATAATGGACTGACTGATGAGCCAGGTCGAGGTGAACTAGTCCTCACTTTGATCTGCTTCTCTGAGTCCACCGCTCTGCGCACACTGGGTAAGTTAAATGTGTTCAAGTCTTTCCATTAGAGAAAATATATAGGGAGAAAAATCGAGGGAAAAAAGGCGATGCTGATAAACATTGGTCAGTACCACTGGATCCGAAGCATTTACATGTAGAAAAACGTGTTTTATGCTTTTAGATGAAGGTATTTGAAAGCACAACCTAACACGTTTGTGTGTTGATGATTTTTAAGTTCATACAAACTGAGGTGGATTTGCTCTGAGCAGGAAGGCTGTAGGAATTGTTTCCTCCTTCCTTGACCAACACGTTTCTCTGCCTCTGTTTCCTGATTACTTACTGTAAGTAGATGTGGTTAATGAACGGTGTCGGTAATTACAAGTTTACCGATATAAACTGATGTAAACGTTTTGTATTTTAAACCTGTCCAACCCAGGAAAAGCTTCTTTTTACATACTAATAGCGTCCACATTTTTACAATCTTAATCGAAAGTACATCTACTCAAATATTGTACAGTCTTCAGGTACTTCTTTGAGTATTTAAGTGTTTTAATGCTCTAGGACTCAGTAGTGATACTAACTGTAATTACCTTTAGGGTAAAAGCGACCCTCTCAGTTTTATTTCGTTTTTTTTTTAAGCTGTTGAAACCAAAATATGCAACTTAAACAATGTTTTGTACTTGATAACAGTATTCTCCTGCGCCCTCTCTTACATTGGGTAACCACAGCAGATGAATCCCATATTTGATTTGGCACAGATTTTTATGCTGGATGCCCTCCCCGACCCAGCCCTGGATGCTCGGGCTTATTTGAATGAATGATTATTTCTGTTTTTAACAAGTGCGTTTTCCACAGTTGGAGTAAAATGTCAGCACACTGAGTAACTGAATAGAAATTATTTTACTAAATTTAACTAAATAAAATAGCTTTAAAAATACACATGGTACAAGTACTGTACCTACACATTTAAGTGATAAGAGAAATAGAGACCTATTTCAGTTGCAGTAATTCAGTTTATTTAAAAGGAAAAACTACTTGAATGAGGATTCAGTATGATTTGTACAAAGCAAGAAACTCGAGGAAATTTAAATAAACTGCTTCAGAGTTTGATCGGGATAGCCTACAGTAACTCTTTAAGGGTGAATTTCTTTTAAGAAAGGCTCTGCTTGTTTGTGTTATTTAAGAAAAGTCATGAGGGGCATTTTAATACACTATATTAAAAGTGCTGTTCTTTGTACAGCAGGAAAAGAAACACTATCAGGTGGAAGAATGTCAGCCGTAAACAAATCCAAGGAAGATGAAGGCACCTTCTCCACAAAGGTCATCAAGATTGTGTTTATCATCCTGCTGCTGGACCTGCTGGGATTCACTCTGATTCTACCTCTGCTGCCTTCTATTTTGGATCACTATGCAGAAAGCGGGGTTGGTCTTTTTTTTTTTTTTTTTTTTTATAGCAGTATAATCACTTAAAGGCACTTTTAAAATCACAGCAGATATTAAGATGTTAAGCCTGCTATACATCACAAGGAAACAGGTTGAAAGCATTAAAACTTGGAAGGTAATTCCAGCAGCCTTATTTCCTGCCAGTGATGATGTCACTTATTTCAAAATGCTTTTGAAATAAGAGTAACAGTGTTTACTGAAGACATTTTTTTGCAGTGTGAAAATTGTTAGATAGGATTTTTTGAATGGCATTTCCTCAACAGACCATTTCTACATTGTGAACACATCCTCGAACAAAGATGGTTTTGTGTGAAGAATCTCCTCCATAAAAACTGTAACAAACTCATGAGTGATTTGATTAGATTAGTCAGTGGCTGAATCCGCCTGCTGAGTCATGGTGAAACGACCACTTTGCTGGTATTTATACTATAGCTCTGTGCTGCTTTGTTTGTGTGTGGGCAGGATGGTGTGTACCAGTCTCTTCAGTCTGTTGTGGACTGGTTCCGGGAGGCTGTTGGGATTCCTTTAGAAAAGAAATACAACAGTGTCCTGTTTGGAGGTATATTGGATTAATTTTAAACATCAGATTTATTCAACATTAAGGTCAAATTTATATTTTCAGTGTTGCAGGCTCATTGGTTTAATAATGCTCCTTTTTTCCCCTACAGGTCTGATTGGGTCACTGTTTTCTCTGCTACAGTTCCTGGCATCACCTGTAACCGGGGCTCTGTCAGACTCCTATGGCCGGCGACCCCTGCTTATGCTCACCACAGTGAGGAAAACATCACTTTTTCACGACTTTTTAAAGTTTTGTTTATCACTTTTCGTGCTGTAAGAAAACACACAGTCCTTTCTCCAGAGCTGACTCATTCACATCTAATTGGGTGCCTTGTGTATCAGTTAGGGCTGATGTCCTCCTATGCAGTCTGGGCTGTTTCCCGGAGCTTCAGCATGTTCCTTTTGTTTCGGGTAATTGGGGGCATTTGTAAGGGCAACGTCAGCCTCTGCACTGCCATCATAGCCGACCTGCCGTGCCCGAAAGCACGGAACCGAGGAATGGTAGGCAGAAATATTTGTGGTCATTACAGGAAATGTTTTGTTGAAGTGAAATTAATTAAAATTACTTTGTGTTATATTTATACATACTTTTTTTTGTTATCAGTACACTTAGCTTAGCATGACCCTCACATGTATTGAGAATAGATGAATAAAGTGTTTTTCTGTTTTCTGTTTCCCTCTGTTGTAATCAGGCCATGATCGGTGTTGCCTTTTCCTTGGGCTTCACTGCGGGGCCTCTGATGGGCGCCTACTTTGCTATCAGCTCCAAAGCAACAGGAAATGTCTTCTACCTCACTCCAGCTCTGCTCGCCCTGGCTTTCAGCACTGCTGATCTGCTCTTTATTTGGCTGATGCTGCCAGAAACATTAACAAAGGACGTCAAGGTTAGTTTATAGAGACACTCCTGCTAATGCAAATGGAACTAAATGCAGTTTTAAACAGCAGACATAAATTTTCCAGCCATCACTTGTGCAGTATGCATTCCCAAAACATGCTGTGGTAGAACAAGTATTAAACTTTTTAACTTAAAGTTGACCTATTATCCTACAATTGTGTAGATTTCCATGACACACAATTCAAAACAGTGCTCATTTATCTTACACTGGACTTTGTCTCAAACAAGAAGTCTTTAGCTCAGTTCTCCTTCCCTATTACCCAACAGCAAATGGGTGGGACTGCTTTAGTAATGGCCAGAACTGTTTGTCTGAAATGACCATGTAAGGACATCCACTGTATTTGACAACATACTGATCTAACAGTAGCAAAAACAATGTAACTATATATTTGTATTGTGTTTACAATATGTTTCTCTAAAAATCTATTATTTGCTATGTTTGGAAAATATATGTAGTTTAGTAAGAAAGTACTTTTTCCCCTGAAGAGGAAGTATCACACACCTTAAATACAAAGTACTTCAATAAGGGCCAATATAAGTACCAGTATCTGTTTCCCAGTGTTTTCAATTTTTCATGCTGAGCTAAGGTAACAGGCTGCTGGGTGCTGGACCATCCTTTGCCCTCCTTTTGAACTACTTTAATTCTTCAAGACATAAATTCAACAAGGTGCTGGAAAAACTTCTCAGTGATTTTGGCCCACACTGACAGGAGAGCACCACACAGTTTCAACTGCAGATTTTGTCAGCTGCAGATACACGGTGGGAATCTCACGTACCACCATTCCACAAAGGTGCTCTGTTAGATTGAGATCTGCTGACTTTGGAGTCCATTTGAGTGCAGTGAACTAATTTTCTGTGACATGGCACATTATCCTGCTTTAATCAGTCATCAGAACATGTGCACACTGTGGTAAGACTGGGATGGTCAGCAACAATACTCACTGTGTACAAAAAATATCCCCCACACATTACACCACCACTACCAGCCTGAATCATGATACATTGCAGGATGAATCCATTCCTTCATGTTGTTTAAACCAAATTCTGACTGCCTTAGCCCACCTGTGTCAAGGTTGCACATGTTGTGCGTCCTTCTACGTAACAGGGTTGTAAGTGGTCATTTCAGCTACTGTTGTGCTCCTAAAAGCTCGTAGAAGTCTGGCCATTCTTCTCTGGCTTTTGGATTTTCATCCTAAGAACTGCCACTCACTGAATAATTTGTCTTTTTTGAGCCATTATCTGAAAACCCTAAAGATGGTTGTGTGTGAAAATCCAAGTAGATCATCAATTTCTGAAATAGTCAGACCACCACCAACAAACACCCATCCATCCATTTTCTTCCGCTTATCCTTATCAGGGTTGTGGGGTGGCTGGAGCCTATTTCAGCTACCATAGGGAGAGAGAGAGAGGCGGGGTACACCCTGGACAGGTTGCCAATCTGACCAAGGCTAACTCATAGAGACAGACAACCACATTAACCCACCTTTGGGCAGTTCAGAACCCCACTAACTGCATGTCCTTGGACTGTGGGAGGAACCCAGAGAAAACCCACTCAAACACAGAGAGAACATCCAAACTCCACACAGAAAGGCCTCGGCCAGGTGCTAGAGTCGAACTCAGGACCTTCTTGTTGTGAGGCAACACTGCGCCACCGTTGTGGCCACCCCAACAAACATGTCATATTTAAATTACATTTGAGCAAGCTTTATATCTTTGTTGCACATTGCTAAACACAGGATGTACTGACGTCCAATGTTTAGAGTATTTCCATCCTCTTTGTTCCTTCTTCAGCAGAAATGATATGAAAGCTTTTTTTAAAAAAAAACCTTATGAAGTGTACTTTAAGCAATTTTTGTCATTCCACTTAACGCATGTCTGGACAGGTCTATGGCTGCTGATCCACTGTGTACACCACCTTATTAGTAAGGCGATGATTTATGTGCATGTCTCTCCAAATTGAGCAACATTCCTGAAACCACCAGGCGAGGAATGTTTCAAAGAGACAGTGATCACTGTTCAGATTGAACATGTCTGATTTTTCTCAGTTTTCACCTACCCACCCCAGACAAAATAATTACATTTAAAAAAATTACAAGTTCACATTAATATTATTGTTTCTGAAGAAACAGCATTGTTTTTTCAAATCATTATTCATTGAGAGAAAGATGCAGTTCATTTTTCTTGTTCCATTCTAGGCTTTGTCTTCAGGCTGTGGGGACTGCAGGGACCTGCTGCATCCATTATCCTTGTTCTATTTTGCAGCTGTTAGTAAGAAAAAAGATCAACTTTCAAGAAACGGTGAGTAGTGTACACACTGCATTCATCTGTGATTGTCCCGTTTATAAAGAGTGAATAAACCTTAACACAGTGATGCACTGTTGGGCTGTGTTTTACAGGAATGCAGAGCCTTCGAGTGTTGGGGCTGGTTTATTTCTGCTACCTCTTCCTGTTCTCTGGTCTGGAGTTCACCTTAAGTTTTCTTACTCACCAGCGTTTCCAGTTTACAGGGTATGAACTCAAAGATAAGGCCGTGTACTCTGTCAGACTTAAAAGGGAAATTCAAACTGCAACCTTATGCTTTTCTCTCTAACAGCATGGAGCAGGGAAAGATGTTCTTCTTTATTGGTGTCATCATGGCTTTAATCCAGGGGGGTTATGCTCGCAGAATAAAACCTGGGCAGCAAATCAAGGCTGTTCGTATGGTAAAGTCACCAATTGCTCGCATGACAAATACTGATCTAATGCCGTTGTTAGTTTTAATGGGACAGGATAAATCACTGCACAAATGTCTACCTTATTGAACCACTTTTCTTGTTTTTAGGCAATCATAGCGTTGATCCCAGCCTTTGTAATCATTGGGTTATCGTGGAATGTAACAATGCTGTACATTGGGTTGGCACTGTATTCCTTTGGTGAGTCAAAATTACTGTATTCAAAATATGCAGTAACTCAGTTTCATCTGTCTTATCTTGACAGCACCCGAGAATGTGTAAATAAATCTAAAAACTATGTGATAAACTACTGCCAAAATACATAACAGGACATTACACTGTTAAAATAGAAGAACACTGCCAAGAACACTTTCAAGGATGCAGTAATTAAACTATTGCATGAGAAGCCTTTGCCTGATCCAGCTGTCTTAAGTTATTATAGACCAATCCCCATCCCTTCTCTTATTTCAAAAATTCTTAAATGAACAACTATAATATAGTCAAGCAGTCATTAGCAGAGGAATGGTTTATCTGAAGAGTTTCAGTCAAATTTCAGAATGAATTATACTCATGTTGCTCATGTGGAGTTCCACAGGGTTCTGTACTAGGACCACTTCTATTTAGATTTCCCTTAGACAATATCTTAGACAATATCATTAGAAAATCCTACATACATTTTCATTGCTATACAGATTATATGCTGCTATATTTTTCTGTGAAGCCAGGTGACACAAATTATGTAGCTAAACCACAGGTATGTCTTACAGACACAAAGGCCTGGATGTCTGGAGATTTTCTTCATTCGTTTTCAAAATTCCAATAAAACTAATTTTATTATATTTGGCCCCCCAAATTTTAGAAAGATCGTGTCTAACCTGATACTTATTCTGATGCAACATCCAGAAATCTTGATGTTATTTTGATCAGGATATGTCGTTCAGTGTGCATATTAAACAAATCTGTAGGGACCCATTCTTTTAAAGTCTGCTTTATGCTCCCTAACAGAAGAGAATGATATCACTTTAGTTTAATGTACTTTGTGTTATTCTTATCAAGTCATCCTCTAACTTTTCTTCGAAGCAAAATATCACATAGTTACTGTATTATATGACATTGTGCTATATAGCATTTTACTTAAAAATGTCCAACTTATGTATTTATTATCCTATTCTTACAGCGGCTGCCATAGTTGTTCCCTGCTTGTCGACTCTAGTTTCTGACCACGGTGAGCCTTTTATCAAATCTGTTGAAAAATATTTTGATCGTGCTATAATGTTGGCACTGTTGCTGATTACCCACTGTGAATACTCCTCTAGGCTCAGCCAGTCAGAAAGGCACTGTGATGGGTATTCTGCGTAGTTTGGGTGCCCTGGCCAGAGCGTTGGGCCCAGTTGTGTCATCCTCAGGTGAGGAAACTGAAACTAAAGCATCATGCCATAGTGCTGCTTTTTTATTGAGATGGTGCTATTTGAATTATTTGTTATATATATGTTCATATTTGTTTTGTTTTAACTGATTTGTTTGCAGTGTATTGGATTGCTGGAGCACAGACCTGCTTTCTTATCACATCGGCCTCCTTCGTCTTGCCCTTAGCTCTCCTGGGCATAGCCAGGAGACTAAAAGAGGAATGAGCAGGTTAAAGACTTAAAAAAACCAGCTTGTGTTTCATTACCTACATTAATGCAATGATGTTTACATCTTCTGGGAAAGCAAGCACTAATTTCACAGTAATGGGATGTTTACTTTTCTGTACTGTTGGCCAAAGATCAAAACAACGAAACAAAATAATATGAGAAGATGGTACAAATGCCAAAAAGGAATGAATGAATATAATGTTGTTTGTGTGTTCATATAGACCTGTGTGTATTGTAGACTGGGTGGGTTAGAAGGAATTCCATGTAATATTAGTGCTCATGCTACACAAATATTTTTGTAATGTCGTTTTTTAATAATCACTAAGATTTTCTATTTTGCAAAGGATACTTTAGCATTAACTCACATAAAAGTTTTTGATGTTCTATTTTTCACTAAAGAGAATGAAACATCAGTCCATGGCAATGAACAATTATCTTACCTAGAATTAATTAGAAAAATTATACAAAAAGTTCAATGTGAACTGAACATTAAATATTGTACACAAGCTTTGATCAACATCTTTGTACTTTAGTATTTGGGTCTACTTAATGTTTTTGCTGCACACATTTTACTTCACAACATGTATTTGAAATACTTTTTTAAACATTACATATCCATCCATTCATCCATCCATTCATACATCCATTCGCTTCCACATAGCCTTTTCAGGGTCGCGGGGGAGTGCTGGAGCCTATCCCAGCTGTCATTCGGCGAGAGGCAGGGTACACCCTGGACACGTCGAGGATTAGATATGTTTTAGATATTTTTTAGTACTTAAAAATAAAGATTATGATGTGAAATACAAGCAAAGCAACAGAAGGTCACAGTGACTAAATGCAAAAAAGGGAAATTCTTCATGAGTTTTGTTTTTTAATCTGAGTTTAACTTCATTTACTCTGGGTATAGTATACACAGCTCAAAGCTTTCATATCAAGAAAACTAATATAAATGTAAACTCCAGTGAAAACAAAGGAAAGTGTAAGCACCATCCAATTCTTACACTCCATGTAGGATATGAAAGAAACAATATGAAATACACTTAAATTTGATATATTACGTGTGACTTTTGAGTGAAAGACTTTGTTATTCAATTGGTTTAACAGTTCAGGTTCTCAACCAGTTCTCATCATGGTGCAAAATAACATGTAAGCACAAGCCCCAAACAGGTGTGGTTAGTTTTGTGGCTGATTTAAAAAAGTTGCGCTTGTTTCTAAAGTGCAGTTATTTCATAGGGAGTCAGTTCATGTCAGTATCAAGTTTTTTCACTGTTAAACATTGACACAGTCAGCAGTTAATTGTGTGCTGAAAACGTGATTAAATTCAGTTTGTACCACTGATTTAAATATTCTTCTCCTCCTCCTCTCCTATATTTTGCACCTTGGAAAAGGAAATGGCTGTACTGAAAGGCACTAAAAAAGAAAAAAAATGTTTTTTACTCTAAAACACAAATTTGTGCCACTGCAACACATCTGGCCCTAAAGTTTAACAGAAATTAAATCAGGGGTTCCTCAGGGGTCTGTCATTGGTCCATTACTCTTTAACCTTCACATGCTCCTCCTTAGCACTATCATAAAGAATCACAATATATCCTGTCATACTTACACAGATGGTACACAGCTGTACTTATCATTTTCTGATGGTCTAACCTCTGTTCGCAAACTGATGCACTGATGACATTAACAGTTGGCTGTCTAGAAATGTTTTAAAACTCAATGTGGAAATCCTTGTTGCTGGTCCATAAAGTCAGAGAGAGAACATTTTTTTCATATTTATCATCCCATTCACACTCACTGTGTTTCTGTGTGGAACTTTGGCATAATAATCACATCAATAAGGTCACCAGAACTGCTTTCTACCACAGATATATATTAAAATTCAGTAAAGTTAGAAAATCCTAATCACAAACTAACTGAGAAATTGGTCCAAGTATTCAGCAGGTTGGACTATTGCTCTGTTTGCAGGATTATCCAAATTACCAGTAGGACAACTTCAGCTTGTCCAGAGTTCAGCGGCGAGTCCTGACATGAAAACTGGACCATATTACTCCAGTGCTAAAGTCACTTCACAGGCTCCCAGCTGAATAAAATCCTTCTATTAGCTCATAACGCTCTCAATGGTTTGTATAGTATACCTCTGACTTCCTCCAATAAACCTCTGACTTGTTCAGTGTCTATTACTCAGTCAGTCCTCTCAGGTTTTCAGGTGAAGATCTTTTAACTGTCTCCCGAGTTAGATCTAAGTGTGCTGAGGGTGCTTTCACGTATGGTCGTGTTCTCTGGATTAAGCTGCCTGCTGACCTAAAGTCAATCTAATCTGTGCTCAAAGCTTTTTGTTCACACAGGCTTACAGTTAATAACTGTGTGTGGATTTGCGCTTTACTTCGTTTTGTTTTCATCATAAACTTGCATAGGTTTTTGTGTTTTTATCTTCTGTGTAAAGCATATTGAGTTAAAGCAGGCTTATAATGAAATGTGCTATATAAATTAACCAGACATTGACGTTTGGTACTCAGAGTAAAGCTTTTCAGTTTTGTTAAAGAAGCAAAATCTAAAAACGCAAAGCACTACACTACGAAGCCAGCGTCAGTGTATATAGTGCAATTTTAAGCAACTTAATTATTAAAATTAAGTAGGGCCAAGCAACAAAGTTAATCTGGTGTCCTCCTGACATGTTTATATAATGTTTTATATATACATATATATGCACAAAGTATAGAGTTATAGGGGGTTATTATGGGGTTAATAAACAGGAATACTCGTAAAACTGTTTACGTTGTTAAATCAGAGGGTGTCGCTGTGGATCTCTTGACTGCACATGTAAACACCAGCTGTTTCACTCAGCTAGCTGCTCCGGCTACATGCTGTCAAACAGGTTGCTTAGCCTGGTTAGCCATGTACACACTTTTGGGGTAGAATATTGTCTGTACACTCGTAAGAAGGAGCCTGGCGACTTGTATACGCTTATATGAAGATGTGACTTCAACTAGAGAGATGGACAAGGTATTTTATGAAAATGAACGCTACGTTTATTCTTTTCTTTAGCTAGCTAGTTAGCTAGAAAGCTAACGAATGTTAGTGCATGCAGCTGAGCGTGAGCTAACTCTTAGCAAACTTCAGCTGTTAGTTACACGAGTGAGATACTGCTAAGACAACGTGTGGTTTGACCACACTAACGAACTACCAGTTCAGTTATACTGTAAGACATTTTCAACCCGGCAGAACACCGGCGGTTACTATTGTGCAACATGAGCTGGCTGTTCTGTAATCAAGTGCATTGTGAGTCCAAAACATCGATATAGTGGTTAGTCTTAAGCTAAATCTCTTTATCCAAATTTTACTCGAATTTGGAGTTAATGGCGTGATTGCCAAAGGTCAAACACCAGTACGGTGTTTGGTGGCAGAAGAAGAAACTGTCATCTGCTTTGCTTTCCAGGACTTTGACCACAAACACCAGAGGGGGTCGAGGAAACCGCCTGCAGAGCCCCACACATCAGCATCAGAGCAACCTCTGATTCTACCAAACCCTTATACCTCCGATCAGATTTCAAGAGGGTAGGAAGATATCATTTCCAGGGGTATTTAATCATTTGGCTTTTGACCTAGATCATCAGGTGCTCATGTTGTTACAATTTGTTAAGAAGCCAGTCAGGTCTGAGCCCAAAGCCAGCAGGAAGAGGAGGAGATGCACCGAGGAGTCACGGCTACAGCAGCAGGCGCCCTGTTAGAGAGGCCAGTGATAACTTACAGAGTGATAGGACCAAACGGGATCCCCAAGCAAAGGTTGGTTTTATTTTGATTTACAGAGACCTACATATAAACAAACTTTATTCATGAAGTAAAGTGTTATTTTATAATTCATCTTCACAGACACCTCAAAACAAAAAGGACTCTCAAGGCAAAATCATGGGCAAGACCTCAGTGGACGTGCAGAAAAAAGGTAAATGATATGCATGGTATTAACTTATTTTGTGAATTTTCCTGCTAGTGGTTGTATTGCGTAAGTAACTGACCAAAATATTTTCAACATTGAAAATAATTTTGTGGTCAGTGATTCCCAAATGTCCCATGGGTTTTAGTATCAAGCTTGCAAGCATTGCTGCCATATACAGCAGGACAAAGAGGATCGAATGATCGGCTAACTTGTGGGTTGCCCACACATTAAAGGCTTCGTTCTTGCTTTAGTGGCTTCGGTATGTTTGTGCACCAACCTTGTTGTTTTCTGATGTTACTCAAACTCCAAGTAACTACCAATGCCGATGACCCAGTAGATATTATTGTGAATGCTACCTATCTTACAGCTTCACGTAGATTTGGAATGTCTGTGCCCTTTAGCAAGTGCATAAACTTCTGGGAGACGTTTGGCAATGTTAATATGGTGCCAAGAAAGCTAAAGGGGCACAGAGAGATTCTGAAAGAAGCTTGGCCTACTTTAAAGGAGCTCTGCATCTGAAGCTGCAAGACCATTTAATGGTTTGTGTGAAAGTGTGTAACGGTATCTTGCAAGATCTAGATGCTGCAGATAAACTGTAAAAAGTGCCTTGGTCTGAAATGGCATTAAAGAATGAACTGACAACATTCATTTGAGATGACGTAGAGCAAAGATATCGAATACAGTGAGAACTGCAGTCATTCTTGATGAGATTCTTTAGCATATTGTTGTCTTATAGATTTTGTTTGTTTGTTCAGATTTGGCCAATGATGACCAGAATTGTAGTATCTTGGGCACAAAATGTTTGAAACCCACTGCTTTATGTAAATACTTCTCCTTTAATGTTTCATAATTCATTCACAGGTTTTAAAGATACAAGATCTGCCCCAACCTCTGCTGGGAAGCCAAAACCAGCACAGACAAATTCTGTCCCATTTGAAGTGAAGATGGCAGATTTTCCAGAATTGGGTGGTGTTTCAGTGGCCAAAGCAGCTCCTCCTGTTGCTCAGAAAGAGTGCTGGGGTCAAAGTCCTCCATTCACAAGCTCCCAAACTCCAAAACTGGCATCTTCTTGGATGGTCAGCTCATGGGAATATCAAATGTTAAGCTATGTGACAGCTCTTGCCCATTACAGAAAGCTATACTCATGATGTTGTTGCTGCTGTAATTTTTTTGTTGCATAGTCTGCCAGCAGAGGAACCCCTACCCTACCTGGTCCCCGGGTGTGTGCCACTGATGCAAAGCCAGAAATCCCAGTTATCCAAGCAGGTAGGCTCAGATTTACTCTAGTCTGTCTTTCAGCAATTTTGAGGCAGTTTTAATAATATTTCACACATTGATTATCTTTATTTGGTGCACAGTTCAACCGGTGGTGACGTCCTGGGCTAACATTGCCTCTCAGCCTCCGAAGAAACTTGTTCCCAATGACATGACAATCAGCTGTAACAGTATGCAGGTACGATGCATGTTTTAGATTCTCAACAGTCATATCAGATTCATAGGCAATCAGCAGATCTTAAAAATCCTTAAGTGGATTAATTATTTTCATGAGGTAAGCTACCATTTATTTTCTGGCTCTTATCTGGGCCCATGTTTTGATTTTAGGTGTGAACACATTTAATTTTTTTTTCATTATTCTGTAAGAAAGGCGAAACAACCTTCTCACTACTCCTGCTCTGCATCATAGTTTATTTACTTACCACATTACACACTCATACCTACATATGAGTGTGTAATGTGTAGATAGAAAGAAATCTGTAAGGCTGTAACTAAATATTACTAAATATATCTGAATATTTGTGAGTTATGTATGTATTCGTTTTGTTGTTGTTTTTTGAATGGCTCACTCTTGGCTCTTGATGTCTCTTGCATAGCAATAATCATCAAACTTAATTTCACTTATGCACTATCCATTTAGTAGCTTTTGTTTTTCTGTAATTTACCTTTTTTATTCATTTTTGATGTAGGTAGATTTTTCACACTGATTAGAAATATGTGGACAGTATTACTCTGCAACAGAGCTCCCACTTAGGGGTGGGTTTTAATAATCGATTCATCGATTAAAATCGATTCTGGCTTGGATAACGTGAAATCGATTCATTAAAATCCAGAATCGATTTTTTAATATAAATTTATTTTGCCCGAAACGCCAGAATCTCAGGTGAAACCTCACAAAATTTCAACAACCACCAAACAGCTAAGACAGTAAATGAGAGCAGGTACACGGATTCTGCACAAGGACGTAAACACACAGCGCAGACCCGCGGATCAGAATCAGTGAGATGTCGCATTTCTCACCCGACGGGCGCTGCAGCTTTAAGCGGCTGCGCGCGCTCCCGCGGACGGCAATCACTTTCTGGCAGACAATCACTTTTTGGCACAACAACTGCACGGACACGGTCGGGCTGAAAGCCGACAGCTCGCTGATTCTGATGTTTCATGGGTCCGCGCTTTGTGTTCACGCCCTTTTGCGCTGATTCTAATGCTGTTAGTTTTATCTCTCTCCAAACAATATTGACTGAACCAGCAGCAAAAGAAGATCCAAACTACGCTTCACGTAAACATCGTCATGAAATCACTCTGACTTTTACTGTTTTGCTTCCACCATGATAAAAATCACACTTCATGCACAGCTCTCTCTCTCTCTCTCTCTCTCCCTCTGTACTTCAAGAACAGTTTCCGCCTAAAAATCTGTTTTCTGCATTATTAAACACTTGTTACGCACAAGTCTACCGTTGTTTACAGCGCTGTCGGCCGCTTTTTTCTTTTTTTTTTTCGTTTACATACTTCCGAAAAGAAAACCTAATTTCTGCCGTTCAATACTGAACAAATTTAAACTTTTAAAATTATGCAAATGCAAAAACGCTTAGCCGTGTCTCTAATAAAACCGCTGTAATGTCAGAGGTAACGTTCATATGTTGATTAATGGTTTTCTTTCGTTTTTGATGTACTGCAGAATATTTTTATAAAATCCCAGGCCAGGCAAACCACCTTCATGTTTTTCTGTGTTTTATCTTCAGCTACTTTGACACAAAGGCATCTGCTGTGATGCTCACACCTTTGATAAAGTCTTGCGTGTGTCAGCTTCCTTTTTATAGATACAAAAATATGTAAATGTACTGATCTGAATTATAATATTTCTGACTGTCAAAATTTCCCAGATTCAAATCGAATTTAATTGAATCGAATTGAATCGAATCGAATCGAATCGATTCGGGACCTTGTGAATCGGAAACAAATCGATTCTAGAAATCAGTGACGATACCCAGCCCTACTCCCACTGCTCTCTTACACTCTGCATCCACACAGAGGCTGTGCACCCTCACAGAAAAAGCAAGAAGCAATAAAAGTTCTCTTGAAGTGGTCATTTTATTTATAAATGTAAATGAAATTACAGCATGCCAGCTTGCAATAGTCATAAAATCGGACACAGCACACCTGCTGAAGTTCAAGGTAGTTATAGTTTTTAATGCCATATTAGCTTGACCACCTGAGATGCGTCACAGTCAAAGCAGTGATAATTATGCCTCTTTTCACTTTCCACATTTAGCAGCTCCATTTGCAGGTTTGCAACTTGTACCTCTTTTGCAATCAGCACAGAGGGACTCGTGTTCTAGCTCTGAATGAGGCACACCTCCCTCCATTATGTTCAGGAAGCAGCAGCACCCTGACAGAGTTTGTGCACTGTGTGAGACACATATTGCTTCTAACCGTCTAAGTCATTCTAGCACAGGCAGATATAGTTGCATATAGTATGCATATGATTATGTTGTCTAAGCCACCTCCAAAAATCTTTTTGAACTTTGTTTGAACTTTCATTGTGGATTATCATAAATCTCTTGATCTAACAACAACAAAAAATGCCATTCACAACAGCCATGTAAATCTCTAACATTATCAGCACAGTCTTTAGGGTGCAGTACTTAAAATTGTGTTTAAACTATGGCAACACTGGAGCTGTGAGCTGTGAACACTGTGAAGAGCTGTTCTTTATTTACAAAGACATTGTAAACCAAACCAAAATGAGCAAGGCAACGGAGTAATGAGGCCAAAGAGACATTATTTATGAACATCAAGCAAACATGTAATTATAGACACACAGACTATATGTCATGGTGTTTACAACCTTGATATAACAGAATTTATCAAATGGGTTATTCAACATAACAAAAAGCTAAGCTTTCACAGACCTGTGCAGTAAACCTGTATATTTTCATGGGGTGTTTGAGCTTTGTCATTTTTATATCTTATCAGATTGAGAGCATGGCTGCACAGGAGGAAGAGATGGCTCCAGGGAAGAAAAAGCGAAAGAAAAAGAAGAAGGCGAAAAGTACCGGAGAAGGTGCAGGAGGTGGCTCGTCAGAGCCAGCGATTTATCAAGAGCCTCCAAAATTTGAGGTGAAAAAATCACTGAATTTTCATTTAACTTGTTCTGTTGCTGGGAGAAGGATTATTTTTGTTGTATGGTTTTCTTTGAAGGATGAAGAGGAGTTCCCAGACTTGACTCTTGCTTTGTCAAAGACTGAAAGGTTAATAACCAGCAGCAATACAAAACTATGCAATGAGGTACTTATCATTTCATCATATATATATATATGTTAGTGTAAAATTTAATTTACACTAATATTTTTTATGATGGTGATTTTTACATTCTCTTTAAGGAAAACCAAAGAGAAGGAAGTCAGCATCAATCTGCTGATCAGAACCAGGGAAAATCGCCCACAGCAAAGACACAACCCACTGAAACAGGAAAAAAAGGGCAGGTTTGTGTCTTGTGTACATTAAAATTCACCTTTAGAACTGGAAACAGGTTTGACTTTAATGTGCAGTTCTGTTCTTGTTTACTTGATTTCTAGAAAAGCGAGAAAGCCTCTGGGAAAAAGAGCAAGGTTCCTATGCAACTGGACATCGGAAACATGCTGGCCACCCTGGAAAAGAAGCAGCAGTCTCAGAAAACCAAGCAGGACGCTAAGCCAGTCATTCTCACAGGTTGGTCAGGTTGGCTTGATAGATATCACTTTGAACTGTATTTTGAAGAATAATGCTAATTTAAGTAGTTTCCTAACCCCGATCTTCGAGTGCATGTTATCATAACCTGATGAAAAATAAGTATTCCTGTATTTGTAGTTGGTGGAGGACTACCTGTCGTTCAGAAGCAAACATCTGCCCAGAAGAAGCCTCTGTGGCAGCAGGATAAAATTGCACACAATCCCCTGGATTCAACTAGTCCTTTGGTGAAGAAAGGCAAGCAAAGAGAGGTGCCCAAAGCAAAGAAACCAACTCCTCTGAAGAAGGCAAAGTTCATTTATTTACTATGCAATAGAGACAAATATAATAAATTTTATGAGAATTCATTTCAGCTGTGCAGCTCTGTTTATAGGCTTGAACTCTTGTCTTGGTTCCTCAGGTCATTTTGAAAGAGAGAGAGGAGAGGAAGCAGAGGCGTTTACTGGAGGAGAGAGGACTGCTGCCCGAAAGCGAGTATAAACTTGCGAGTAACTGTACAGAAAAAGAGCAGTGTGACACAAACGCCACAGGTCAGAGCACGCAGTGAAACGATTGCTGCCAGTATGCTTTGTTCTGAGCTGTTGGAAATGAATGATTTCCAACATTTTGTGCTTCTCAAACCATAGATGAGGTTGGCTCTCCTGCAGAGGGACTTGATGAATTAAACGACATGTGTCAGATCGTGGAAGAAGCTGAAGAGACAGACAAAACTGAGACTATACAGCAACAAATCCCCTCACCTCAGTCATACCCAGCACCTAAAATCCACAGCAGAAAATTCAGAGAGTAAGACTGCTGCATGCTTCACTGCATGTCCAGTCACAAGTTGATGTTGGTTGCTTGCACCCTCAGTACATCGCGTTTTCATTTTCATTTGCATTTCAGTTATTGCAGCCAGATGCTGAGCAAAGATGTGGATGAGTGCGTGACGTTGCTGCTAAAGGAGCTGGTTCGGTTCCAGGACCGCCTGTACCAGAAGGACCCCATGAAGGCCCGCATGAAGAGGCGGATTGTGATGGGCCTTAGGGAGGTCCACAAGCACCTCAAACTCAGGAAGATCAAGTGTGTCATTATCTCACCTAACTGTGAACGCATCCAGGCCAAAGGTACTATAAGACCTGATAGCTGGCTCTCAGTTTGAAACTAGGAATTCTGAACCTTTTTTTAAAAATTTGGGCAAGTCCAAATTTCATGTTCTTTACGTTTTTACTCTAAAATTCAAGTCTAGGCTACGATCATCAGGAGTTATATGTATACATCTCAATTCTTTATGGTCACTTCATATTTTTAAACACGTCCATTACAGTTTCAGAACTTCATTATCTCCTTTTTTTTCTAGCTTTATGTTATTGCTTTTAAAAAGCACATTATTCCCGGTCAGCATTTTAGAAAGGTTTTTTGGTCTTAAAATCACAATCTTCAAATCAAAATTTGTTTTCTGATTTATCAAGCAAAATGGAAAAGCAAGAATTGTCACATAGTCATTCATAAATGTGATCCTGAGAGCTGTGACGTACAAGGAATGCTTACAATTGCATGAAAAGCGCAAAAATATCACCTTTCACAGGTGGCCTGGATGAGGCTCTCCACACAATCATCGATACATGTCGTGAGCAGGGTGTGCCGTTCATATTTGCACTCTCTAGAAAAGCTTTGGGACGCTGTGTCAACAAGGCCGTGCCTGTCAGCCTGGTCGGCATCTTCAACTATGATGGTGCACAGGTCAGAGTTATTGTTATGCAAATGTACACACAATTATTGCTTTAAGATGACATTAATAATTAATTTCAAATGAGCTGAAAACTCTCTTACCTACAGGATTATTATCATAAGATGATTGAGCTGTCTTCTGAGGCCAGGGCAGCCTATGAAGCAATGGTGTCAAGCCTGGAGCAGAGAGACCAGGCAGAGGCAGAGCTTGAAACAAACACTGAAGAACCTGTGCCTGATCCAGATGTAAAAGAGCCAGAGGAACCACAATACAGTAAGTAACTGTAACATTAGATAGCGATGATATTGCTCTGTCTAGTAAAAAACAAAGTGTCTCTAACAGTAATCGTGAAACTGTACAAAATAATTACATGTTGTCTCCATTTCTCAGTAAAAATCTGGAAGAAAATGTTGGAGAAGGAGTATAACCACACATTACTGGACTTTGAGGTGCAGCTGCAGTCCATGCACCTGGACAATGAATGTACTGAAAACACTGATGATGAAGAGAGCTAACAGTTGTGAAGCCTTTTGTGCCTGAAAAATGGATCCCCTTGTTTCTCAAACTGGGGCTCACAGCTTTCCGGGACTTGTCAGTATCATGTTAGTGCTTATTCCAATTATTTGTGATTTCTTGTCAGGTAAATCACCAACTTAGTAGGGCTGAACTTGAAGAGATCCCACAATATGAATTATCAGCAGCTTCATGACCCTGTGTGGAGGATGTTAAGGGGATGTATGATGATTTAACACTGCATTTTTTTTTCTTAATAGTCAACTTCAGTTCAAATGATTTTGACATTTTAGTGTCATTTTACATAAAGAAATGAAATTTTGACATAGTGACATTCCTTGACTCCAGTAAAATTTGAAGGTTTTGAATAAAGAGTTGTGTCATCCTTTGTAAATATGTGGAGTAAGTTCAAGATTGCATATTAAAAGAATTAATGGTTTAAATTTACCATGCTTTTGCCATGACACTGAAGTGGCACATTAATTTAAAAAACAATGATAAACCAATGTTTGTTCTTCTCCAATTAATGTTCACATTCATGTTCTATAGCATATGCTGCATACCAGTCTCTACAGCATACTGTCTGTACACAAGAAATATAAAGCAACATAAAGCAGTTTATGTTAGAAGATATATACAATAAACATTACTACTGTGACTTGTTTATAGAGTGCACATGGCACAGTCATAAATTATTATTTTTTTTAATACAGACTTTTGTGACTTTCACACCGCTTAGAATTAGTATGTAGCATATGTAGCACAACCCTCGGTAGGGTTTAAATCAATTTGATTTAAGAACTGAAGAATCCACTTGGAACTGCTTAGACTTTCACTCACGTTAATAAGTTTTATTTTTACATTTTCAAAATTTTACACACAAATACAAATCTTTTCTACACATTCGGTTCAGTTTTTGACAGGTTTCCACAGGATATTTCACAGGGAAAAAAACAAATCCATTAAACTGAGCTTTATTATTAACCAAGCTGGGATTTTAATATCGAATGCCTGACTGATATTACATGGTTCTACATTTTAGTTATTACATTTAATGGCAACTACTACAAAATATTAGCAGGTAGCTCTTGACTTTTTATTGCAATAAATAGGAAAAAGGAAAATGAGAATCCAACGTGCTAGGTGACAATCACAGCAATAAATTGCAATGGAGGGAGTGCAGATTACTGTGACCTAATTCTGACATGTTTTCCATTTATGGAAAGTAGGTGTGAAGTTTTACAAATATTTTGTGTAGACGAAGCTTCAGAGTGGTCCATCTTATACAAGATTGGAATTGAGTTCATGCAAAGTGGTTCTAAGATCATTATCACGTTTGTGATTTATGTGAGGGAGAAATGCAAAAATAAATTTCATAAGAGACATTTTCAAATGTAACAAAAATCATTATGTTGCTCTGGGGCTCATACATTTTAAATTGTATTGCAAGGAAACGTGTCGTGTGACACCCGTGTAAAATGTGTGTTGTTTAAAATTGTCTGTGCATATCTTAACATGAATGTTTAGTCTCATTCATTCAATTTGTGTATTGTTTGTGTAGATTTATTGTTTAAACCTAAAAAAAAAGTGGCCATAAACCAACAAATGTGTTTTATTACATTTGTTATAATCAAATTATACAGATAATAAATATTTAGTAAGCTCCAAAAATGCTGATAGGCATGTATTGCCACACTGTTGAGATGCTTTTTTTTTTTTTTTTTTTTAAATGGTATATTTTTTATAATTACTTAACTATAGAAAATATACTTTTCCAAGAACAATTGAATTACATTATTTTGTGATTAGCTTGGAGGCGATTAATTTTCTTAAAATATCAGTTTTAAGTGTCATTTGTGTAATCACAACTGAAAAGTGAATCATTAATGCACAAGAGTAGAGGCTTGAGTACATTTGGGTGAGATACCCCCCTAATATTATAGAGAACTGAAAGTAACCTCCAGGTGTCTGCTCAAATAAACATAAAATATCCGTTTAATCAACATTTCTCAATAAATGCTAAACGGGAGTAAGAATTGCTGCTGCTCCTACAGTATTGGTCTGGTTGTAGTGAAACTTGCCCACGGTGATCACCTAATAATGAGTCTTTATCCAAATTGTTCTCAAGGTCACATTTGTCATTTTACAGGCAATAACCTGTGACTGGTGATGGATTGTGATGAGCCAATACATCTTTGACATTCTGGTTTTTGTATGTAAAAATGTATATTTAAAAAAAAAAATTAAAAACAATCACCTTTTCTGAGATGAACGAGCTAGTTCATACATGAACGAGTTATGAAAAAATGAAATGTGTGGGAGCAAAATGCTACTTTAGACCGTAGAGAGCATTTAAGTTTCAGGAAGAGGGAAAATGAACAAACAATGATTTTTCCATATTTTATTATGTCATCTCTGTTAACACATTTGAACTCTGCTACTACTGATCTCGCTCTCTCTCCCTCTGTCTCTCTAATTGAGTGTATAAAACCCCCCCCAAAAAACAACCCATCAATTTCTTTTTAATTTTCCACATGTAATTAGCCGTTTTACATGCGTAATGCATAAGTATTACCTATCTGTAAGTCCTTGCATTATGTTACAAAAATGCGTTTTAAAAATCTAATAACTTTACATCAGTAAAACACAACAATTAATGCTTTAAGTCTGAACCTTTTTTAATGATACCATATCTTATAAAATATTCACTTGATTAGACTAGTGACAGGTTCATGTGCAGATTTGCTTGTCAGTTACAGCACAGTATGCCACCACTTTAGAAAATTAAATTGTGCCAATAATGTTGTGTTGTAATGACTTTAGAAACCTGGGTGCTTTTTTGTGTACATTCTTGATAAATCAAACGGACCACAATTTACCTTCCTGAGGCAAAGAAAAAAAGAAAAACAGCAACTGTAAAGCCATCAAGCGACCATCTCTTTGCCAACAAACCTTAAATGATTAAACTTGAGTGATTTTACTTTGATAAACCACACATTGAGCATTCATACTACTAATGATGTTTTGAAAGCTTGACGTGGCTAATTTAATATACGAGTTGACTTAAAAGCAATTCAGTGATGCTTTACTCGGACACATCATGCTTTGAGCTAAAATCTGGTATAGTCTCGATCGAGTTCAGCATAACTTTGGTATTACTAATTACTACTAAACACAAATTACACCTGAGGCTTTTGTTTAATTTTGCAGGTATTAATTGGTAAACCACAGTATTAACCAAACTGAAATGTGGTTGAAAACCTGGACATCACCAAAGCCATTTTTAAATATCTGCAGAAAATTTCACAACAATCCATTCACTAGATGTCACTCAAAACCAAAAATGTCAGTCCCCAGATGACTGGAGATGAAACATCAGAGCACCATTATTCTCATGGATGTCTGGACCAAATGTGCAAATCCAATGAGCACGTGTCAAACCGTTCTGCTGAATAAGGACAAACTTTCACCTGCTGTTGGTGCAAGTATAATTTACTCAAGGCGAGGCCTTGAGTGTGCGCAGTACATTTAACAGGAGTCCATCCCGTAGCTGTCATAAAATTTTACTCTGGACCAGAGATGGTACATCTTATGGTTTTACAAATGTCTGTACCAACCATACATCCAACGAGAACAGCAAAAATAGAATATTGACAGCTTTGATTCAACAGTAAGTAATGCTGAATGTCCGCTGTCACCTTATAATAGCATTTTTATATGATAAAAAGCTTTAGATTACAGCTGGTGGGGGGAAAGTATCTACATATCCACAACCAACTAGTTGTGGGCACACTCCCATTTCACTGTGCCCAGTCACATGAGGACTTTTTGCCTTCTGATTGACCCAGTCTATGTAGCCTTTAGCCCTAATAGAAGCATTAACTGAGTCACTGTGTTTCTCCAGGAAAACAGTGTTGTCACTATTCACTTCTTTCACCCTGCTGTAGTCATCGAGCACACCGCCTTCTTGCCCCTGTGTGTCCAGAGTATGGGGAACATTTTCTTTCTTCATGATTAAAATATTGTCACTGTTCACCTCGTTCACTCGGCTGTAGTCTGCTTCCTGCGTGTGCTCATGTCTCGGAATATCCACATAACCGCTGATTCCAAAGGGTTGGATGATCTTCTCAGTAACACCTTTTAGCTGATTTGCTTTCTCATCATTCAAAACGTTTGTACTTGGGCATTTAGTAAGAAGCTGCGACGACTTGGTCTTCTCTGAACTCTCCTCTGAGGAAGACTCACTGTCTTTTAGAAAGCGATCCACTTCACTTGTCTCCTTAGATTGGACTTCTGAGTCTAATGTTATGGCAACTGGCAGAATGAATATTTTATTTTTTTCCAATGGCAAATACGAGGTTTCTTTATCAGACACGATCAGGTAATCCTCATTCTGGTCCTTCCAGGGCATCACAACAGGAAATCTCTGGTTGAGAAGCATGGCATTAATGACATCTTCAGATCGGCCGCTCTGCAAAGGTTAATTGAGTACATTGTTATCAGCGCCTAAACAATGGGGTTTTTTTGTGTGTGCATATTCTAGAAGCAGAATGGAGAGGCACCTTGAGAAGTTGAACATCAACTCCTCTTATCTTTGGAGCCGGGACAGGGGGCAGAATATACTTCTTCACACTGAGAAAGAAAACAGTCATGAGTAAAGTCTTCACATCTTGTCTTCATGTAAAACAGAGCGATTTAGACTTTATATCAGATACATACGTTTTTCTCTTCAGGATCAAGATAATCATTGCTACAAGCAACGGAATCAGAGAGAGGCTGAAAACCAGTATCCAAAAGGAATTGTCCGTGCGAGGAACTGAATTTTATAAAAAAGAGACACTTTTTTAAATTAATCTTTAACTGTTAGCACTTGCCAATATGTTGTAAAGAAGGTATAAAGGCTTTTTGGGACTTACAGTTAGGTACTTTGACAAAGGTAGTGTTGGTCCACTCACTCCAGGCGCTATTGTCTATTGCACAGCGCACTTCGACCATGTACACCACCCCAAGTTCAATGTTGTAAATGGTAAAATGTGTTTGTGTATCTGACGTGTAATTCTAGAAAGAAAGAAGAAAAGAAAAATCACAAAACATTTGACTTCTACTACTGTTAAGATCACCTTTGGACTAAACAAGAGTTAAAAATAAATTCGTTTACTTTGAAATAAAACAATTTAACCATAAAAATTTATGGTTAAACTGCAGTATACTGATTTACTGATTAATCGTGTGTGACAGGTTACACCACAACTTTATTCTTCACATGACAGTAAAAGGTTGTTTAATGATTTCCTATTTGGGCTGGTGCAGTTCATTCCAGAGCCTGATTTCACTCTTGACTTAACAACATGGATAAATCATCTGACAGTGGAGATAATCAATACTAGCCAAGACTGCTAAAAGTTGGGCTTTATTCCATTTAAAAATTCAATTTGGTGATTGCATTAATTTTAAAAATGCGACATTTTGAGGTTTCAACTCATAATGGGTCACATGTTAAGCTTTCACTGTGTAACTTTCTGTTTTTGGACAGAAAGCCTAAATGGTAATAATAATAATAATAATAATACTTAATTCACTTTATAACTTAGGGTTTAATTTGATTTCACATTTAATTCTAAAATTTTATGTTGGTTTGATTTGTATATTTGTTAACAGGATTTGCATAAAATTGGTCTTGGTCAAACTTCAAAGTGAATACAACCAGGAAGCACACGCTGTGTCAGTTTGAAGGTTTTATATATCAAGACATAAAAAAACCCCTAGTCATTTCCAGGTTTTAAAACTGGGTAAACACAACCTCAGATACAGCAGCAGGTGACATATTACACCATGTCATTATTTATTTAACAAAAACTAAGCCAAAAGGCAGAGGCAGTGTGTGAAAAACCTCAGTACACATGGTCATGCATAACTTGAAGCAATCATTTTCCGTATGACTTTATCAGGCTCTCACCTCATTGTGGAGGAACTTTGGCCCACTCCTCTTTATTGCATTGCTTAAGTTCACTGAGGTTTGCGATCATTTGTTTATGCGCGGCTCTCTTTTAAGGTACCGCCACAGGATTTCAGTCAGGTTAAGGTCTGAACTTTGACTGGACCATTGCAACACCTTAATTCTTTTTAAGTTATTCTGTAGTAGATTTGCCATTGTGCTTGAGATTAATATGAATATGAAGTTTAACATAAAAATACATGATTTAGCAACATTTTTATATCTGAAAAAAATTTTTACATTTAGAACTCCCCCTGAAAATGCATCCAAACAAATCACAGCTTGGCTGCCTTAGGAAAACAAACGTAAGTAATACTACAACTACTATCCCCAAAAGTTGATTCTGTTCATCTGGACGTAGCGTTTTCAGTGGGAGAAACGTTTCGTCACTCATCCAAGTGACTTCTTCAGTCTCAGCTGACTGCAGGTTTCCCCAAATCTTATAAACAGTACATTTGTATAATGACTGAAACCAGCCCACTGAGGAACAATGGGCTGGGAGGTCAGTTCTATGCAAAATCTAATGACCATTGATCAACAACCACTGATCACTGACCATGAGTACCATTCACAGAGAGTTGGGGAATGGCTGCAATCACAGCATTGTAAGATGGCGAAAGATGTACCCTTAGGCCCCCTCCTCGATTCAGAGATGGTCTTTCCCTTTTCACGTAAATGCCCTGCTTGACTTCCCACTCAAACCAGTGTTCCTCCCCATCCAGGACGTGTACATCCTCATCACTGAAAGAGTGCCCACTGGGCTCTGGGTGTAAATAGACTGCAGAGTCCTGGCCTGATGAGGTGGCTCTTCTGTGTTGTGCCATCTGCTTCGCCAGAGGTTCTTTGGTTTCCCCGGCAATCCTCCTGGCAATTAACAGCATATACTACATTACTCTGTGTTGGGGAACCCGATCCTTAGGGTGGACCAATTTTTAGTGCAGCGTGTTTTGGGGTTTAAAAACCACAGAGACTCTGTTTAGAAAAAAAATGCATCTCAACTGTTGCGATACTCCTGACACATACAGGATCACTATGGGTTTTTGCTTAGGCAGCGGTTGTCCTTCTCTCCTGGATAGGCTGGAGCTTTCTTTAGGTGCCTTCCCAGCTTTGACAAATGTCCAGCTGGGAAAACCACATGTGGTTGCTGAGGTAACTGGGATAATGACATGTGGTTATCCAAGCTGAGTGATGAAACATTTCTCCCACTAAAAATGCTACGTCCAGATGAACAGAATCAGCTTTTGGAGATTTACTTACCAGGATCATTGAGCAGACAAGACTACTACTACTAATACTACTACCACCTCTACTGATAATACCAATTTTTAACTATTATTGTCTTTCAGTCATTTGGTCATTTCTGTCATTTCCTTATATAGTGGGGGAGGGTTAGCATGTAGATAGTATCCAAATAGCACGGAGAGTCTACAAAACTGTTTGTTCCAAACAATTCTAATTTACTAATATACGCACGGTGGTGAGAACAAAATAGGTCGGCATGCACGTTTCATTCATCCAATGGTAATTTTCCATAGGAACTCATTTTTTGGAATAAGGGAAGAACATTTCCATGCAAATATTAGTAAACGATGCTCGCTACCCTGTTGCATGACCTATTTTCTGCCACAATTTGGCTGCCAACCAGATCATATTTAACTTTAGAATACTTTGGTATACAGAGGGCTTATCTGTCCAAAAGCCACTGGGCCTTAGTGCATATAAGATTTTGACCTATCTTTACAAATACCAAATATCAAATTGAAACAAAAGAAGAATTGGACACAATATACTACAAACTAGCATGTATTTAAAGTGTGACTGTTACATTCCCGGGCAAATGTCGGCCAAAATCTTAGAACAGAAAACCCCCCCCGAAAACATTCATCAAATATTAGAGAAGCTCACCTTCCATATTTTGCTCTTTTCTAGTTTGATTCTCAGTTGATTCTTCAGAGTGACCCATCCTGACTTTGTGTCTATGTTAGACGGTGTGTGCCATTGGATGGTGAGGTGTGGATTGTCCCCTATGCTGACCACCAGTGTAACGTTTTCAGGTGCATAGGGCTTCACTGTTCATCAACACAGAGAAACAGAGACCGTGATGCTGTTTATCAGATTCCATCTTAGTTCAGTATATTTGCATGCCAACATTTGGTAAATAGCACTAAAAGCATAATAAAATTGAGTTTGATGACAATAGCATTACCTTTAGTTTGGTCACATACTGACATTTTAAACAAAGCTGAAAAAAGTGATTGCATTTGTTTTGTCATTTTGTATGTCGGGGATGTGACATTACACAAGGTTCTTGGTGTCCAAGAGTTAACTCACAGTTTGTGGGTTTACTGTTATCAGGTAGGGCTGTTAAAGTGAGGCAAAAATCATAATCATAAATATTTTGGTCTCTAGCAAGCTTATTTAACAAAATTGCTTCCTGACTTCATCTCAGCCTATCATAACATCCTCTTCTGTTTCACCAGTCCTCTGCACGCCTTCCTCTTCCTCTTCTTGTCACTTTTTTTGCTCAGTGTATGCACTATCCCTCCATCTCAGCCTGGCCTCTTTGTCTCCAAACTGTTCAACCTGAGCTCTCCCTCTGATTTCTGATCCTGTCCATCCAAATCACTCCCAATGAAGATATTAATATCTTCAAACCTTCCATCTACACTTAGGCTCTTGTCTTTTTAATTTTATAAGTGCTAGCATCTCCAAGGGGGGCACAGTTAATGCATTTATTACTTTTAAGCTGGACTATTGTAATCTTCCCTACTCCACTATTCAATAATAGAATGGGAGGCAGAGCCTTCAGCTTTCGGGCCCCTCTTCTGGAACCAGCTCTCAGTTTGAATCTACTTTTAACATTAGGATTAAAACTTTCCTTTTTGATAAAGCATATAGTTAGGGCTGGATCAGGTGACACAGAAAGCTCCCAATAGGTCTATTCAGCTACAAGGTTTCCCATGATGCATTGAGTGTTTCTTCTTCGCTCACTTCTTTTCTCTCGCTGTTTTTATACAAAACCCTGCATTTAATCATTAGTTATTATTAATCTCTTGTTCTCTTATGAAGCATTTCTTTTGTCCATTCTCCCTCCCAACCGGTCGCAGCAGATTGCTGCCCCTCCCTGTCCCTCGCTCTGTTGGAGATTTCTTCCTGTTAAAAGGGACTTTTTTTTTTATTCCCACTATCACCACATGCTTTCTCATAAGGGGTTGTCTGATTGTTGGGGTTATCTCTGTATTATTATACGGTCTTTACCTTACAATATAAAGTGCCTCGAGTTAATTGTTGTTGTGATTTTGTGCCATGTAAATAAAACTGAATTGAACAGAATAAACTGATTTAAACTCTAGTGCATAAAATGTAATTACAATTTAGCAAATAAAGAGTCCGATACTCTAAATTTTCTCGTGATACTCAATGGAAACCTACACCCATGATTTGTTTGCAGGCAAACATGTGAAACAACCAACCAGCAGACCAGCATTGCCTTCCCTACGGCCACACCTCTACCTTGGTTTGCAGCTGCCTTGTTCAGAAACCAGCATGCTGATCTGTGCTTCGTCTCATGCATGGGTGCTTGTAAAGTGTGTCTTCTGAGGCCAAAAAACCCTCCACAACTAATGCAGTGAAATTACTGTTTGCTTACAGGACGGGACTCAGCTACAGCTCTGCCTGTATAACCCCAACAAAAGGTGTGAAATTTGATGCTGGAGTATACAGACGTTTTGCTCTGTGCACAAACCAGTTCCACCTCATTCTGTTCAGGTTTTTATTTGTGGCTCATGTATGTCACTCAGTACTTTTCCATTCCTCACCAGGCTCAAGAAGGCAGTCTGACCAATAAAACTGTGGCAATCATTAGCTCAGTCCGTACAGATTTTTGTGTTGCTCCTGTTCTGACACAAATATATTTTGATCTGAGCAGAATAAGCTATGCTTGATTATTGTTAACATTTTAAAAGTTTTTAATTCTGAGTGAGAAAGTTTAAAGTGACCGTTAATCATTACCAGAAAATCCTAATTATATCGACAAGCTTCGGTGTTGTAAAAATAATAACCTATGGAGCTTAAGAAAGGTCAGCATGCTTTATAGTATAGTGCACAGTTCATTTATAGACCAAAAGCCAAAAGAAATCATATGTTAAATGCTCATTACAACCCAAAAAATAAAAAATTAACTTTGAGGATATTTTTAGTACAAGAATTCTTTACAGAAATTAAATATGCTCATATTTCTATTTTTATTTTTAATGGTTTCTGTTTATCACACACCAATCAAAAATCATGTTTGATTTATATATTTCATGTAAATTCTTTAAAACTAGGAAAACTTACCAATGTCCATCAAGTCAAAAGTAAGGGGGTCTGAAGATGTATTCCCAAGGGCATTGGAGGCCTCCACAATCACAGTGTACTCGACCCAGATAGAGGTGTAGGTCTTGCTAAAGAAACAGGAGTGTGCTGTGTGGTAGTCTGGACACTGGCGTACAGTCTCCCTACTGCACGTAAACAAAACAAGAAGTTTATTAACCAGGTTTGGTCTAAACAATGCAGGGCGTTTTGCTTTTATACGTATATTCTATATTTTTACATAGAAGTGTCATAGAGTAAATCAGGGCTGTGGGCAGAAAATACATGTCATCACAGATCACTGCAATGTGACTTCAGTTGCATCACCTAAGAAATGAATAATTGGATTTTTTGCTGAGTTTCATGAGTCTGTAAACAAGTAGAAGCATTTCTACTATCATCATCTATGGGCTTAAGCGTTGGGTGTATCTCACATACTCAACTTTGCCCAGTTTGGAATCAACCAATTAACCCAATGTCAGGTTAGGTTAGTTGGTGGTTCTAACTTAGCAAAGAAAAAATGCTTAAAAGCATTATATAATATTCTATATAATATAATATAATATAAAATTCTTATTATTTATAAGTAAAGTAAAGACAACTACTGGAAACCTAAATGATAATATGAGCTGGTTAGCATGTAATTACATTACAGTCTTCGCTGGGATGACTAACGATTTGGAATGTGTAGCAAGTCAGGGCTTCACAAAAACACAAACATCCATCTTCTCAGGACCATGACTCAGTTTTGTGACATTTCATTTGTGAAGATTCTTGAAATGCTAGTGCTAGCATTTAGCTAGAGAAGTGTGGGTAATTTGGGTCAGCCACATGTGCGCTGGTGTACTTGCACATCCATAAAGATTTGTGTTCAGCTCACAAGGGTGTGAAAAGAGACCCAGTAGTTTTCCACATATGCTTATCTAGCACCATGTACAGCTAAACAACACCTTTGCTATTTCTCAATGTGGGTGATAAAGAATTTGAAACTTCATGGAGTATCTGGTAGTGGGGTGAAGACAAATACAATATGCTGTGTTTAAAACTCTGATTTGATCTTAGCTGAGGATCCACAATCTCTACTGTGTTAAATAACAAGAAAACAGACTCGGTAGGTTGAACTGACCCTTCTGTCTTATAGTAGAGGCGATGCACAGTGGGCAGCCCTCCATCAGAGCCTGGCGTCCACCAGCAGAAAAAAGTCTCCTTGTCGGGGGACCTGCAGCCAAGTTTGTCTGGTTTTCCTGGTTTAGACATGCCTGGCAACACATGTGACAAAGAGGCATCAGCTTCCAATAACCAATATGATAAAAAACCTTGGCACAGTCATTCAAAGGACAATATTCACTTATCTTAGTTAAGTGAACGTTGTCTCTTATCTTTGATAACTTATCTTAGTTTCATTCGCCCACCCAGAGTTTATTCATTTAAGCAACAGCAACTCAACCTGTGACCATTTCAAATGGCATTTTCTATAATGTTTATTTAGACATAAAACTCCACAGTTATTGGTGGGAAAATTTGTCAAAAACAGCTTAATAGGTTTCTTGATACTTAAGTGACAAAGCTAGAGAGGCAACCCATATGGAAAAGAAATAGCAAAAACTTATATGATTTACTCATGAAAGTGGCCACTTTCTCATTACTTTCATATATTGTTTTAGTAAGTATCCAAAACATACAAGTTTCATTTATATAAGTTTTCAATGGATCTTATATCTGTTTTCACTCTTGTATGCTTTTCATACAAGTTTCACACAAGACAGATACAAACTTTCCCTACTTTTCCATATGGGAAGGTAGGGACAGTCAGTATATGGGACAAAGGTGAAGGTCCCAGAGAGGAGGAAAAGAAGAAGACCACGGAGAAGATTAATGGATACAGTCAATGAAATGCATGTGGCTGGTGTGACAGAAGAGGACGTTGGGAACGGGTGAAATGCAGGCAGACCCATAAAAGGAGCAACTAAAAGAATAATATTAAGAAAAACCAATACTTAAATCTGTATATGACTGGTTCATTCTCGTGTTCAAGCAGAGGATATGGTGGTCTGGAATCTCAGTAAACTCTGTCATCATTAGACTGAAAAGGCACAAGATTGTTTCTCTAAATGGAGGACTGATTGATAGATGTGCGTTGAGACTGAGAAAATGAAAGAGAGGACAAATAAAATCAGAGCTGTTAGCCAACAGGAGCACAGTAGGTGGACATCCTGGGAGGCTGTTACCAAAGGGCTGTTATGAGAACACGTATGGTTGATGCCCCAAGCAAAGCTGTGCAGGATTATCAAGGCTATGTAGGAGGCCTAGAGGAGAGCTACCACCTTGCAGCACGTTTTCTGGAAGGAAGCAGTAACACAGACCTGATATGAGGGTCCTGTATAACCTAGCTGAAAGCAATAAGGCTGGAAGCAAATAGAGAGCCTGATAACATCACAGTGCCTGATCCTGTTTGTCAGGCAAAGAGGTGTGGCTCAGATTTGCAGTTGGAGGTGTTGGCAACTACTGTCGCTTGAAAGGAAATAGAACATGAGAGATGAGCTCCATACAAAATCAAACTTCCCACAACAGAACACCACAACCTCACAATGGTCACATGTCTACCACTACCATGCCTGCTCCATGGGAAGAGGGAAAAGGAAAATTACTGAGGGCTGTCAGATGTGGGCTCATGAACAGAGTGTGGGGTGCTGGAATTGCATTGACAGACTCCATGCTGATAAATGCTCTCAAATATCTGGTGGAGGAGGCACAACAAGGGAGCTTCTGGCTCAAAAGAAAGGATAAAGTGAGGGTAAAATTCCTACTGATCGAGAGCAGGAGTCCAGAAATGTCCAGCTGCTAGACGCAACATGGCCATAGAAAATAGGCAGAATTGAAAAGACTAATGTCAGACATAACTTCATTTCATTTTATTCGTCGACTTTAATATTTGCAAAGATTCATGGTTAATCTTTAGACTGTTTTAATGTAGAGACACAGTTATTAGTCTGTACATTAAATCTTGTTTAGATTCAGTGTTTTCGGACTAAGATTGTTACCATTGCTGCTTTTTGTTAGATTTCAAGTAAGAGAATAACACACCAGAGATAACTTATTCTAGTAAAAAAGGTGTTTCCTTTTTTAATGTAATTATTCAGGATAATGTGCACTGAATATACTTTAAAAAAACATACCAAAACTATCTGTATTTTATAGCCTATAGGCTACGAGCACTAAAGGTCCAGCTTTGGACCATAATGTAGCTGTTTACTCTGAACACCACCACAGTGGATTTTAGTTAAGATGTGATTGAAGTGCAGACTTTTAGCTTTAATTCAAAGGGTTTAACAAAAGAATCACATTGAAGATTTGGGTGTTACAGCCACTTTATGTACCTCACCAATTTTCAGAGGTTCAAAAATAATTTGATAATTTGCCCATTAATGGATGTTTCTTTATCATTTCTATCAGCATGAGGTCAAAAGAGATGTATTCTGTTAAATCCGATGTATTAACACTAAGACGTCTACACTTCAGCTGAAATATTGTCTAACCGCAAGTAAATATTCTGAGTGAATTGAACCTCAGTGATTTAACTTACTGTTGCATTCTGCAGCTAATGCCAGCAGCAGGAGCAGCAATGGCAGCCTGAGATGCTTCACCATCCTGGCACAAACCATCACACTCTGTGGCAGGGAAGTGACATCACAAGCCAGTGGTAATGGTGTGATCCGAGCTCGAGTGTCTTGTTGTTACCTGAAACAAGCAGATATGATGGGAAAACAGCAAACACAACCAATAATACCAGTTTTTCATTGACATATACGGGTCAGTAACAATTTTCATATGGTTATCAAACGTTCAAATGAACTGTTAATAATTGGCAGGCAATGTCATCAGCTGTAATTAAGGAATTCAAACATTATATGAATATTATTAGTAAATAAATAAACTGAAAGTGTGACGTTAGAGTCAGTTTTTCATTTCAAAAGCAAATTGGATTTTACAGAAATTGCCAACAACCGTGAAAAAGAGTTTGAAACATGCTGTTTGGTGTTAAGCAAATTTTACATTGTCTTAGAAAATGCTGGGGATGAATACGTTATGTGTATAGGGGATTTAAAAAACCCCTTATCTAATTCACAAACACGCACTTTGGACTGTTTATGCACTTCCTTATTCCTGAGAGATATTCGGATAAAGATTACAAACAGAAACAAAGTATGAAGAATTATGTTGGAAATGCTTGATGAATTTTTTAAGCAACAGCACGTCACAGCAAACTGCTGCATGGCTTTTTTTTTTTTCTACACAGACTGGAAATTTACTGAAGCTCAGCTCAGAGGGAACTCAGACACCAAAGTAGTTTTCTGACGCCTAACAACCTTTACATGCTTGATGCAATCAGTCACCATAGGAAGTGTAGGAAACCGTCTTTTACTGGTTACCAACCTGTAATGTACAGAATATCGCAAGGGGGGGGGGGGTCACACCTTTTCCCTTTTTGTAATTTGTTTTCTGTTTTGCTCAGCACAAACAGAGACAACAAGCTCCTCTTTTCGTGCTGTGACACCCGTTCTGACAAGTTTTAACAGGATCGCTCAGTTGAGCAAGTCTTGAGCTGGATCGGGCTTATGTCTCAATTCATTACATGCCAAAATAAAAACCCAAAGCTAAACACTCACCTTGGAACTCAGACTAAACATTTGGTCTGGGAGTAAACCTATCTTGAATCTAGTATAACGTATATATTTTAATATTCTTCTAATGAAGTAAATATAATATTCTACATGTTTAAAGATAAGTGAAAAAATGGCATTATTATGCTGTATTTAAAGTGCAAAAATATAAGAAGACGCATGCTGAAAAACTGTTACTAGGGTAACACACAACAGCATAGATGTTCAGTCAACACTTCTATGTATAAATATAGGCCTAATATTTTGTACGTTGTATAAAAGGATATAAACTGTACTATATGTATAATATTTATTATGTGTACTAATACTGATTAACTAATTGCTTCCTTTTATTATTATCAGATTTTTTTGTATTAAAATGGACGAAATTACATTTAAAAACTCACTTTAAATTAAAAAAAATTGTATCATGTGGATTCACGCGCTTTATACTCTCAGCTATTCAGTGATAGGAAGCCTGATTAATACCCGGCATTGCATTACATAGCACATTTACGTTTTCATCTTCTGTAGACCAACCTGCGAGCACACAACACGCACAGAATCCATTACCAAAGAATTACATGAAGCCCTATCAGGTGTGATATTTACCAGGAAGCCGCGGGGGAAAACCCCCCCCCCACACAAATAAGTACAACTAAAGGTTAGTAGAGGGTTAATAGACGCGCTCTGGCGTTCACTTACCACTTTATGATCTTGGCAGCTATGTTTATCATCGATATTTATCGGACGTTGACGGGTACAGAACAAAAAAGGTAGCCTTCTTCAGTCATGACACAAAGCCAAACGAGCTCCAGCCGAGCTCCGCACACCTGGCAACCACTGCGCCTAACGCCCCAGGTATGACCACAAATAAGGAAGAGAGGTGTCTCGTTAGTAGTCGGGGGGAGGGGCTTGTTGTCGTCACGACATACCCACCTGAGTGCGAGCGTGAGAGTAAACACAGCGAGATGTCTCACTTCACTTAATCCCCTGAAAGTGCCAGCAGTAATGGTAACTGGCTGGTTAGTGACAGGTTTAAAGGGCAGGCTTCATAGCTTCATGTTGTTTTATTGGTATTGTAGCAAATTTAGCTACAATATTTTTAAAATTGTTCCTATAATGGTTAATCCTTCAGTATGCATACGCTTATTAAAAATACTCCAAAATAATTTAATGCTTTAATTATTTTGTTATCCACGAGTTTATATTTACAGTTAAAAAAAAAAAGGCTGGAAAAATTGTAAACCACATTATTATTGCATTTTAGTGTAAAAAACGTGACATCAGTTTGTTACTTGCCTAATAAAAACAAAACCGTTTTAAAGTTTTAAACAGATTTTTGGCAGATTTCTAAAAATATTAGTGTTTTATTATTTTTATGAAAGGTTAGGCATTGTGTATGTACACTGTATACACTGTACTTTTTTGCCTGAATATTTGCCTGCAGTGACTCATCAACATGCATAAACTCAGTCAGTCATTCAAGCGCGAGAGCAGCACACCTGTCTCACATTTTCTCTTAAAATATATTGCTGTCATATTTTACAGTCAGGTCGCATAAAGAAAAGGTTGTAAACTCAAGAAAGTTACAGTAGAGTTTCTTAAACGACCTCGTCTTGTACCTAACACTTTCTCTTCCGTTTACCATTTCTGTGATAGACTAATATTTCTGCATCTATTTCATTATTTTAAATTGCTGACAAAAATAAAATAAGGAAATGAACCTGGGGTGTAGAAAACAGAATAAAACAGATACTGGTTACAAGCTTATAAAAGCTTGTTTCAAAACCCTAAATTGTTCCTGTGAGTATATGTGGGTCATGACTAGGGTTGTTATCAGATAAACACCAACCATCACACGTTCACATGGGTTTGTTGAATGATGTTAGGGAATTTTGATTTCACTAACGTCATTATGTAAATTATAAGGCCTTTGGTATGAGAGCAACATTTTTTTATGTTGAAATTTGCAATAAAACCCAGTAATCACACTGTTGCTGTTAAAATAAAATATATTAACATACACCCCACACTAGCTCTTTTGTTACCATGAACACAGAATATGGTTTTTAATTCAGTCCCATATACATCTCCTTCTTGGTGTTAATTCTCTGATGTAGATTTAGGCGTAGCTACTATTGGTCTTACTTTAGGATTTGGCAACAAAAAGTAAAATATAGAACTTCACCAGCCTTGTCTTTGAATTTTACTTTAAGCATCCATCTGTACGGTATTGTTGATTCCTAGATGGCTTTTACACTGTTTGCTGCAAACAGGTGCAGCTGCCTTCCAGTGACGACAACCTCTATTTTGGAGTATGAAAGGGTTAAGTACAACAGGTGAAATGATGTTATGGGGATGCTCTCGTCTGATATGGAGGTGTGGATGTTCCTCTTTGTCCACCATCATCAGTGTTGTTATTTTTTAGGGGCATTGGTCAAGGACAGACAGGAGATCGCCATGTCCACAAAGGTTTTCTGGAGTTCACGTAAGCAGCTCCTTGCTAACAAACAAATGACGTGAAACCTGATCAGAGAGTGTGCACAAGTTTCACGTTGTTTCTTTCAGGTTTTTATTTGTACTGCTCTCTCTCAGTCATTCAGTATTTTCACATTACTGGCCAAGCTCAAGAAGGCAGTCCCTGAATGTAGTGTAACGATGGTTAAATGTTATGTTACAGTCAGGTTGGTTATCTCTGCACGCTGTTGTTTCTTTAAGTTACATGTTTGGTTGTGCTGCAGGGAAAAGGGGAGTTAATGTGTGCAGGAAGGGGAGGGGGGTCCTTGTTGTTGTTGTGTGTGACTGTGCGGGGCTGAAGTGAGGTGTTGTATGAGAGCACTCTCCCCGGAGTTAACGGCCCGTTTGCCTATGTCACCGAATAAACGGACAAACTGAGACCAAAACGTCTGGTTCTTGAGAACGTTACACTGGTGTCAGAAGTGAAGAACGACCACCTAAAACGCCCGACACCCTGTTGCTGGCGACGCTGACTGTCACTAGACACGAGGATGTTGCCGGACAAGATTAAGAGGGAGACGGAGGAGAGGGAGGTTCGCCCGTGCTCGCCTGCCCATAGAGTGAGGGAAACGGCGCTGCGGCTGTCTGCTGAGGCTGGATTTTCTCCAGGTTTGACTAGGCTCGGGACCTTTTCGCACCGTGGCCGCGATTCCGGCGGGAGGGAGTCGACCTTGCTTGGCGCGCCATCACGTGATGTAAACAAACATGGCGGCGCCCAGCAAGCTGTGGCGAACATAAAAACGCCTAAGTTCAGCGGCAAGACGCCATGGGAAGTGTTTATTGCACAGTTTGAGCTGTTAGCTGTTGCAGCTGGCTGGTCTGAGGAACATAAAGCTCTCCAATTGGCTTTGTGCCTGTGTGAGGATGCAGCTGCATGCCTGCTGCTGCTGACCGAGGAGCAAAGGGGAGATTATAATGCTCTGGTTGGGGCACTTCAGAGACGTTTCGGGCAGTATAACCAACCGGTGCTGCTGAGGTCGGAGTTCCACAACAGAAGCAGATTGCCAGGAGAGCCCCTTCGCATTTTGGCCCATGAAGTCGAGTGTCTTTGCCGGAGGGCGTATGACAGCATGCCACCATCAGTGCAGGCGGAGTTAGCTCGGGACCAGTTCCTGCAGGCCCTGAGCCCCAAAGAGCTCCAGATGCAAACTCAGCTTGCTCGACCGGCCACACTCAGTGCAGCCCTGGAGCTAGCGTTGGAGAGGGAGATGCTTGCAGGATCCTCTGGGGGCGCTGATGACACACATGTGGTGAGGGCTATGTCAGCACCTGTGGAGCAGATGGAGATGCCAGCGGGCCTGTGCGGTTTGGTTCAGATGGCTTCTCTGCAGTCACCTTCCCCTTGGGCTGGCCCACGCCACCGACCACAGAGCTGCTGGGGATGTGGACAAGTCGGACACCTCATCAGGCAGTGCCCCAAGCTTGCAGCGGCTCAGGGAAACGCCCACGGGCCCGTGTAGGTGGGAGTACACGGGCCAGGGAGAACGACATCCCCACACCACCACCATTTCCACCCGGTGCGGTCATCGCTGTGGGCTGGACCCAGGTTGGCGACTTTTGCCATGTTCCAGTGATGATTGCGGGGGTGTCCTGTACGGCCCTTCTGGATACGGGGTCCAATGCAATGCTGGTCCGACCCGATGTCGTCCCAACCAGAGCTGCTGTGCAACCAACTAATGTGCGACTTAAGACTGTGACCGGGGATCTGGCCCCAATTAGAGGGAGGGGAGTGTTCCAGTTTAAGGTGGGGGACCTCGGTGTGCCTTATGCTGCCTGGGTGGCTGACATGCAGGACGCCTGCATCCTTGGGCTGGATTTTTTGCGAGCCATTGGTGGTGTACTGGACTTGGGCAAAGGCTTCCTCATACTCCCTGATGGGAAGAAGGTGCAGCTTATTCCTCCCCCGGTCTGCCCAGCATCTGCCCAGCATCTGCCGCAGCGTCCACCTCCACCTCGGAGACCCCCGCAGACCCGCCAGCAGAAGAGCAAGCGGGGGAGGAGGAGAGGCTCTCAGCAGTGAGGAGCATCTGGTCAAAGAACTGTGAGGGGCTGACTCCACAGCAGCAAGAGAGTCTATGGCAGGTACTAAAAGAGTTTGGAGACATTTTTGCCCTGAAGGAAAGTGATGTTGGCTTGACACACTTGGTGGAGCACGCCATTGAGACCGGGATGCCCAGCCTATTAAAGTGCGCCCGCCGCCTGCCCCTGGCTCATCAGGAGGCTGCTGACAGAGAGTTGTGTGAAATGATGAAGGCGGGCATCATAGAGCCATCTGATAGCCCGTGGGCCTCCCTGTGGTGATGGTGCCTAAGAAAAACAGCCCAAGGATGCGTTTCTGTGTGACTACAGACCACTCAACAAAGTGACAAAAAGGACTCTTACCCCTTCCCAGGATTGACGAGTCTCTCGATTTAGTAGCCGGATCCTCCTGGTTCTCCACCCTTGACCTGCGGAGTGGCTACTGGCAGGTGCCACTGTCCTCTGAGTCCAGACCGAAGACAGCCTTCTGCACCAACAGGGGACTATGGCAGTTCAAAGTCCTGAGCTTTGGTCTTTGTAACGCTCCTGCTACCTTTGAGAGGCTGATGGACAGTGTGCTGGCTGGTGTTCCACGGCAGCGGTGTCTGGTCTACCTGGATGACCTTCTAGTACACGGGAGCTCCTTTGATGCTGCCCTGGATGCCCTGAGACAAGTGTTGGGGAGGGTGGCGGCTGCAGGCCTGAAACTGCACCCCGACAAGTGCCACTTCATGAGGAGGGAGGTGGAGTTTCTGGGCCACAAGCTGGGTCAGGAGGGCATCGGCACTTTGGAGGAGAAAATTCACGCCATTACTGAGTGGCCCACACCAGCGGACCAGAAACAGCTCAAAGCTTCCTAGGACTGGCGCCTTATTACAGGAGGTTTGTGAAGGGCTTTTCCTCTATAGCTGCACCACTCTTCCGCCTGCTGCAGAAGGACCGTGACTTCATCTGGACCCAGGACTGTCAGCAGGCATTCAACACCCTCCGCAGATCGCTGACAGAGTCCCCAGTCCTCGCCCCCCCTGACCCCACCCTGCCTTTTGTCCTGGACACTGATGCAAGCAATGTGGGGCTGGGAGCTGTGTTGTCGCAGGTTGGGCCGGAAGGTGAGAAGGTGGTGGCGCATTTCAGCCGGGTCCTGAACAGGAGTGAGCGGCGCTACTGTGTCACACGACGAGCTGCTGGCCGTGGTGGCAGGGGTGAGACACTTTAAGTACTATCTGTGTGGCACATCATTTGTTATCAGAACTGATCATGCCGCCCTCCAGTGGCTGATGTCTTTCAGGGAGCCAGAGGGACAGGTGGCTCGCTGGCTGGAAGAGCTCCAAGCCTTCAATTTCACTGTGGAGCACAGAGCAGGGACGCACCATTCTAACGCAGACGCCCTCTCTCGCCGCCCATGTGCTGCAGCTGGCTGCCGTTACTGTGAGAAGCGAGAGGAGACAGAGCGGGAACTCACAACAATGGATGGAGCAACACAGCTCACCTGCAGGGCTCTTCTGGTGGTGGATGCAGCGGAGTGGAGGGCATGGCAGGAACAAGACACTGACCTGCTGCCAGTCCTGCAGTGGCTGGAGAAGGAGGAGCGACCCCTTTGGGATGAGGTCACTGGGTTTTCTATCTGTACCAGGGGGCTGTGGGCCAAGTTTACAGCTCTCAGGCTGAAGGAGGGGGTGTTGGAGCGTGCCTGGAAGGATCCTGCCACAGGGGAGGAGCGGTGGCAGGTTGTGGTGCCAAGGTCGCTGAGGTCAGCTGTGCTGGAAGCCTGCCATGGGAGCACTGGCTCCGGCCACTTTGGGGTCTCCAAGACCCTCCGCCGCCTCCGCCAGGGCTACTACTGGGGTCAGCAGCGGAGGGATGTGGAAGACTTTTGCCGCAGCTGTGATGCATGTTCCTCGCACAAAGGGCGACAGGACCAGTCCCGGGCTCAGCTTCAGCAGCAACCAGCAGGAGCTCCAATGGAGCGAGTAGCTGTGGACGTCTTGGGCCCATTTCCTCGTACAGACAGAGGAAACCGCTATGTCCTTGTGGCCATGGACTATTTCACCAAGTGGCCGGAAGCATATGCCATCCCAGATCAGGAGGCTGAGACTGTCGCTGAGGCATTAGTGGAGGGGATGTTCAGCCGCTTTGGAACAGCAGAGACCCTCCACAGTGACCAGGGGCGTAACTTTGAGTCCAAGGTATTTGCTGCCATGTGTGAACGCCTTGGGATTAAGAAGACCCGCACCACCCCACTTCACCCCCAAAGCGATGGACTGGTGGAAAGGTTTAACAGGACGCTGGCCCAGCAGCTAGCCATCCTTACCTCAGAACACCAACAGGACTGGGACTACCATCTTCCCCTTATCCTCATGGCCTACAGGTCGGCAGTGCAAGACTCCACCCAGTGTACGCCTGCCCTGCTCATGTTAGGGAGAGAGCTGAGAACTCTTGCAGAGTTGGCTTTTGGGAAGCCCCCGGACGCGCCAGAGGCACCACCAGGCCGGGACTATGCAAGGAGGCTGCAGGACCGGCTGGATTCTGCACATTCCTACGCCCGGGAGCAGCTGGCGAAGGCAGGCCTGCGCCAAAAGTGGAATTATGACATCACCACTAAGGGGAGGCACTTCCGTGCTGGGGAGCTGGTGTGGGTCTACAGCCCAAAGAGAAAGAAAGGACGGTGTCCTAAACTGGGTAGCAGCTGGGTGGGGCCCTGCAGCGTCCTGGAGCGAGTGGGGGAAGTTGTTTACAGGGTGCAGTTGCCTCCTAGAAGGAGGAAAGTGGCGCTGCACAGAGACCGGATGGCCCCCTATAGGGGGCAGTCCCTCCCCTCCTTCCCTGAGGGACGTGTACAGAGCTCCCATGACCATGCACAGAGGGACCCCCGGCTGGAGCTGCGTTCCCCTCCCTCGGACTCTTCACCTCAAAGCCCCGAAGCTCCGTGTACACCCCAGGGGCTCAGGAGGTCAAGGAGGGAACGTAGGCTACCACCCCGCCTCAGAGACTGTGTTGTTCCCTCGGGGACGAGGAACTTATTGCTGGGGGGGCAGTGTAACGATGGTTAAATGTTATGTTACAGTCAGGTTGGTTATCTCTGCACGCTGTTGTTTCTTTAAGTTACATGTTTGGTTGTGCTGCAGGGAAAAGGGGAGTTAATGTGTGCAGGAAGGGGAGGGGGGTCCTTGTTGTTGTTGTGTGTGACTGTGCGGGGCTGAAGTGAGGTGTTGTATGAGAGCACTCTCCCCGGAGTTAACGGCCCGTTTGCCTATGTCACCGAATAAACGGACAAACTGAGACCAAAACGTCTGGTTCTTGAGAACGTTACAGTATGCTAGTCATTAGTTTAGAGATTTTTTTCTATGATGTGGACATTTACTTTAATTAATTGGCCTAAAAAAAATCCCAATCAAATCCCAATTCAAATATAAATCATTTAAAGTGAAAAATTAAACTCAATTTTTTAAGGAAAATATAAGCTCCTTTAAGCCTCCTTCCATTAATAGCATCATAATAGCACTAACACATTTAAAAAATGTTCAGATGGGGGAAAATACCAGAAAAGTAATTGATTCTAAAAAGAAAACAGTGGGAGGAACATCTGCAACTAATTAGGTTAATTGGCAACAGGTGAGTAACATGCATGGGCATCAAAAAAAAGCACAGACAGAGCTTCCAAAGTAAAGATGGGCAGAGGGGACACCATTTTACAGAAAGCTGTCCACAAATTGTGGAATAATTTCAGAATAATGTTCGTTAACGTAAAATTGGAAAGACTTTGAATATCCCATCATCTACAGTACATAATCATCAAGGGATTCTGAAATCCCTTTGTGCAAGAGATAAGACTGAATATCAATACTGGTTGTCTGCGAGTTTTGGTCATCACGGCATGGGTTCAGGATCACTTCCACAAATCACTGTCTGTGAACACAGTTCACTGTTCATCCACAAATACCAGTTAAAACTCTGTCATGTAAGAAAGGAGCTGTAGGTGAACATGATCCAGATGATCTCTGATGGTATGAGGGTGCATTAGTGCCTATGGAATTGGAAACATTTAAAAATGCACCATCAACGCTCAAAGCATCATATACTCCCATCCAGACTATGTATTTTTCAGGGAAGGGCGTGGGTATTTCAGCCTGTCGAACTGCATCTATGTCTGGGTGTTGAACTGACCTGCTAGCAGTCCAAGCCTTTCACCAATGAAAACATTCAGTGCATCATGAAAGAGCAGCTAGACTCTTCTAACAGACGAGAATGGGACAGCATTCTTCTCCCACAGTCCAGCAGCTGGTCTCAGACATTTATGGGCTGTTGTAAAAAGACGAGGTGATGCTACGCAGTGGTAAACATGGCTCTGCACCAATTTTTTGGGAGAAATGTTGCTGCCATCAAATTCAAAATGAGTTAGTATATTGCTTTAAATAGTGCATTTTCTCAGCTTAAACATTTTATATGTTTTCTGTTCTACTGCAAATAAAATATGAGTTTAAATCATTGTAATCTGTTTTTAATTACACTGAATACAGCGTCCCAACTTTTTTGGAAGTGGGGTTGTAGTATTTGTCATGTGATACAGTTTTAGGCATTTGATTTTAGATGAGTCATTAAGAATCACAGTTAATAGCTGGCCAAAAAAAGCCTAATTATATCCACTATGATTCAGTGTTCAGCATTTTCTCTACTGTTACATTTGGACTCTCTCAGTCAACTCTTTGGCTGTGTTTATTTGAAACTGGTAAGTGTGGCTGGAAATTACTCAGACTGATTTTAAGATAGGAGAAATCTTCTCACATGATTGCTCAATAGGAATAAAATGCTTTATTAAAAAGGGCTGATTGTTTAAAACAAATGTGGTAAAATTACAGGTTTCAGTGAAAAGCTTTAAGTGTGACTAGTTGTAATTTGCCCGAAGGCTGGGCGAAGCATTACATGTTTGCAGGATAACTTCCACAGCAACAAAAATTTGCGTTCAGCAGAGAAGCTCTCCAGTAGTTTTCCACACGCCTGTCTATCCAGGCAGTGCTTAGCCCATCTGATCCGGTGGTTCAGTTAACAGTGACACACATTTAGTTTCTGTTTAATTCATGTTCACATTTTATATGAAACACGTTACTTACTTATATAGCCATAAACAATAAAAAGAACATGTTTGTTTGGGGACGTTAAATAAAGGTGAGTTTATGTTGTTATTACCATCATGATTCCAGTTGGCATTTGCAAATCCTAAGAATGCATTTTGTCATGTTATTGCAAGACTATTGCATGTTTTGCAGTCTGTGTTGAATAGACTCTACATAGACAAATGTTAAAGCTGTGGTGCACCTCCTCATAGATTCATGTCTCTAATCGTCATAGACTGTCATGGTGAGTAACTTGAAACTAAGAATAAATTTGTGGCTTCCCTGCACGTCTTTTTTTTTTATGTATTTTTTTTTTTAACAGACAAAATGCCATCTTCTTACACCAGCTGCTAAAATATGATTAGTGTTTTATATAAAGTTATAAATGGATGGACCCCATTAACCTTTAGGGTAAAATATTCTACAAAATAATAACACTAAACACTGAAGGTTTGTTTACAAAGAGTTAAAAATCAATAGGAATGAATGGAAATACCTATCAATTTATAATATGTAAAATCATTAAGAACAGAGAATCACATTGAGTAAGACAATTTAAGGAGGTGCAGGACAAAAGATTGCATAGTGAAGAAAAAGTCAGTGTCAGAAACAGTTTTGTCAAGGTTTGCTGTGTAGCAGGCAGGATGTAGGACCCAAACGCAGGACTCCTAAATGAAAGAGTGAACAAATGGAGGCAAGCTTTACTTTGCTGTAAGTAACTTACTACAAATACAAAAGCAAAACCTGAAACTAGAAACACGAAAACTCAAACTAAAACACCAGAAAATAAACCAGGAACTGAGAAATAGGAATTAATTTGGAACACAGAGGGCAGAAACACAGCATAATGAGGGAACGACACAACAACTAAGAGAGAGAAACAAAGGCATTAAATACACAAGCAGGACAATGAGAGGATGGGGAACAGGTGGTAACACCAGACCTAACGAGACAAGGGAAAGCTAAACCAGACACTGCACACAGGACAGGGACTATCAAAATAAAACAGGAAACACAAGACAGGCACAGAGGCATGGACTTGAGACACGACTGACTGGGGAATGAGAAAATAAACGTGAAGTCAGAACTAAACCTACACTAAATGTGAGGGGCACAGGAACAAAACCCAAGAACTAGAAATCAGAAAACGAAGAAGAACTAGAGAGCTAGAAATACAGAACCATAGACCAAAAGACTAGTAATGATAAACCGTGATGAAATCAAAGAACAATAATAATAATACAAAACACTGGGTCACCGAACCAGGACTGTGACAAGTTTAAAGATATCAAAAAATAACTAAAAATATCAAAAGTATGTGAGGAAATAAGTCCAGGTTTGGGACTGGCGCTAGGAGTACACTAACAGCACCATGCAGTCTCATTGCAGTTTGTGAAATATAGTCACAACTATCATTTTATTAGTTTGTGTTTCTGTACATTAACTTTTTTCTTTTGTGTGTTCCTCAACATGAATTTCCCAGTATTATATTTGAACACTACTTTTCATTCATCCATTCTCCTATATACCGAATCTATTGTATATCTCAAATTTTTTCATGCATCATCACTTTAAAAAATATTATTAATGAAAAACATGCTTTCATGCTTAAGTTTAGACAGCTTGGTTTAGTTAGGTTTTGTGTTTTATTATGGAACTGGGCTGACTGAACAGCAGCACACGCCTGAAAAGATACGCTTCTAGTGGTAAAACAGTGCCACCTTGTGGTGAATTGTTTTGTTACATTTTGCAGGGGGCAATTACAAAAAGTGCCTTTAAACAAAGCCATTATATATGGTCTGCTCTGAAAAACTTAGGGAAAGAGCAGCAAGGACAAAAAAAGCATGTAAAAGCAGAAAAAAAGAGTGACCCTGATTACAAACAGGGAAAATTATCCTACTTAGTCATGGCTTTACTTAAGACAACCTTTTCACCTAGAAAGTGGAGTTGCCAGCATTACAAAACAGGATTTACAGAGAGCCAGTCTCCATATGAATATGTGGAAGAAAAACTCTGAGATTCTGTAAGGAGACAAGGGGTGTCAAGCCACTCCTTTGGTCAACCCACAAACCCAGTGCTGACTGCGGGTTAGAGTTAGTCAGTTTAGTTTATAAGGTGGGGGAACCCTGCAGTCAGCTGAGACTTAAATGGTCACTTGGATGAGTGAATGTTTCCCCCACTGAAAACATTACGTCTAGATTAACAGAATCAATTTTTTTGTGACATGTAGATGAAATAAAAGTTTTGTGTACATTATATTGCAAACAGTTTTGACTTGACAATGTCAGTGCTGGGTAAAAACTGTTTGAGTCCTCAAGGTATCTTTCCAGGAAGTTATACCTACATAAATGAAAACAGGATTGATCCTTAAAAAAACCTGTTCATTTTCTGGGCCAACCAATAACCTATAGAAAACTTTCTAGCTCCGCCACTATGAGGAGGTCACCGGCTCCCACCTGAGCGGCTGAGTACAGCCAAAGAGTGCAAATTGAGCGAGATGAGTCGCCTCGCCTCAACTTTCTGTGCCACTTGGTTTGTGATTCTATGCCTGGGCACTCGTTTGAGGATGGATGTTGCATGTGAAAAGAAAAGAATATATAGATTAACCTTAATAAATACGGGTTATTTGGTATATACTAGCTAGTTTTAGCAGCGTTTACATTAAAGAAACCTCTGACGTATTAAAATCCACTGAACAAATACCAAATAATGGTGTTGATTGCGGGCTCAGTTAATCGTTCATTCATTGTCAAATGGCGAGTAGACAGCAGCTACACTCTCTTTGGCAGTTGCACAGAGCTAGCTAGTAGGGTATCCTCTTTCGATTAACGCCAAACAAAATTACGAATAGAAAATGAGATATCACACAGGTTGATTTTTGAGTAAGTTACTTGGTTTATCTTAATTGCGTGGAATTAATAAAAGGAGGTAAACTCCGAAAACAGGCCAGAGTTGGGGTTGTTTCTTTTCGCCTCTCGCCTCACAAGCCTACATGCAGAGATTCATCTTTACGCATAAGTGGTCTTTGGCAGAAGGAAACCACAACTGAGCTGCACCACGGGGAAAAACCAAGACGACGCTGTAGGCGTGTCTGTCATTTTTATCATTTCTTTCAGGAAGTAGACATTTTTTTTTCGTGCCATAACTTTGCTTTTGCGTGCGATAGAAACACGTTGATGGTGAGCTTTGGTTGAGGAACTGTCATGTCGGACTCTTTGGAACGGTCCACGAAGATCAACTCGTTGAAGGAGCCGGTTGTGAAGAGGCTGTGTGAGGTGCTGGACAAATCCAGCACTAAAGGATGGCGAAAACTTGGAGAGATTGTTGGCAATGATAGACGGTTTAAAGTCAGGTGGGTTAAAAATTGCTATTAGTACTAGTATTTAGTAAATGACCAGAAATCATTGCATGCATACTCTCAACCACCGGTTTATTTATTAAAGCTAATGGGGACTAACGCGATTAACTTTCATTATAGTTACACTGTTCAGTTTATTGGTTATTGTGAATTTTATGTTGTGTCTTTATATTAAAAAATAAAGGTATAGAGTATGTAATACAGTAATGCACAATTAACCTGTATATTTTCTGGCATAGATAAATATGTAACTCCAAGTTGATAAATCAAGAGACCCCCTTTGAGAGATTAAATTGGACAACTATTTGTTTTTCATTACAGCATCTTCCAGGTTAATGCCAGTTAATGAAACTATCAATCAAAAATGTAGGGTCCAATCATTATTTATATGCAGTTTCATTAACAAATAATGGTGATGACAAATGTTTGCTTCTGATTTTTTTTTTTAATCCTAGCTGTTACTGTACAGCTGTAACATATGAAATCACACCTGCCTAATATCACTATTACACCGTGTGTTTGAGTACATATATTCCCGGTACAGTGCAGTCTGCTCATAAGATCAAATATGCATTATTTATACCAAAACAGCAGCCAAAACTTAAAAAACAATGTAGCTCAATCAAATAAGTACAAACTTAATAAGTTTAGACAAGTGTAAAATTGCACAAAAGAAAGAGTTCAGGTAAATAGAGTATGACACTAATAAAGTCACTAGATAAAGTGTTTCACTGATTGTGCACTAAGCGGTGCAGATGGTGTAAAGATTATCATTCATTTGTTTTTCTTTTAAACTTGTGTAAACTTATTCCCTTATCTTTGTCTAACAGTTTCTCATGACCTGAGTTTTCGTCTGTGAAAACGGTAAAGATGAGTTTTACTGTAATACGATTTAAAATATGAAATGCTGACAGTCACCTACATCCTTTCCAGCTCGGATGACATGGAGATGTGCTCTCTGAAGGTGCTGGAGCTGGAGGGAAGCCCGAGTCTCATGCTGCTGAGGCTGATGGGAGAGCGAGGCTGCACCACGGGCCATCTGATGGACTACCTTCAAACTTTAGGCAACTCAGAGGCTCTGCAGTGCCTGAAACCGCCAGGTAGAGTAAAACCACATTGATGCCGCTATGTTGTCAATCATGCAGGTTGATCTTCACTTTCTGCATTCTATTTATTTCTTATCTGAAGCTCACAGCTCATTGTGCTGTTTGGATGAAACTTATAGGTCATTGTCAGTGCAGTTTTAAGTCAGTGCAGCAGTAATCAGGGTTCATATAATGTAGGTTTCAAGAGGGAATGTTTTATTATGCTATTACCACTCATCTGTACCATTGCTAGCTTGGCAATTAAAGTTAAACCTTAAAGAGAAGCACCACAAAGTTCTGCTGTATACAGTCCATCTAAACTCAGTGTAAATTCACAGTAAATATCCTGTACATGTGCAGCCCTCCAGATCCTCATTCAGCCCCAGTCCGTATCCATTATATGTGGCCACAATCTGCGGCTCAGCTGCCATGCTGTGGGCAAGTCTCCAGTACAGTACCAGTGGTTCAAATCTAAGGAAGAGGTGAGTTCCTCTGACACGCTCACAAACACTGATTTTTTTCTGACTTTAAATTAAAGTTCTTGCGTTAAAACCTCTTTAGTGTTTTTTACACATTCACTGCAGCCATAACTTTACTAACTTTACTAAAAATTACACAACTGAAATGCACGTGAGATCAAAAATGTCCAACAAAGCAAAGCAAAGCAAAAAGCAAACAAACAAACAAAAAAAGTCCAACGTGGTCTGATCAGACATTAAATGGTATTTAAACCGACAACTTCCTAGTACAAAGTCCACCTGCATGATCCGGTAAATTCATCACTACTGAGTCCTGCTGTTGCATTCTCTTCTCAGTCAGGACTTTCCCATAAAACAAACAGAGTATTTCCAATAGTGAGAACACATGATTACCATATCATCGGTGCAGTAAATGGCACTGTTGGTTCATCATAGTTAATGGGTGATCCTAAATAAGTGGTTAAGAAACTTAACTGAATCTCTTCCTATAGCACAGTGATGTTTTTTAGTGAGCTGAGCAATTCATAAAAGTGCACAGTTGCAAATGTCTGCATGTGTCAACGTCAGCATGCATTCAGTCTTGTGACGCCATGCTGAAAGGATACATAGGTGTTACTCATTCTGACTTGCTAGATGTAACTTTTTTCGGAAGTGTGACGTGGGTGCTCAATCATAGAAAAAGACAACGCATTCAGATGCTGTCGTATTGTTAGGAGTTCATATCTGAGTTTCTACTCATAGCTTTGATCTTTTGTAATGAGTTTTTGTTTTTGTTTTAGTTTATTTTCACTTATTTTACAGAGGGTTTTTTTCTCATTTCAGTTTAGTTTTGTGTTGTGTAGTTAACGTTTAAATTTAATTAGAGTTAGTGTTGTTTTTTGTGTTTTTAATTATTATAAGGAGGCTGTTTGTCAGCCTCTTCTGCCTGATTTCCCTAAATTAACTAACAGACTAAAACTAAGGACATTAGTTTTATAAATACACAATATTTTTTCAGTTTTTTTTCCAAGACACTAAATGTAATTTTAGGTAACTGCAAGGTTATTTATTTATTTTTTTTCCAAACTGTTAACTGTGTCTCACGGTCTCTGAAATGCATTTCCTTAAGCAGTACTTCCTGGCAAAAGTCTTTAAGGAAGTCAGGATTTTAAGCAGTGAGTCACAAACTTCAGCTGAAGTACAAAATTAACAAGTTTGGGCTTGAAGTGATCTCAATCAGCACCTTTCTCAAATAGAAACAGTGCTCCTTGTGACCTGCTCGCTCCTGATCCTGTGGTGTAAAAGACTTTATCATCCCTTTTTGGATTTCAGCAACTCGTAAAGGATCATTGACACTAGAAGATCAAAGAAAGACAAAGTTCACAGGCCCAAGTTGAGAAAAATGTATATAGCTTCCAGTCTATTATGTCCATAATGATGACATAATGTTTCCATCATGCAGACTTTTTAGGCATTATTGATTACTGTAGTGTCAAAATTGTCTCACTTCTGAGCTGGAAACAACCTTGTAAACTAATAAATGTGCTTTTCAAACTTCAGGTTCCAAACAGCTTCTCCCCAGACTTGGTAATAAGTCCAGTCCAGATGAAGGATGCTGGATTTTACATCTGCAGAGTCAACTGTGGAGATGCCTTTGAGTTCAGCCAGTGGGCTCAGGTGGATGTCCTGAACATCACCTTGTGTTACGGTAAGATTGTGCAGGTTTATATTCAGCAGATCTGTCCAAAAATCATGTTCAGTTAAGGTGATGTTTGATGTTGCAGCTCTGATTGTTGATATTTAAGATCTCTGGGCTTTAGGAGTTGAAATACATCACTGTCTATATGCTGTCCACTGTGTGCATAGAAAAAATTAAGCTATCTGGTCATGAGTCACCTCATGAGCCATGACAAAAACTGAAAGAGACACAGTTTAAATTAAAAGTATTAACCGAAAAGAGGTTATGAAGTATGTGTTGTCAGCATCTCAGCAGTCGGAGTTAAAATGGTGATTGTAAGAGCGGGGATTGGAAACTCAAGGGCCTCAAGGGCCAGTGTCCTGCAGGTTGTAGATATCATCCTGGGTCACCACATCTGAATCAAACAATTAGTTCATTACCAGGCCTCTGGAGAACTTCGAGACATGTTGAGGAGGTAATGTAGCCATATAAATCAGCTGTGTTGGATCAAGGACACATATAAAACCTGTTGGACACTGGCCCTTGAGGCCTGGAGTTCCCCGACGCCTGGTGTAAGGTGTTGTACTATGCAAAACTATATCAACAAGGCTGAAGCCAGCAAAACAAGTAACACGATACTGGGTAGATAAGAGAGAGAGAGAGAGGGGGAGACAGCTCAAATGCTGGAAACTGGCCAAGTGCTCCCATTTGCATTGATTGACTGCGCCTACCAAAAAACCTCCAAATACACATCACCTCTGGCCAAGAAAGGAGGGGTGTCATGAGTTCTTTTTGTTAGAGAAGGGGCCTTTTTTGTAGAGCCGATAATTGCTGTGGTTATTAGCATAAATGTGCTAAATATTAATTCTGCGCTACGACTTAGTCAAGAATCTCTGTGACAAAATTAGCATGCGTGCGAATTAGTGTGGTGTTAAATACTGCACTCCTGTTACATCACAATTGTTACAGATTAGTTATAAGACCAAAAGCTCTGTCTATTCAATGCAAAGCAGCAGTGATTGACAGTTTGTTGTTATATTGTTTGGATAGCAGTCGAAGTATTCATTACTGTACTCATTGCACATGAATGTGCTGTGAAAATATTTTGGTAGCAAAGATGTCGTCTCCGCCATACTGCTGTGTGTAAATGGTCTTATTATCTTTGGCCATTGTTTCATAATCCAGAGCCACACCTGCTGGTACACATCTTGAATGTGTGGTACTAGAGAAGAAGTTTAAATGTGTAATTTAAATCCTCAAAAAGGACCAGTGACTGTGATAGTTCTGACCTGATGCCTTGCAGTGTGTGCTACCTATATACTGTGCGCATAGCTAGCACACATGCATTAATACATATGCTCTTTAGATGTTTGTTGTTGTTTTACTTCCTTCCAGCTAGCCTGTGCTCCTGTGCTTGGAATATGAAAATAACATGGATGCTGTGAAGAAGATGTGGGCTTATTGCTCAAAGCTAATAAATGGCACACTATAAGCTTTTGTCACTGTAAAATAGCTTTGCCTGATTTGGTTGACTGTTAATAAATAACTTTCCCAGCTAACCTATATCCCTCTATGAGGACAACAACCAACACTTGCAGCCTAATCATGTATTAGTAATGAAATAACATAAAAGGGTATGCAAAATCTTGCAGTTTACACAATTAATCAGAAGTTTCTTTCTTGGTGTTGTGTACAAAGGTTTCCTTCAGTAATCCAACCTTTTATTCTGACTTTATGCAGATGTTCTCCATTCAAAACAAATTATTCATCACTGAGATATTGTCAGTGTTTGAAGCTCACTGACCTCAGTTTCCTGTTCTTTGTCTGAACAGGACTTGTTTATTTTTGCGGGACCTGAAACTCTGTCACTTTTTCCAGCGATGAGAACAGCTGAAATGGGAATCCTTTAAAGGATGAAGAATGCATTATGCAGTCCTGTGTGTAATTGTCTTCTTTCCTCACATCACCAGGGCAGAGTTATCACTCTTTAGATGGTCGACTAAAGGTGGTGATCCAGCCTCAGTCCCAACGGCTACATGTTGGGGAAGATTTGCAGCTGGAATGCGGAGCCGTGGGACGGCCGATTCCTCGATACCAGTGGCACAGAAATGGAGTCCCAATTCTGAATGCCACAAAGAGGAAACTCATGGTGAGAGGATATGGGAAGATTTTTTTTCTTTTATTGCTTGTGTGTGTGTTTTGAGACATTAAAACTGTTGTGGCATAACTTTGTGTGTATATTTCAGATTCCTCACGTGATGCAGGAACAACAAGGCAGGTATCGCTGTGAGATCAGCAGCAGCTCTGAGAGAATGTGGACCAATGAAGTTGATGTTGTGATAGGTATGTCACACTTGAGGACGTTTTTTTTTAAAATTACTCTTGAACCAGTTTCATTGTCATTATAACTGAGCGATTATTTGCCTCTGTTCTTAACTGAAAGCACCAAGGATATCAGTCCAGATTTCAGGGGCAATGGAGTGCTCTGAAGGTAGAGTTGAAGGCACGGGTGTATGGTGTTTTAAATCGAGTAACAGTTAGCAGGTGTTAGCTGCATGCGTATGGAAATCACAGCTTCATTCAGATTGCATGTGGATCGTGGTCTTGGATTAGTCTCACTAATTAGCACAAAACTCACATGCATGCTTTCTGGTTTTACTGAAATCAATCCTCCCTGTCATCTTTAATGCATTTCATATTTATCTGTGGTACTTTAAAAAAGCATAATGAAAAAACTGAAACCAAAACTGAAGTGATCCAATTCAACCATTCACTGTGTTTCTCTGGCTGTGTGACAGAGCTTGATTGCTGTATGGGAAACATTTCTGAAGCACTAAGTTGTGGTTACGTGTCCTTTTGTGATGATGACCGTTGCAGTCCCACACTCAGCATCCTTTGAATACTACAAATACTCACAAAGAAACATTTAGACCACCAAATAATTTCTGTATGTCATTCTGGTGTTTTTTCAATTATTGTGGTTTTTGTGGCTCTGTGGGTCATGCTAATTTTGTACTCTCTACTTCAGTTGTAGAGATTGAGGGGAACTAGGAATGACACGACACACAGTGTTTGCTACTGCGGAAAAAAAAAAACCCCCACGAGCTTCCAGCATCATTTAAAAAGTGTTTACTCATTTAAACAAATTGTTTTTCTGGCCAGCTTGGAAGTAAAAAAAGAAATCTGTGTGAAAATGACTTTCTGGAAACCCATCATTTAAACTTAAATACTGAAACATTATATGCGTCTTGCTCACTGTTGTGTGCATCTGTTTGCTTCCCCTGAATCTCTGTAAAGTCTGTAAATGAAATGTAGACATAGAGCAGACTGATCATGTGTCTTTGTGCACAAAGAGACGTTAGCAGATTACCTCAGTGTTGGTTTTGGTCTTTTCTTTCTTATTAATTCTGAATATTATTATTATTACTTATTAAAGTTTCACCCTTTCCTTTAACTAATCAGTTTTGTACGCTAAACTTGAGTGATAATGATATTTTTTTTTCCCTAGATGACATTTACGCCATTGGAGAAGGTAAGAGGAACCACAGGCAGCAAGCATATACATCAAATATTTCTCTTTAACAGCACTTCCTATGTTATGCTTGGCTTTGTGTTTACTCTCTTGTTTTGTTTTTTTAGGTTCCAATGAATTCTTCCTAAACAGTATTCCTGAACAACTTTATGGTGAGTGTCTTTATGCAGGACTGATGGCTGGTGCACAGTTCCTCTACTCTGTATGTGCGATACTATTGAGATCAGTTTCAGTCTCAGTACTTACGCCAACACAAAGATGTGAAACCTTCTTGTAGCACAGTGTTAGCAGCCACACACAAGGACAAAATAACACTTTGCAGCATCATGCACTAAACACCAGAGAATAACACCCACTAAAGAAAGCTACACACCAAAAAAGGAAAAGCTTCACAAAAGGCTGGTGTGTTTTATGACATCAGTGATAATAATGTCACTGTTGTATGAAACACTTCCTTCCTTCCTCCCTCCATTTCTTGGTTATTATGATTCTTATCATCTCTACCTCAGTTTCTAGTTTGTGCAAACAATAAACTGCAAATGCTGTGAATGTATGTAAATTTTGCGTTTCTTCTGATGGATGTTTTTCTTGCTGTAACTGTACTGTGTACTGTGCAGCCATGCAAAAAAATAGGAACTGGCATTGGAAATCGTTATGTATTGTAGTCTAACTGAACAAATGATCCTGTGCAAAACAGTACCAGCAGATGTACTCAAATAAAGGACAGGAAAAAAACATGGACTTTGTTGTCATTTACATGATATTAAAAGTAAGCAAAGCAGATGAGTCGTATGGGGGAAAAAAGGAAACCCCCTGTGTGATCACACCTTTAAACCGATACTACTTAACGTCATGTTCCAGTGCACTCTGCCTTTGTTCTGGTGTTAGCTACACACCTGTAAGGTTTCATAACTGGATTTTGCACCGTTGTCACACATGTCATTTTATTTTGCAGCGCTTCCACCTTCAGTTATTTTCTGTTTCCACTTCACTTTCCAGTTCTGAAACCATGTATGTCATTGATTTTTGGATGGTTTTCCTTTCATTATATTCATCATTTTCTCCCTTTCATGTGTTTGATCCCAGCAACTGACAAAGTGGCCCTGCTCATCGGCAACCTGTCTTACCAGAACCACCCGCAGCTTAAAGCTCCGATGGTGGATGTTTATGATCTCACTAACCTCCTGCGGCAGCTAAACTTCAAGGTGGTTTCGCTACTAGATCTCACAGAGTCAGAGATGAGAAATGCTGTAGATGAGTTTCTACTGCTGCTTCACAAAGGAGTCTATGGTACGTTTGTATTTGACTTACCTCTGGGCGGTATTGGCAGTTGTTTCAGCCCAGAGGGTGACAGAAATATAAGGATCCCAAAACACAGCATGAAAGAGAAACACTGCAATTTTAATCCTTCTAATCTAAGCATATACTTTATACAATGTTTTGATAAAATAAGAAAATATTAATTCATGCATAGCATTTTTAAGATTATTTAAAACTTAACAAATGTTATTCTAATTAAATAAACATTAAATAACAACAGTAAAAAAAAAAGCTGTATGCAACCAGATCTTGTATTTCTAAGCTGCCTGACTGAAATGCCGACTTTCCTCTTTAGGTCTGCTGTACTATGCTGGTCACGGATATGAAAATTATGGAAACAGTTTCATGGTGCCAGTAGATGCTCCAAATCCGTACCGCTCAGCCAACTGTTTATGTGTGCAGAGCATCCTTAAACTGATGCAGGAAAAGGAGACGGACCTCAATGTTTTTCTGCTGGACATGTGCAGGAAGAGGTGAGTGCTAGAGTCATTCAGAAAAAATGACTGACTGAATTTTCTCTAGATTTGGTGTTTGTTAGTGTTATTGTCACTGCTCATACCATGAGATGGTGTCCACAGCCCATTTAGGTTGGGCAGGTAGTCCACCTTCTCCAGGATGGCACATCTGTATGTGTCATCTCTCCCGACACAGTCTCAAGATTGTGGAGGGTGCAGCAGAAGATTCACACCGAGCACATGTGACAAAGTATCTGGAGACACCTTGGTGAACAGTATGCCTGTAACATCATCCAGCATGACTTGCTTGTAGTGGGTCAGTGTTGGTCTGGGGAGGCATATCCTTTGAAAATCACACAGACCTAAACGTGCTAGCAAGCACTACACTGATTGCTGTTCGGTAATGGGATAAAAGACCCGGTGCCAAATAAAGCCACAGACTATCCAGTCTTTCGATGAGCTTTCGATGTCCTGATCCAGGTCTGCGAGAAGATCAAACAGGGCGTCATCCGGCGTCTCATCACGAGATTTTGAGTTCAGCGCTCAAATGTTTTCCCTTGACTTACATGATTTTATTTTAAAGATTTTCAACTTGAGTATGTTGTCCTTCAAGACCCAATGTCTGCTTTGAGTGTTCCTCTAATTTTCTTTGAGCATATATTCTGTTTTCTTTAAGAAAAGGACAATTAGGAAAGTATTGTCTCTCTAGCTTAAAGTCTAGAAAGTATCAAAATTTTACATATTTATTTATTTATTTTCAGGAATATTCACGATGACAGCACTCCAAACGTCGTCCTGAGGGTTACCGCCAACATTGTCTTTGGATATGCTACGTAAGTCCAAAACATCAGTTATGATCCATAAATTAACTTCATACATGGTTTTGCTTTCCCAGATATGAAGTGCTGAATTCTTTGTTTGGCTGTTCAGGTGCCAAGATGCAGAGGCCTTTGAGCTGAGCTCCACCGGCTTCACCAACGGTGTGTTTGTCAAGTTTCTGAAGAAGCGTCTGCTGGATGACGAGAAGATCACTGTGGTGCTGGACAGAGTCGCCGAGGGTAAGAAACAACACAAAAATGCAACATATGCTAACAGCAGAGACAATGTAGGAAGCACTTAGTTAAAAGATGATCAGTAGAGCAAATTAAAATTAAATTGCATTTCAGTTGCTGTGTTTCCTGCAGGATGTGTTTCAGCGGTCAGTTAAAAAAGAATAAAAGAATAAAAAAATTTAATTAAACGCATTCTGCTTTCCATTATTCTTCCATGCTTGTTGGCTAATGGAGTTTCCTTCAAGGACCCACAGGTTTATGATCCATTAGCTTTGGTTAAATTAAAAATTCAATGCCTTGCAGCTCCCTGCAGTGTTTTTAATCTGAGTGCGTTTCAGCTCATGTAAGGATGTTTTGGCTTTTTGTGTTATAATAACTGCAGACTGTCTGATTGTTTTGTGCACAGATATGGGCCAGTTTGACGCTACAAAGGGGAAGCAGGCTCTGGAGATCCGCAGCAGTCTGTCGGAGAGGAGAGCGCTGACGGATCCTATTTTGCCCGGAGACAGCGCTGATCTCGCTCATGCTCACAGCCGACAGTGGGCAAAAGCTCACGGTGAGTTTAGTACTAGAGATTTAAAGCATTTTTTAAAATATGTTATCTCTGCTTGGAAAAACCCCTATTTGCCTATGGCAGCTCAGCACTGGAGGCTCAGTCAGATGTTTACAAATGGTAAAAAAGTGCTCAGCTTACACTGTGAAGGGGCAACGATCAGTAGAGTGAGAGGCACACCCTGTAACAGCCACGGTGCCTCTTCCAGTATTTGCCCCTACAATGGAGAAGCCAGTCACTGTTACTGTTGTAAATCTTGTTTTCACAGTGTGTCAGGGGGACCCAGTTCCTCTAAATATTGGTCCCAACCTGTTAGTCTTCTCACTTTTTCTTTCTTTTTATTTGTGGCACTTTAGAGAGAAGCAGTGAAAGCATTCAGTATTTTACAAACTAAGACATTTTTGGTGAATGAGTGATATATATTTGACATATTGTAGTGTTAATCATTATTTAGTTGTATTAAAAAGAGTGTAATGCAGAGAGTAATGTTTATATATTTAGCATTTTTTTCAATTATTTTAGTCAATGTAAATGTAAAAACAAAAAACTATTCATACACACGATTTATAATAAAGCTGTTATTATTAATCTTTGGGACATGAGTCAAAGTTTTTTAGTTTTTATTTTAAGTAAATGCTTAGACTGTTGGTTATGGTTTGCAAACTTAAATGTATATGAGTCTAAATTAATTTCTGTATTTCACTGCAGAACTTCCTGAGAGTATGTGTCTCAACTTTGACTGCGGCGCTCAGATTAAGTTGGGCTTCGCTGCAGAGTTCTCCAATGTGCTCGTGATTTACACTCACATCGTTAAGAAACCTACTGACATGTCCTTCTGCCAAGCACACGTCACTGACTTCTCACAGGTATGCTTTCATGAACTTGAAAGCAGAACATGTTTGTATCTGTCTATCATTAAGCAGCGAAGGAAAAGTTACACCATAAGTGACTGTAAATGTGCAACTTTTTCTGTTTGTGAAAACTCCCTTAGGACCTTGATGTGGATCCTAAATTGATGAATAGAGAAACTCCAGAGGAGACAGGGATCTACCTCCTGTCCAGCAGTCTGCCGCAGCACTGTCTCTACACCAGACTCAGCTCACTGCAGAAGCTCAGGGTAAGAATAAATATAGATATGTACAGTATATCGTTTACTGTGCTAGGTTTCAGAGCTGGACCTAATTGGAGGAAATATAGAGTGCTGCATCCAGCTAACATCATGGTTAATGTGAGCTGATCGGAGCGTAGTAGGATGTGTTTCATGGAGTTTTAACTACACTCCCAGGCCACAGTGTGAATGTAACTGGCTTTTTTCTGGTTGATGGAGAAGTTGATCTGAGGAGTAAATGGTAAATGTATTTGTATAGCGCTTTTACTAGTCCCTAAGGACCCCAAAGCGCTTTACACAACCAGTCATCCATCCATTCACACACTGGTGATGGCAAGCTACATTGTAGCCACAGCCACCCTGGGGCGCACTGACAGAGGCAAGGCTGCCGGACACTGACGCCACCGGGCCCTCTGACCACCACCAGTAGGCAACGGGTGAAGTGTCTTGCCCAAGGACACAACGACCGAGACTGTCCAAGCTGGGGGTCGAACCGGCAACCTTCCGATTACAAGGCGAACACCCAACTCTTGAGCCACGATCGCCCACAGTAGGAACAGATGTGAAATCCCGAACGTGTTTCTCTGGCCTGGATATTGAATTACCAGCTGTGGAGTGCATCCATGTTACTTGCTGAGGGAATTATATCCTTTCAGTCTTGTTGCTGTTTGAATTCAGCTTGAATTTAGTTTGAATGAGTACACTTTTGCTATTCTTTCCATCAGAGGTCAACCAAATGACTAGCTGTGATTAATGTTTATGGATAATTAATGATTACTCCTGACCACCCTCTGCACCACTTAATGGACAAGCTTTGTATAACATCTGTAACATCTGCTCCGCTGCTACATCAACATCTGCGGATAATCTTTCCTCTTCAGCTATAAAAGATGATGGTTAATGGTATATTGTCAGGGTGACGACATGTTGGTGTCAGAGGTCAACGAATCTGAAAATCAAATAGGGTTTTCACATTTATGTCATAGGTGGATCTTCTAGGAGGCTGAGAGGCAGCTCTAGTGGTCGCCAGTATTGTTTTCTTTGTTACATTATTAAGATTATGATTTATTAAGATCTTCTCCTCTTGCTAATCCTCGCTAATCTCTGATCTAATAGATATAGTGATGTTTGCGTGTGTAAAGGAAAAGTCATTAAACCTTTCCTCTTGTATAGATAAACTATTGAATAGTTGACACATAGAAAACTTATAGGATCACTGGAAGTAGGAGGATTTACCTGGTCACCATAGTTTATTCACAGTTGTTGAGATGATTTAGAATTCAGAAATTATTTGATGTGATTTCATTTTGTGCTACAACAGCTTTGAGTGTTGATTAATACAACTTTTTGTGTGCTAATACCTCATGCAACAGGAGGAGCTGGTCTTCACCGTGTGCCTTCAGGGAACCTTCACAGCCATGGATGACGATCATCCGATCCACTGGACGAAAAGCATCAACATCGGAAAGCCGCTGATAGCCCGACTGGATCTCCACCGGGCCATGAGGCGAAACAGCTGCCTGCAGACCTGCCTGATGCCCCACAGTCCATCCCACAGCCCCTGTCACAGCCCTGGACCCGAACACCGCCACCACCTCTATCACGGGTCACACCAGACCCAGGACTACAACCGCCTCTCCCCGCAGCATCGCTATTTGGACATCGGTGAGCATCTGCAGGGCGCAGTTGGAGGCTGCAGCGATATCTACTATGAAAATCTCAGCCAGTGTCGCTATGACCCACCGTACACCTCCGGTGGGCTTTCGAGCTCACCAGGCAGGCTCAGCATTCCCATAGAGACCACAGACGACATCAACGAGCTGCAGACTGTGTTCATCAACAGTCTGCAGCTACAGCCACAGTGAGACAGAAGAGAAGCTTTAAATGTCTGTAGTTCTGAATCTGTATTACTGCTGCTCTTGTTGTTACATATTTCAAATAGGTTTTATATTTTATACATCAGTTGTTTCAGAAAACGTTATGCTGACCTTTGTAAATCTGTTTTGAGAACTGAAAACATGTATTTGAGTAAACTGACTAATAGTTCCTAATGTAACAGTATTTCAGAGACAAAAATAGAGCTGAAACTATTTTTCTTAGCCAGATGCATTTAAACTACAAACCAGGTGGGCATTAAAATAAAAACTATACATGGTATGCATTTTATCAAATAAACCTGAGAAAAAGAGGTGGTTTACAACCATGGTTGTATTCCTGTATTTATAATTATTACTTGTGCATTTGTGACTTGGCAGCTTTTAGCTATTATATATGCAGGTTAAGGGTGGTGCAGTGGTTAGCACTGTTGCCTCACAGCAAAAGTCTTGGGTCTTGGGTTTGAATCCACCAGCTGGATGAGGAGTTTGTGTGTATTTGCATGTGTTCTCTCTGCTTTCACAGAGTAAATATATGAATGGGTTAACTGGTGAATTTGAATTGGCTGTAGGTGTGAGTGTGAATGGTTGTCTGTCTATCTGTGTCAGCCCTGCAACAGACAGGTGACCTGCCCAGTGTGTACCCCCTCTTTTACCCTGTGGCAGCTACGATAGACGCCAACAGGACAAAAATGGATGGATATATACAGACTTATCTTTTTTTTTCTTAAAAAACCCCCAAACTATTTCAGTGTTTTATGTACTTGGGCTTTAAATATTTAAAAATTTCAATGAAATCATCAAAAAGTGCAAGAGCTTCTAGCTATTATAAGTTGAGAAAACAATTGTCTTCTAACCTGACGTCCCACTCTTTTATAACATGTTATACACTTACACGATATATGCATTTATATATCATTACAGCCATCAAATAACGGTACAAAAAGTATATTATTTTCCTCTGAATTGTAGAAATAGCATAAATTGGAAATAATCTTATAGTGGATCAGCCTTTCCTTATTTTCTCTTACAAATATACCATTAAAGTATATGGTCCTCATTTATAAAGTGCTTTACAAACCCAAACATTACGGCTAACCCTGGATTTTCCCGTTTGACTGCAACTAGCCAAACAGCGAGGAGCCACTTACTGCTGAAGAGACAGAGTGAAAGTGAACAGTAAATCCTCCGTTTCTTAACATAAAACTCATTGTTGCAGCGAGAGACACCACAAATGTGATCAACTTAAACTGAATTTTAGTTTTAATGACCTTATTTTCCTCTGCGTTATTGATTCTGTCACTAGTTAGCTAACATCTATTAGCCAGAACCAACCAACCACACGATGTCATGTTCCGTACTGACAGAAGATGGCGCTAAACATGTTTTTTTTGTTTTTTTAAACTTTAACCCCTTAGGGTAAGTTCACACTGCAGGTCTTAATGCTCAATTCCGATTTTTTGATCAAATCCGATTTTTTTTGTCTGGTTGTTCACACTACAAATAAAATGTGACAGCAAACGCACTCTAGTGTGAAACGTTCACGACCCTCAAAGCGGCCCGCATGCGCAAAAGAAGACGTCACGCAACTCGCTGTTTAGACCCAAACAGTATTTTTTGACTGATGACCCTTAATATAAAGACTTGTATAGGACTTGTTTGTTATTTCCATATGGCCTAATAATTCTCCTTATTGCTGTTTTAGAGAGGAGCGGTGGTTCAAAGGATAGTTGCAGATTTCTGTCAGAATCTGCAGATTATACGGTACAAATAAAATGTTCACGTTTCTCCAACGTTGTCTTCCCAACAGTTTCACTAACATCTACACTGGATGGCCAGGAAGCGTTCACGATGTCTTCTCGGGCGCTTCTCCGACGCCGATAATTGGCGTCTGTCTTGTGTCAGTGACGTAAAAGACGGATTTAATACGACATGACCGTTCAAACAGCAGTCGCTTTCTAAAACATCAGATATGTATCGGATTCAGTACCACATACGAAAGTGACCTAGATCGGATTCGAAAATATCGGATTTGTGCTGTTCAAACTGTCATACCATGATCGGATATGAGTCGCATAGGGTCAAAAAAGTCGGATTTGATGCGCTTTCGCCTGCAGTGTCAACGTAGCCTTATGTATTAAACCCGGCTTCAGTTTTTGAGAGTAGGGCCCAACGGTTCCTTTATATGTGCAGCATTTCATGTCCCCTTTAATCATGACTTCTAATTAGTATAGATCACTTTATGTAGTGGTTACAGGTTACAGTCAAGTAACTTATTGTAAATTAAATTCAAACAATAAATGAATTTGTATATATGAAAAATATTGATTTTCACCCCACAATGCTTTTAAGCATGCCTCCAACAACTTTGCAAGTTCAAGTGTTTTTCCAGCTTGCGTTCATGTCAAGTTTCCCAGTTAGAAATGTTCATACTTTTGGAGTAGTAAATCGAGTTTGTAAGTACCTTTTACAAGGTGCGTGGCAGGTAGTCACTTGAGTATTGTTTTTAACTGGATTGTGTGTGTTACTGGGAAGTAATATAAGGCTGGTTTAGTATAAAACTTGGAGCTGGAAATGAGCCTTAAAGTACCTTAAAAATATATCGATGACTCATGTTTGTTAGTTTCTACTACTGATCTCTAACAATACACCTGAAATAAAAACAATCAAACCAAAAGAAAACAACCCCAAAAATTAGTTACTTATGTTTTTCTGTTTATTTTTATTGAGCCCCCTCAGGATGGCAGCAGAACACCTCTCTGCTGTCAGCCTCTGTCTCTGAGCCCACTGCTCTCCAACTCTCTGCCTTACATTATGAGCCCAGCTTACACCCTTCTATAGCAGAGGACTTTTTTCAGCCTCTGTCTTGTCAATGAACCATGAAACGTTCCAAAAGTGTTCCACTCCGGTGGCTTTCCTGGGATTTCTGCCACTGTTCACATTATCACCCCCAAGTTGGTGTTGCTGCTTTAGGCCTTGGCCTGATGCTGAGACGTCACAGACTGAGGGTTCACACAGTCTGCTGCACAGTTGATTGATATTCACTAATTAAGAGGCAAGCTTTCCCTATTTTTGTTATCTTTTTCTCATTCCTTAACTGGACAATGCCCTGTGTGAAATAGCGCCCTCCTGAATCTCATGTGGTAAATAAGTGGCGAAACACGGCCTTGCACTCCAGGAAGCCTGGCCCAGGCCCAGTTTGCTTCTCTTAATGAATAAAAATTAATTGTTTGACCAATCAGATCAAGCTAAAGTCACACAATCATTTTGATTCACACCAATCAATTCATTTTATTAACATCACGGAATAGCTATAATCAGAACAGGAAAAAAGGGGATTTTCCATCTGCTAAACTAGATTTAAAGAAAGGATTTTTTTGTATGTCTGCTCTGCCTTTGCCAATTTTTAGTGTTTTTAGTAATATTGTGCTTAAAGAACTTGTCTTCATAATGTTCTCATATATATTGTTGGAGCTGTTCAGACACAGAAAATGAGCACAGTGAACACTGAAGTGAACATTTCAACATGACCTGAACGCATTAGGAAGGAAATTACATAAATACAATGATGTTTTAAAGGTGTCAAACGTTTCACTAGACAGCTGTCATTTCAAGGTTATTTTTCTGCACATGATGTATGAACATCGCTGTAAAAATAATAACAGGTAAATATTTCTTAGATTATACCACAATTCTTTTAGATTATCCTTCAAAGACCTAGCAACTGATATGATGTCCGCTACAGGTGACAGAAGATAGAAAATAAATAAATTATAGTTTTGAACAAAAAAAGGTACTTCATGTTTCTTTCAACCACAATCTAAATATCTAAACATTTCACTTCTTTTGTCTCGATGATATAATTGCTATGTGCTATTATCGAATAATAAATGAATGAGCTTGTTTCATCTATGAAGACGATGTACAGTCTGACCAATCTCCTGTGGCCTGAATAAGGAGTGCTGAAGGAGCTGCATTAGATCAGATCACAAAATTAATCTCCACAACAACAGTAATTGAGACAAGTTCCTACGGGCATGTTGAAATCAGACCAGTCTTCTATTGCCCAACTTTGATAAACCTAGCTGAACAGTCATCCTTAACAAACTGTTAAGCTAGTGTAGGTTTGACAGGGGTGTTTGAATCGGGGGTGCTGATGGAGCTGCATGAGATCAGATCGGATCGATGAGTTTTGATATCTGCTGTGACAGTCAGACGGTAGATGGATGGATGGATGGATGGATGGATGGATGGATGGATGGATGGATGGATGTTGCTATCATGTCAATATGCACCAGAAATATTTCCAGCACCTTGTTGAAAGAATGCCACAAAGAAAGCAGTGCTACAGGCAAATGCAGTCCAACCCGGCACTAGCAAAGTATACCTAAAGAAGTGGCCAGTGAGTGCATATCAGTTCCTCAACTCCATAATAACACTCGTGCTGGATGATAGTCCTGGATACTCATTTGCACTTCATGTGACTATGCGGGGCATACAGAATTAGTACCACACTGTGACAGAAACACCTAAACCACAGTCTAGCAGTGTAGCCCCATTTTATTTTTACACTGTATTGGTTGATCTAGTCAAGACTGTAAGTTAAAGAAGCTATCTTTAATAAAAAGGCAACTGAATAATAACGTTAAGGCTGAAACAGATTTAAGAATTAAACATATAGAAATGCAGAACAAATTGAGATTGATACAAAAACAATGTGAGCATTTCTACTGTGGTGAGGAGAGGAATTACACTATGGGTAACTTTAGAGGTAAACGCCACGCTGTGAGAACTACAGTGAGGCTGCTTTTAGTGTTTCACTTGGTATAACTGTGAGCAATTGAATAGCATTCAATTTATACTCATATTAAGGTAGAACTGTATGATGAAAGTCAGTTGCAGTAACAGAATTGGTACTTTGTTAGTTGCCCCTCTTTAATATTTCATGAGGGGATTCAGCTCATGTGACCTTCTCAAATAACACAACAGGACACCTTGCACGTAGCTGCACAGTAGCAGCCTAGTCAGGCTAGGACAGATTTAACATTTTTATCAAAGTACACACGCAAACACAGATACACATACGATGCTGTTATTTTAACATTTTCTGTTCATACGCAGTCCTGAAGGGCACCACAAACTGCAGCACAACATCCAGACACGAACCCCATCTGAGTGAATAATGGATGGAGGCAGCCACCCACAGGCTGCAGGGTGATATCATGGCTGCGTCACTTGTGCAGATGAGGGAGGAGGGGTGGGGTGGTTATACCATGCAGTCTGTAGAGACAGGAACCTGCTCACAGAGAGGACAGAGGGACGATAACCATGTCAGCCTCCTGGAAGCAGCCGCTTTTTCAGATCTGCCTGCTTTGCATCTGCTGCAGACACATCAATACAAGTAAATTAATTTTGGGTTTCATTTTTGCTGTGTTTCGTGGTTGTGTTAAAGCTCTGTTCAGCCTTTTCTCTGTTCCTTCAAATGGTCCTGTAACCTTGTAAGGGCCAGGACAAAATGTCATAAGATTTTCACATAATTGTGTGCAACATAATTTGGCTTGAAGCATACTGGTAGTCATTGTTTATGATTTTTCACCTCATACATGTCTCTCAAACTGTTTCCCCCAAGAAAAATATTTTTAATCAACATAGGATAAAATGTAAAAGTAAGTTACTTAATTATCATGCTTGTAAAGGATTTTTATATTGGTGTGATTAGGGATATTAATGGGGATTTTAATTTTTGCCTCATTCTGCTTCATTCTGTGATTGTGCGTGTGGGGTTAGTTTAAGAACTATATAACAGACAAAGAGATAAAACCTTAAAGTTACTGAGTGCTTATTTCATTTTTTGTCCGAATACATTTTAATCCCAATCTTAAGATATTTATGTATTTATTCAAAAAAACAAATCTTTGAAAAGATGATCAAGGAAACAGTCTTGTTGCTGTTATGTAGAGGACACTTTCACAGACAGTTACGAGCTGTTTCACGTGGCATTAGCAGCAAAGTAGCAACACTGATATCTGCCTTAAAATTACCTTAAAATCTTCATATTTTTGTATTTTTAGTGGCAAATATGAAGAAAAAGTGGTTTTAAGAACAGTTGTGTTTATCTCCTATGTGCTAGCCTTTACATCTGATTTTTTTAAACCTATTTGACAGAAATAAACTAGTGATTTTGTTCAATTATAACTGCTGCAATAAAAAAATACTTACAATCTAAATACAAAAAGAAACTTACAGAGCATCTAATATTCGTTACCAAAAAAATAATTGTCTAATTTTTACTTTAAATACTGTCCTACCTTTTGAATTATTTCACACAAAGGAAAACTCTGTGTATATTTATGCATTTACTTCTTCTCCTGTCAGACACGTTGGGCTCAACGGAAGTGCCACAAGTTCCCAACGCTGCTCTTCCAACGAGAGTGAGAAGTGTTGTTCTTAAAGGTAATTTCAGCATGTTGTGTTTCCTCATTACTGCTTGTGTAAATATAGCTAAAGAAAACATCTTGATAAGTTATTTCACTTGCAAAATAGTGTGTTGTGACAAAGATGGATGGATTTCCATGTTGTTGTGACCACGTGGAGCTGGATTTAAATTAGAGTCTGATTTTGCCTTGTGTGTGTGTGTGTGTTTTTAACTGTTCCACTCCACACAGGTGAAAATCACACAGAGGAAATCCAACTGCATGAGCCTGTAAATCTAACGCTAGACTGTACGTGGACTGGTAATCAGAAGAAATTACTAAACATTAGCGTTTATTGGACAAAAGATGGGAAAGAAATTCAGGATACTCAGCGCTCTGTGCAGCTGGAGAATGAGCAGTATACTCTCAAACAAGAGTAAGTACTTCATGTGCATATTTTATTTGGCAGCTTTAGAAAATCCACTTTGCAGGACTCTGAGGACTCTTTCTTACGTTTCAGTATTTACAATGTATTAATCTTTGTTCCCCTCTGAGTGGCTCAAAAACTGTTATCTACAAAGTTTTATCAAAAGACCTGAATATATAAAAGGGTTTAAACAGAACTGCAGTGTCAGCTCATGCCTGTCCATGTCAGCTGTAACTATCTTTACATGAAAGTAGGGCAACAGTTTAGTTAAAATAATCAGACAGTTGGAGGACAGTAACATTTGATTTATTATGTTAATATCGAAAACCTCTCTTTGACTTCTGCTTTACAGCTTTCGTATTGTCAGTGAAGACAACCTTGGAAATTACTCCTGTGTTTTTGGGACTGATGCAAAAATAGATTTTATTTTGGCAGGTAAGGAATAAACAATGACTCTCCTGTTTTGCTATCAGCTCCTCAAGTCCCCGCTCAAGCTATTTATAGTGAATATCAATATATAACACTCAGGACTGAGGCTGTGCAGTGCTGCTATGTCTTCATAAGCATCATCATCTCAGTCGTTTTCCTCCAGTTCCACAGATCGGTGAGATGCGAGACAAGCCGATAGTCAGCTATCTAGGGGACTTTGTGGTGATTTATTGTAAAATGGAGGAAACCAAACCAGAGCCCAGAACCTGGATCTGGTATAAAGCCAATGGGACAGAAAAGGTAAGCTGCTCAGAGCCTGTACAGTTGTGTCACTGATCATTTTTAATTGACATTCCTTCAAGTAGGATCTCTTATGTTCATCTCCCATGTTTTTATTCTCAAGAATACTCTTCAAGAGCAGCTTTGCATGTCACACATCTTGAAATTATCTTTATTTATCTTAATTATCTTATACCAAACAAAGTGTCTATTTTTAACAGCTCCTCAGTCAAAGTCAAAGTCAAAGACCTTCTCATTACTGTTCATAGGTGGACGGTTTATCCTTTTATCCATATTCCTCATGTTTGGTCTTTTTCTGCATGATCCTATAAATGAACACGAGCAGGCATTAAAGCACAGTGGTAGGAAACATTAGAGCTTGTATTTATGATAAAGACACAATACATGTGTTTCCAGAATGTGCTGTGGCAGTGGGGGAAATATGTGCAAGTGTGCATACTTTTTAAAACTTGTCCTGCTGTATGTTATGTATGCTAAACACACATTTTCAGCTAGTAGTTATAGCTGATTGTAATAGGGTAACAAGTTCAATTACTGATATTTTAATTGTGCCTGTAATGTGATGCAGTATTAGTTTAAGATAATAGATGCAATGGATAACATCCCAATGAACTGGGGTCTTCTTTTAGCTTGATTTATTTATCTGATTTTTTGTTGTGTGGGTCATTTTACTTTTTTTAAGTGGAAAAAATAAAAAGCAAAAACCTACAATGCTCCTGTTGGGAGGCAGGATGGGTGTCAAATGGGATAATAGCACAGCTTTGTGAATCTTTCCTTTTAATTCTCCTTATTTTCCCTCATTTGGCTTCAAAGACATTTAAATTCATTGTTGTTACTGTGTCATTCAGCAAAATCCAGAAGGTGTCATGTTAATGCATGTTGATATATATGGGAACAGATCCTCATTGCTGAAGAGTCTCAGCGCTATGAAATCCACAATGAAGGGTGGAAGACGAAGCTGAAGATCATCAACCTGACAGATGAAGACTCTGGCTCCTATTACTGTGGGGCGGAGTACCGCATCGGCACCTCAATGAGCCACGTGGAGCTCAAGGTCAGTAACTGAACCTCTGTACTTTTACTGGGCAGCTGTCAATAAACAAAAGGAACCTGCACCTTTACAGCCCCTGAGCAGTTTGTAATTCAGACCCAGGATTTATTATTAGATTGATAATAAATAAATAATTTGTCTCTCTTTGCATTCCATTTTTTAAAAACTCACTGGTTACTGCTTTTGTAAAATAAAAAATTATGTTATTAATCATGGCATGTCATGATTGGTCTGGTGAACCACTGAGAGCCCAACTCCACAGGCTTCAAACTACAAAAACTACTCAAACATATAAAGCATTTAAAACTACTCGGCAGAATAGACACCAAGTGTGGTCTACTAATCTCATAAGATAAATCATCTCTACTCCTTTCCTGTGGATGGGACTGAAACAAGTAGGAGTAGTGATATATAATATTTCCTCTTTCCGTGCTGAAGATTATCAGCTTCATTGAGCCCCTGAAGCCCTTCTTAACCATCCTGGCTGAAGTTATCGTCCTGGTCACTGCCATTCTGCTCTACGAGAAAATTCATTCCAAGAAGAACAACACAGAAGAGGGTAGACAAACATCATCCAGCTCTTATTTGTATCACTATTATATACTTTTTGCAACATTTTATGACAAAGGTTATTTTTAACTTGTATTTATCGGTCTCATTCTCAGAAAATGTGCCAAACGCCCACCAAAAGAACGAGCTGTGAGTACAATGACGGAGTATTTCTTTTAATATACTTGCAGTTTTCATAATCCAAGAATGACTTCTTTTTTTTTTTCTCTGTCAGGCCTCAGGGAGAAGCTAAGGAGCTGGAGGGTAATAATTCCATGAGGCAGCGCAAAGTTTAAAGACTGCAGCCGGCTTTAAAACTCATTTTTAAATGTGAACGCTAGCAACGTTTATACGGTTATTGTGCAACAGCTTCCAGCTAATCAACACTCGAGTTTGCAACACAAGTGGCCTCTTTCCTTACGCATTCAAGTTTCCTGTTGACTTCCTGTGCAGAAACCCAGACAAGCTTTAGACACATCACGTCATCTTTGCCCCCTCCCCTTTGTCATAACAGAAGTGACTTTCCCTTTTTGTTGGCAACACCTTAAACTTCAAATGACTTTTACCCGTTTTTCTTCTCTGTGGTTCGTAGCAGTGCCTTACACTCTTTGACTAACCTTTCACTGTGCTTCCAATGACTTTTGTCCTTGCAGTAATCTATCTACAGTACTTGAATAACATGTAAATGAAGATATATCTTCACATATTCATCATATTTGTGCATCTGTTTTGCGTTTACATGTAGGAGGATAGTCACAGAGTCATAGTTTCTTCCTCAAAATGACTGCACCGTATGCAAACAAGACGATTAAAAAGTACAAACCACAGTTTCAGTGTTGGATTAATTTTAAACTTATTTCCGAGCACTAAAGAAACAATCCAAAATGTGTCTGTTAACACGTCAGCAGAGCAGTGAGCAGAAAAATAAATCAGTGAAGTTTAGGATGGATTAAGCAACAATAACAAGAGTCAGTTCTGAAATTCTGCCATTTATTATTTTTTCTATAAATACAGTGGATGGTTTTTTTTTCCTGAATAACTTTTACACTTCCTCTTCCCCACGGAGAAAAGCTAAGCTGCACCATGACACAATCACGTAGACCGTTGTAGCTGTGACCACAGCGAGGGGCGACACACCCTCAGCTGCGACTCTCAGGCACAAATCTGTATCACTGCATTTAGAAAGAAAGCTAGAGCAGCTCGTTCATCAGCCTGTGTGAGACATGCTAAGTGTGGCTGGAGTTAATGAATTTACTTAAACGTGTTGAAGCTACTATATTTTTGAACTCTTGTTGTGTGCCGCCAACACGTCTGTCGCAGAAGCAGCCCAGGATGAGATGACGGTCGTCAGAAATATGTATTCACACAACAGATTCACCCAAGAGGCTCCAGATATTTGTTAAATTATTGCTCCTTCCTATGTTTCCCTTAACTCTCAGTGTATTATAACCAACACACACACAAATTTCCATTGTGATCTTTCAGGCCTCTGTAATAATCAGGGATGTGTACACAGTATTTTTTCAGTACTTACTTTCACAGGAATACAGATTCTTCTTTTTTCAACATTACATTTCATACAAACTGGCAAACTTTACTCCTATCTTGCTCTTTCAAAACTTTAGAGAGCAAAATCTTAAGTGAAATCTGCCTAAAGATTTTCACCCCCCCTTTCAAACCAACTACGGCTGATTCATGAAGAACTGAACCAGAAGCTTGACAACGCCGTCGTTCAGTCCCACCACCTCTCCGTCCTGCACGCTCTCGTACAGTCGCAGGCTCTCTGTGCCCCACAGGAGGTTTTTCCTGGGGTTGCCGGCGTCAGTCTCCACAGAGAGCGCAACTGTGTTGAGCTGGTAGCAGAAGAAGGAGAAGAAGTGGCCGTCTGTGATCACGGCCTGGGACACGAAGGGTCTGGTGACATCCTCGTAGTTCCAGAAACCTACAGCGGGGAGATGGAAGCGTCAACACGAGCTATGCCTTCTCTCAGATTTAAAGCCAAATGTAGACACTGCAGTAATCCGATATTCCTGTATCAGCGTTATTCCTGCAGCATCATGAGTAATGCCACTGACCGGTCGCTTTGTTAGCTCTGCAGCTCTGGAGGAAACAGACTAAACATAGTGGATATGTCATAGATTTGTTCTGTAACACTGCGTGTCCACAGGTGGAACAAGACACCCCTTAATATTACATTTCTTAAACACTTGGTTATTGTTTTTGAAAAGGTTTATTTCAACCTAAAGCATGATCAGACTTTTGGTCAGAAAGCTTTGCTGCAAAAAGGCAAACATCTCCCCCCAAAAGTCACTAAGCTATGACATCACAGAACGTGATTGGTCAGCTGCGATGACAATTCTGGACCAATATTAATTGTGAAAGTCGACACCGACCCAGAGATATCAGACACACTATAGCACTGCCGGGCTAATAAAAAGCAAAACAACGCTCACTGCCACTTTATTAGGTACACTTGGCTACTAAGTGGATGGATCCCCTTTTGCCTTACGTCTTCATGGCACAGATTCATCAAGGTTCTGGAAACATTTCTCAGAATGGTCAATAGTGACACAACCGCACTACCGTTACTGCAGATTGGTCAGCACATCCATGATGTAAATCTTCCGTTCCAACACATACAAAAGGTGCTCTATTGGACTGATATCTGGTGACTGTGGAGGTCATTTGCGTACAGAGAACTCATTTTCATGTTCGAGAAACCAGTTTGACATGATTTGAGCCTCGTGATGGGAAGCAGCCATCAGAAGATGGGTACACTGTGGTCATAAAGGGATGGACATGTTCAGCAATACTCAGGCAGGCTGTGATGTTTAAAGGATGCTCAAATGGTACCAAAAGAAGCAAAGTGTGCTATTAAAATATCCCCCACATCATTACACTACCACCACTACCAGGCTCAACCGTTAAAGCAGAGTGGGATGGATCCATGCTTTGTCGTAGTCTGACTCTACCACCTGAATGTCACAGCAGAGTTCAGGACTGATGGATTCTGAGTTACTGTTGCAGCTAAAGCTGTCTGACTAATCTCCTCTTGCCTCAACCAGCTGCTCACTGGATACTTTCTCTGTTTTGGAATTTTCTTTGTAGATCATTAGTTTCTGAAATACTAAGACCAGGCTGAAGGAAATAGTTACACCAGAATTCTTAGTATTAAGAAATGCTAAAGACTTTGGTTTGACTTAAGAATTTCAAAAGTTTCTGGTGTATGAGGAACAACAAACCACACCATGCTACATTTAAACTCACTTAAACCACCTTTCTTCCTCATTTTGATGCTTGGTTTGAACTTTAGCAGGTCTTGACCGCATCTTCATGCCTAAATGCACAGAATTGCTGCCGATAGATGCTGATAGATATAATTGTGCAGCTGGTGAGTGTGTCACCTTTTTAGAAAATGTTTAGAAACCAACTTGAACATAAAGAAAAAGCTTTTCTTAATAACATTTGCTCTGTTAACTTTCTGACACGTCTTTAAATCTCTACAGCGAACCAAATAAATCAACTACATTAAGACATAAATATGTATTATAATGTTTTATGAACAAAGCATCTCAGTTCTGCTGCATCTTTGCTGTGTTAGGAACTCACCTTGGTACATGGCCTGAGCTCCTGTCCAGGCGAAGAGGCTGGCGAGCGCGTTGGCTCTGAGGAAAACCTCCACTTGGTCAGCCTGCTGCTGCCGAGCCATCCGGTCTCTGTGGTATCGGTCGGGCACCAGATGGAACTGAGTGTGACCATAGCACGCTGGGTCTGGTAGCTTTGCACCTTTAAATGAGAGAGAGAGGCTTGTTTTAAACAGAAAGTAGAGGAAACACTCTGTGATAATGAAAACTTCAAATATAAAACCACCTACAGCTACATTATTATCATACTTTGTTATAAGAGTGGAAACTTTAACAACAAGTAAGGTTGGATTTAAAATAATTGTACTCAAAAAATAAACTATTTACTTTTTCTAAATACCAGTTAGTTCCACATTGGCGCCCCCTACTGACCATTACAGTAATTGAATAATGAGAAAAATCAACCTGATGACCTGATAGTGAGACCAGAATTACAATTTGTGAACAAATCAGCCTGCTGTATTAACCTTTGGGGGAGTGGCCAGTCCTTTGCTCCCTACACGGACTGTTTTACTGAGCTTGCAATTAAAATCTGTTCAAACATGACTGATCGACAGAATCAGATTTATTATAATAAAGAGAGAGAGGACATTCAAAGAATGATCACATGATCACATTAAAAAAATGTGATCATGTTTACTAACCAGGAAAATGTACTCACTAGACTGAAAAACATGTCTAGAACCAGCTAGCACAGCCTGCGTGACCGACATCATTGTTTCACCTGTGAAGATGTTGTTGTCATACTGCCTTCTGAACAGCGGCATCACATTGGGAGGAAGCGTGATCTCTGGAACTTCAGCTGCATAGGAGGCTTCCAGCGGCATGAACTAAAAGTAAATAAGATATGAAAAAGTAATTCAATCAAATTATCTTGCAAATTGGGCTTAAATTAAGCTGTGTAGGCCGTCAAGATCCCAAGGGCCCATTCAGTCTCCTCCAAACTCCCCCTTGTGGTAAAAATCTTGAATATATACACAAATAGCTGCAGAACTCTGAGTTAAGTCCATTGAGTATTTGACAAGATCAGAAAATTGCTATATAACTGCAGTAAAAGCTATACTTTAAATGTTTGAATCGGGATGCATGATGTAGAATTAAATATTCAATGACAACATCAATGAAAAACACTAATAAAATATGACATGCTGGTGATAAAATCATCTTAGAGACATAAGCACTGAGAAGTGAAGTAGTCACTCATTCTGCAGGCTCCACATCTCCATTGCTGAAAAAGCCCAGTTAACCCTAAGTCTTCACTTAAAACCAAGTAAAACAAAAGACGCTAAAATGATGCAGATGTTTCAGTCACTGATCAGTTTAAGTGGTTTGTGTGCTTTTTCCCCCACTATGCAAGGCCTACAAAAACCCTTACTGTGCATCTCTGTTGTTATTACATAATTCCTGTGGTCTGAAAGGGACGCTTACCTGAGGCAACTGTTGGGTTACTCTGATTTGACTGTGTGGGCGGTCGTCGATCTGGAACCTGGTTGGCTCGAGCCGGCGTCTCCGATGTCCCTTTGGGATAATTCTCTGACCCCTCCTCCAATAAAAGTTCACCTGGGGACTGAGATCTAAGAAAACACATATAGATATACATTAGAGGACGAGGATCATTAAGCAGAAGAACATGGAAGCTTTACTTAGTACTTGATCTGCTTCATGCACTCATACTTCATGCTATCTGGAACATCTTGTCTTTTTGTTTTGTGCAATAAAACTTGTTAATATCTTCGCAGTATTATTTTGGCAATAGTTATAAGATTGTTATAATAAAAGATGGACTTTTGTAATATAAGTTTCAGATTTTAATGGGCCACTCAAGTAGAGTTCTGTTTTTGCCAGAAACAACAAATTTACTTGGAACGTTTGTTGCCATATAACTCGCTGTTGTTCACTATGAATGCCTTTATTTTCCTGAAGGTATCCACACCACTAACTACAGCGTCTTTATTTCCACTTCATCATACACACCCAGACTGGACAGCTGCAGCAGTGGGTTGTATTTAGCCAAACTGTAGGTGAGTCCAGACACTAGGCTCCTCAGAAAAGGTCCGACCACCTGCTCCTGGTGTCTGTACATGAAAGGCTTACGCTTCCTAATTTGCCAATGCTCTTGCAGGATCACACGGGTCACCAAGGAGCGTATGTCCGCGAACGCATCATCGTCGATCCCCGGAACCGCGGCTGCTGGCTTTTCCAAGCCCGGGATGAATTTCTCGGGCAGGCCCGGGATGTACGCTGTTTTAGTGAAGTGCTGGTACCATCTGTCAGCGTTCCGTGCGAAAGTCTGAGGGTAAACTACAAATTTCTCCCGCTGGATGCGAGTGATGAGGGACAGCTTGTCCTCCACGGAGGAGGCGCATATCTTCTTCACCCGTTCCTCAATCTGTCGCCGCCGCGCAGATTTACTTTTAGCCGTTAGAGAGGGGACTATTGGAGGGTACGCTGGCTCCTTGACCGAAACCTCAGTGTGAACAAGCTTTTGGCTTCTGAAAGGAAACAAGTTTCTGGGGAACAGCAAGGGTAGCCGTGTGCGGGCCGCCATGTTTGCTTAACTTCTTCTTTACTTTCGTTGACACGCAAACTAACAGTCTTTCAGAGCAGCGCCCCCTTGCAGAAAAAAGAGCCAAACTGAATGCTAACGCCTACATAAAGTAAGTCAAAACTTAGACCGGTATTAAAGAACATTACATTTTATTTCATTTACTTGTGGCAGTTTGATGGTCGTGTAATTCAATAAAGCTTAGCTTGTATTAGCATTATGTTTAGTGTCAGAGAACGTTGCGGCTCTTGAAGGGAGCCCTATCGCGTAAGAGATGGTCCCTTTACGTTCACTCAGAAATTTCGGAATTTGTAGTTGAACGCGCTAAAAACGTGAGCACAAATCTAAAACTTTCGCTAAGCTTTGACACCATAATCATTCAAAACTATAGCGAAAACGTCATACTCGTGTTACACTGTGTATTTTCTATGTAGCTTATTGTAAACGGTGGCAGACGCTAGTAGAGATTTAATGCAACAAGAGCAATCCATCGGTAGGAGGGTACCTGAAGGCACCGTCAAAGTTGGACTTTTAGGACGGTGCAACGACTCTGGTTAGGTGCGGTATTTTTGTCAACAAACGGGCTGTTCGGCCTTTAAAAATATATAGACACAGAATTATTTGCACCAAAACAGTAAAGACCAGCTATGTACTGTCGTCAGATTTTGCGGACACCATTGTTCGGGACGAGAGCGGCTAAGCTCAGCCGTTTTTCCCATGTTTGTCGAAGCGAGGTATCTGCTATCAAAATAAACCGTCCTGTTGTCATTCTTGTCAACATATTCCTTTCGTTAGCTGCTGCAGAGCATGTTGACAATACCTGTCCTACTGGTGGTGGCTGTGGGGAGCCTGCAGTGCCCCACCACCACCAAGAGGTTTGGTTTCATTGCGACACGTACTTAAAGCAGCTTGATTTTCCCATGTGTGATGCATGCCTGTCGTTCACCCCCAGAGACCCCTGTGCACCAAAAGTGACGAAGTGAGGCTGGCAGAGGAGGCCAGCAAGAAGTACGGTTCGCCAGCTCCAACCATCTTTTCCAAAGTGATCGACAAAAGCATCCCTGCAGATATCATTTATGAGGATGAAAAGGTAAGCACAGCCTGAGCTCATGAATAAACATTTTGTGGTTACATTTTTGCAGTTCAGTCCTTCATATATAAGATTTTTTTTCTGTTCATCAGTGTTTGGCATTCAGGGATATCAGCCCACAGGCGCCTGTTCACTTCCTGGTTATTCCAAGGATTCCTATTCCCAGAATAAGTGAGGCCAAAGATGATGATGCTGAGGTAAGTTGTTGTTTTCTTGTCTAGACTCTCAGATCATGTCACAAGCAGTGAGATTGTGCAGCACATGCTCCCTTATTATAAGTCTAGTGTCACTATTTGACATGCCTGTGAGAGTAGTTTCCAGAGCGTCAGCAGACAGCTGGTTTATTGATGTTTGTGCATACTCAACTTCCGCACAGCTTGTTTTAGCTACAAATTTATAGTATTCAGGAACCAGCTCACCCCAAACTGTTGTCACAACAATGGAAGAAATCTATAGGCGAAGCACTAAAAGCGCTACCTTTCCCTCATTTGAAACCAGTACTACCCAGAGTGTAGCCTTAGACCAGGGTCTTGGACCAAAGAGCAGGTTAAATATGCCCAGATGTTCTTTTGTTTTCTGGCTTTCCTAATGTAACAACCAGTATGAGTGTTTTTGCATTAAATGGGCAGTGTTGACATCAAATAACCAGCAACAAATGTGGGCTGGTCTGAAGCCTCATATTTCCCACAAGGGAAGCAACTTATAATCCTAAATAGATATCAGGTAAATAAAATAATGTGGCAGGGAAGTTGTAAAGGAGTCCAGCCTTCCAGATAAAAATTCAAACACAGATTAGATAGATATACAGAAAGATATTACTGCTGTTATCTAGATTCCCTTGTTGAACAGTCTAAGAATAAAGAAGAAATCTAAAAACAGAAGGCGTAGACTAGTTTTAAATCAGATAAAAAATCAACAAGCACAAATATGTGTTCTGTTTTAGGATTTGATAGTAACACTTATAGAGCAATAACATTGTTGTAAAATTGGAAAAACAAAAACAAATCAACAACTATTTTCTTGTATGAATCTGTTGTTATTATTGGTGCTCATTACCAAAAGACAAAGACTTCAGACGATATTTAAAAAACTTTAGAACAGCACAGATGTCTGAGGGATCCTTCACGAAAGGTGACGCTATTTTCTGGAGGTCTGAGTAGTCAGTAGGTGTTGATTTCATACCTGATGATTACTGATCTGGAACATAACTTGCTCTAGTGCAGGTTAGTATCACAGCAAGTTACCATGTTAGAAGTAGTTCAGAAATCCCAGGATCAGTCCTGAAGTTAGCTGGATGAACCTGCTGTAGGTCTCAGGAACCACATCCAGTTTGGTCTCCTCTGTGACCGGACACACTAAATAATCATCTTTAAGAAGTCATAACTGCTTCATCTACAGCTTACCATCGACTGGAAATAATCTCTTCGGCTCTCCTTTTCTCCACTTTCAGCTCTTGGGACATTTATTGGTTGTTGCCAAAAATGTGGCAAAGCAAGAATCTCTGACCGAAGGATACAGAGTGGGTAAGTTAGGCCATTTTACTGTAATGATTCTCCAGACATTAATGTGACTATACGGACTGTTTGTTTACATCCACACTGAATTCCCAGTGATCAACGATGGGAAGCACGGTGCTCAGTCCGTCTACCACCTTCACATCCATGTCCTGGGAGGAAGACAGATGAAATGGCCACCAGGATAAGGGCTTCACATTTACTGTGGTGTCTCAGTTTAATCCAATAATAATGGCATAATACTTGTTTGTACATGTAGCTGATGTCAATGTAAATATGTTGAAAAAATGTGTAAAAACGAAAAGTCAGAAGTTGATGTTTGATATGGCTGCAAATAAAGACACATTCTGTTATGGAACAATAAAGCTCGATATCCCTACTATGGTCTACTCAGGCACACAGCAGCTCACCCACCTGCTCTTCAAACCTTCTCAACAGCTCATTTCAGACAGCGAATGAACTGAGGAGCTACGTCCAGGCCCAGGATAAGATTAATTATATACTAATGCTTTAGCGACATGGAAGTTAAGAAAACATTAACAACAAGAATGTTTGAGGTTGCCATGCTGTGGAAAATCCTCCTCCTGCAGCCCCCCCACAGGATAGAATAACCTCTGGAATGGAGCTGGAAATATATGTGTGCGATATAAGCATATATTAACTAATAAACCTAGACAGTAAATACAAGTGACCTGCCCAGACTGTACTCTACACCTTTTTAACTTCTATTTGTTTTCTTTTGAAACCAATGAAGACAAGCCAGCATTGTTCGTCCACTGGAGACCTTACTGTAATGAATTGTGACACCCAGAGTTTCATAATAGAGAAATGTATATGGTCTATTATGTAATAACCATTACTATCTCTCTGGAGCCTTATCACAAATTGGACCCTGTTCAAAGGAAGGCAGTCTAATATTCATTACCTGCAGCTCATTTTTGTGTGTGTATTTTAGTGTCCGTCTGGTCGGTATGGCTGCTGGCACTGATGAAGCCCCTGACTAATGGTTCAAACACATGGCTTGTGCCCAGACTACCACTGTGAGTCACAGTTGGAGTGGCTATGGTGTGACTAGGTGGTATGATTCAGCGACCTTAGTTCCTGTGAGCAAGGTAACTGTGTGTCAAAAGCATAACCTTTCCCCTATATTTGCTTAGAAAACAGTGTTCCCTGCCTTTAATGTCACAGGGAGGATAAAAGATGGTTAAAAGAGGACTCTGTTAATGATTAAAAATTTCTTTTCCATTATAGTTTCTTATTGATTTCTTTTTATATCTCAGAAAAGAACTAAAGATATTTTTTTAAATGAATGCATCCTTTTTTTTTATTGCTCATATCTCCTTTTTTCTTGATGTGCCAATAAAGTCGGGTGGACAAAGCCATATTCGCACAAGTTGTCCTTATGCTGAAAACTGTTGTTGTTGTTGTTTTTTGCTAGGTCAAAGTATCACCTCATAAACCCAGAGAGATCTCATCAAGTTTTATCATTTATTCTATGACCGGCCTCATCCTTCATGTGATAATAACCGCCATCACAAGTTTAACTGAGACAATAAACACTTTAATAATACCCCCACCCACCAAAGCTTTGTTATCTTATTGGACGCTTGACACTTAATCCTGTGACTGAATATAACCAGTGCCTATAGCTGTTAGAAACTCCAAACAAAGCTACAAGCAGATCTGAAACCCACTGAAACAAACTCACTTCTTTTTAGTACAAATCAAAAGTTTTTTTAGCCAGTTCTCCTTGTGCAGCTCTATCTGGTCGACACAACCTCTGTAGGAGGTGTTGAGAGGATTGTGCAAGTCTCGTGAGACCAAGGTACACGTTGATCTTATCAAAATCCCCTGTGCGTTGATGTTTACCCCAAGGGGCAACATCTGTGAACCTGCATTGAGCAAAGGTTGATGCAATTTTGTCTTACACCTGACTGCAGCCTTGAAGTTGATGCCACTTGGGTCTGTCAGCAGAGAAGGTAGGATGTCATTTCTAGAGCAGAGATTTCTATGTCTTTTGAACGTGTTAAGTGAGAAAAGAATAAACTGCTATTTAGATTGAAGGATGTGTATAAAGATTTATTTTTACTCACAGACTTGTTTCTGCTGTTTTTTCTGTTTTTCCTCACTGAGTATGTACACTGCAGATTAAACACGGCTCTGGAGATGTATAGTGAATGTGTTAAGTCAAACATATGACTGAAACGTAGCTGTAGATGTGAGCAGGGCTCATCCACAGAGAGTTAACATCTCTCACTGCTGCTGTTTTATAGATTTTCCAATGCATTTTTGATAGTTAAGTTGTTTTTCTGTGTAATGTGAGAACCAAGTAACCGATGAGGCTAAAATCTACTTGTTTTGCATCACAGGACAGTTTATTAAGTTTTTACATAATCTGGAGCAAAGATTTTTCCTCTGCTACTTAATATTGCCAAACTGCAGTTTTGTAAGTTTATGAACTTTGGTCCAGAGAAATCTTGTCAAGGGCCATCTTGAAATTTTAAGGTTGGACTGAGATCGTGCTATCTTGACAGATTTCAATCTTTATTACAAAGTCAGCATTTGTTAACCATCTGGTGACTCATTATCAGATTTATTGTTGTTATATCCCTGCACAAAGGCTGATTGCTTTTATTGGTGCAGTTAATTGAACTTGGAGGAAAATATCTGCAGAAATTTTTTTTCAATTGTTTCTGCTGTTGCTAAATATTCACATTAGAGGGCATTCATTCACTGTGTGCACCACAGAGCAAGGAAGAGTTATTTTAAGTCTGACATGATTGTTATTCAGTATGTTAACTGGTAATGGCAGCACTTTCACGATTATCTGGGTGAAAGGTGCTTCTGCTTGGAGACAAAGTATAAGTGTACGTGGATTTAGCAATGGTTCTTGCTGCAATACTAGCAGTTTCAACATGCGTGTGTGATTGGCAGCACATGCAGTCATTGGCTGTGACCTGTTACACTGACTTTGGTGAATGTCAGTCACATATAAATGAGTGGAGTGATGCTGTTTCATCATAATCTTAACTGCTTGGAGAGTCCTCAGTGGAGGATTTCTGGAGGGTTTTAATGCTAATTTCATCTTCTCTGTTTCTAGCAGACATAAGCTCAAAGAAAATTAATTTATGAAGAGCAATAGCCCTGCAGTTATGGACGGTGACATTGAAAGGTATGTAAAGAGAGATGAGTGGACAAAATTTGATTTGTATGCAGATTTGATCCATTTCATTTTTCATTTTTATTTCATTTCCACTTTTTTTTGTCAGGGATCATGTACAAATAAAAGAAAACATTGATCTGCTAAGAGAAAAGATGCATTGTACCAGATTTAGCTACTAGCTAGGTTCCATCTGTAGTCCCTGGGCAGGTCAAATAGATAATATAGGACCACTTCTTTTCAAACTATCTAAAAATTAGATTTCACGATTATCATCAGTTCTCATTCGTGTCATCTCAATGTCTGCTCCAGCATTCCTGCTCAAACTGAGTCAGATGCCACAGATTTAAAGACTGACAAATCTGTAATCCTCAATGGGAAATCCAAGACGGGCGACTTCAGTGCAACACTGGCTCCAAAGACCCATCCACCCAGTAACACTGAGCTACCGACCCAGTCTCCCATGTCGTCTGAGCAGAAGGAAGCTACTGAAGGATTTTCCACAGGTAAGGGTGGAATGGTGATGGTAACAGTATGAGAAAATGCCTCAAAACTAAAAGAAAATTGTCTGTCCTTGAGTGTAAACTGCAAAGTTTTTCACATAAGAAACTAGAGTGGATAAAAACACTTCTTTTCAACAAATTCTGTTTATTATCTTGTTTTAGGTTGATTCAAATAATTATTTTCAATGAGAAGGCTGAACACGTACAAGCATTTGCAAACTGCAAAAAAAAAATTTGAATAAACTTTGTCACTTTAAATGTCAAAACACACGGGAAGATATAACCAACTCTGTGGAGAAACAAGAAAATAAATATCATTTTAGATATTTTCAGACTTAAAATGACTGCAAGCTGGAAGGAAAAGAAACTTCTGGGAAATATGAAAACAAAAAAGAAAATAACACTTTAAAAAAAAACTGCTGAAAAAAATGTAGTTTTATTTTTTTTGATCACTTCTTGCATAAAGACAGATGGCTGCAAGGCTTTACAATTTCTTAGGAATGCCGAAGCATACAGAATTACTGGGGTGCTAAAGATCATCTTGAACACGCCTTTTAAAACCACGTGAAACACTGTCGAGAATTTTCACTGGATGTCAGAATTCAGTATGTTGTTTTTGTGCTCATTCAGTCCTGTAACTAAAATTACATGGCTTCTTCTGACTGAACCTGCTTGGTAGGTATGCATCTGTAATGTGGAACTTCCTGTTTCAGCTCAGATAACAGCAGAGGCTTCACTGCACACTGCGCATTATAGTAACTCACCCACGGTGAGCACAGAGATATCTGCAGTCTTGTGACACACCTGACTAGCTGTGTCTTTTGACTTGTGATTCATGGAGAGTATATGCAGCTGCCCTTGTTCTCCCAATACAGAAGAGCCCAAGGCAGTTCCCCTGTCGACGGCCCATTTGGCAACAAATCTAGCCCCAGCTGACCTGTTATGGAGCAGCGGCAGAGAGCAGGCAGTGAGGCTGAGGATGGAGGATTCAGGGCCAGGCTCAGAGACTCCTATCACCATCCATCAGATGTTCCTTGAGACAGTCGAGAAGTATGGGGATCATCCAGCTTTGGTTTCCAAAAAAGATGGCCAGTGGATGACTCTAACCTGGAACCAATACTACGAGCAGTGTCGTGCAGCTGCGAAAAGTTTTCTCAAGGTTTGTTTGCTTGTTTTGCAAATTGTCCTGCATCTGTTGAACAAAAATTATACTTCAGTGAACTTTAAATATAGTGCAAAGAAACTATTTTGGCAGTCGTAGATCTTTAGTATGTTATTAATTTGCCTTAAACATTATTTCATAGAGTAAAGTTGGATTTTAAGAATTGTGAAATAATGAAATAATTTAAGCATTTATTTTGCATACACTGCAGTCATTCATTTTAAGGTATACTGTTGTCATTCATTCACACAGTTAGTTGTAAACTAAGTTGCCAGAGTTGTCACTTTTAACCAAGAGATCAGCAGATGCTGGGGATCACTCCCAGGGATTCTCCCTTAGACCTTTCCTGCACCCGTTCTTGCTCTTTGGCCTTAAAAGGTCTTTGTTGCCTCCTGCATTAACCTCAAACCCAGGCACTTAGAGGATTTGACACTTGTGCTCCTTTAAAGCGCAAACTTAGCACTTTTAAGTCATCAAATGCTCTGAATTAGAAACAAAGTAACCAAATAATTGTTAGAATTATGATTTAAATAAACATCGACTCCGTTTTTTTTTTTTTTTTGTGGTTGTTTTTAATTAGAAAGTTGTGTTTATGTAACTGAGCAATACTTTTTGAACTGAAGCCTGCATAAATCATTTAACTCCTGGCCCAGGTTTTATAAACAGCACTTCTTATTTTACTCTTCTTGATGTGAGAATAGCGTGCTGGAAACTTGGGTGTGTGAAATCCCCAGCTTGTGTTACGTTTTATGTTTCACAGCCATATCTGTGTCCCATGTGAGTGGAGTGGCTAATGAAACAAGACGTAGAAGTAACAAAGGTATACGCCTGCTCTGCTGTGTAATTAAAGTTACTTCTTTAAAAACATCTACCTGTCCTTTGTTTTTATCAGTTGGGGCTGGAGCGTTACCATGGTGTAGGGATTCTGGGATTCAACTCCGCTGAGTGGTTCATCTCAGACATCGGCTGCATCTTGGCCGGGTAAGATCACTCTATAAGGAACTGAATCTGATAACATTTTAAATGGATATTAATCTATTTTTGGACCTGTTTTACCTCTACACTGTCTCATCTGACATGCACATTTATCTTTGTCCTTTCTTATCTCAGAACCTTTGTTTGTGTCTCCACCCACATGAGGCTCAGTTAGAATTACGTGGATGTAATATTTGGCATTTTTTAAAGCTGTCAGGAAGTACTAAGGGACATTCAACTTGTGCAGTTTGGACGCCTCCACAAACTGTACAAGTGCACAAATAGAATTCCTCCAATGAATTCTATTTGTGTCCCATAATCTAAAGACATGGGACAGGGTCAGGTTAAGTTTTGATTCTATAATCAGTGTGATTGTGAAAGGCCATCTGCCTGTCTCTGTTGGCTGCCTCTCGCCCTGTGCCAGCTGGGATAGGCGTAGTCACCCCTCACTTTAGTTAGTTTTTCTTGCTTAATCTACAGTTTAAAAAAATACTCACTTCTGTTCACCAAACAAAATATATAATTATTTTCCACTTCACATCAAGCTGTAGCCAAACTGGTAACTAATGACAGTGACTCATACAAGGAAATATTTAGCTCAAGCAATTGTTTGTCCCTTAGAGGGCTGGCAGCCGGGATTTACACCACAAACTCACCAGAGGCCTGTCAGTATGTGGCTGCCAACTGCGAGGCCAATGTCCTGGTTGTAGAGAATCAGAAACAGCTCGACAAAATCCTGCAGGTCAGGAGTTTAATCTTAATTCACCACCATCTCTTTATAAAGCAATACATGTATTATTTGTGATATAGCATTTTATGGCATTTTTTAATAGTTTTCTTGGTCTGTATAAAATTTTTGTAAAGATAGAAAAGGTTCTGTCTTCACATGTTATCTTTGTATCTTTTAACAGGTTAAAGATCATCTACCTCATCTGAGAGCCATTGTTCAGTACAAAGGCGAGCTACAGCAGAAAGCACCGTTCCTGTATACAGTACGTCTGCATAGTAAACATTTATTTACTTATTATTGATGCACTGTCTTGATTCAATCTCCTTATTTCTGTAGTGGGAAGAGTTCATGAAGCTGGGAGAAGACGTGCCCGATGAGCAGCTGAATGCTGTGATTGACAGTCTTCGGCCCAATGAGTGCTGCACCCTCATCTACACCTCTGGAACCACTGGCAACCCTAAAGGAGTCATGTTGAGCCATGACAATGTGAGTAGCTCTGACAAGAGATTTCTCTCTCTCTGCTTCTAAAAGGTATTGGCTTTTAAGATCTAAGATTGAACTGAAAAGTCTTTGAATACTGTTCATTTTATTAAGTAGCCATCAAGTTGTTAAGGCTTAGATTACAGCTTTTTTCTGTCTTGGTCTAAATGATCAAAAGTCAGAAAAATCACAAATTTCACGTAGAAGCGTTTACCTCTTCCAAGGAGATTAGCCAAAATGACTGGCTCAGTTTGTTTGTTAGCATAATTAAGAATTTGTGGATGGATTTACATAAACATTTTATCTGAAGTCGAGCCAGATTCAAGTTAGAAGTGAACAACTTTCAAAGATCTGGATCAAGTAAATTTTGAAAGATTTATTTTTTTATCATTGCAAGAGAGAGCAAAATGTTACACCTCACATAACATATGAAAACATACCAAACTGAAATAATAAAAACTTAGATAGAGAGGTAGTCTTATGCCAATTTACTGCTTTTTAAGTATTTGTGCTCTATTTTTTATGTTTCATTTGCATCTGGAATAGTTCATTATAAAGCTGCAGTTTTCACTTCATTAGCTTAGTTCTAGCACCTTTAATACACATAAATAAAATTGAATTTGCACTACAAGCTGAATTATTGCAGCATATCTCATGCAGGCTGTAGGATGTAAGGACAAGCTTTTAACTAAGTTAAACCATAGCACTAATGGTTCAACTACAGAGCTTTTATATAATCTGGCGAGTTCTTCTACTGTAATTTCATAATGTTGTATCGATCAATGTGTGAGAGGAGTTTATTGACGTGTACTCTAAAGATTCAAGACAAATATTTGGCGAAAGAAAATACCTGCTGACTTTATCCCCACTTTTAAATGTGCAGATAACATGGACTGCCCATATGGGATGTACCATATTAAAAGCAAAAGGCGGTGAGGAGATCCTGGTCAGTTACCTGCCGCTCAGCCACGTCGCAGCCCAGATGGTTGATATTTGGGTCTGCATGGGCTTTGCTGGGACCATCTACTTTGCAGACCCAGATGCCCTTAAAGTAAGCATGACTATTACTTCATGCAAAAGGAAACATTAACTATGACTAAACATATTTGACTGTAATAACCATTAATTTTTCCAGGGCTCTTTAGTAAACACACTTAAAGAGGTTCGCCCAACTTGTTTCCTGGGAGTTCCTCGTGTGTGGGAGAAGATCGAGGAGAAGATGAAAGCTGCGGGAGCCAAAGCATCTCCGATGAAGAAGAGAGTGGCCGACTTTGCCAAGTCCATCGGCCTGCAGTACAGCTACAGTGTCATGAATGGGTGAGACAGCGGCAGGGATTTTAGAAGAACACGTCACATGTTTGTACAGTTTAACATCCCCAGGCCATCCCTTTATAACATTCATAACACATAGAAAGATTTATTTGTCTATCTCATAGTGTTGAGAACTGTAGTAAATTTGCCTTTCTCAAAGCAGTTTTTAAGTAACTCGGACAAGCCCCCAAACACTGTGAGCGGATTACTTACAGAATAATTTAAGAAACAAGACTAGCATTAAGAAACTTGCACAGTGTACAAGAGGACAGAATAAATAAATTATAAAATTACAAAACAAAGCAAGAAACATGAAGAGAAGCTGAAAGTCTCAAACCAGGGCTGCAGGATAACCCAGCAGGGTGAGGCCAATCAGGTCTGCACAACATAAAAGAAGGTGCCTTAGGCTGCGATGCTGGTCAGTTCTCAAATTACTTTGTGTTGGTTAAAGAAATAAAAGGAAAAAGAGAGTGAAAAAAAAATCATGCAAGACACTGGCCAGGTGTTTTGCACTACGGCCAATGATGCGCAGCTTTACCTAGGAAAACCTTATTTAAAATCATATTTAAAGTTTGGTTAAGTTCATTATTCCTAAACAAAAAAGATCCTCAATAATTTTGATAAAATATTGGTTTATTTTGTGTGTTACAGAAAGAATCAGGTGCCGTGGGGCTTCATGCTGGCTAATAATCTGGTCTTCAAGAAGGTGCGTGCTGCTTTGGGTTTGGACCGCTGCAAGATATGCTGCACTGGAGCTGCACCGATCACCAAAGACACTCTGGATTACTTCATGAGCCTGAACATCCCTGTGAAAGAGCTGTATGGCATGAGTGAAAGCTGTGGCCCTCACACCGTCTCCATCGATGAATACCGCGTCACAAGGTAGACATCGACATGACTGAAGTGTTGGATTGTGGTTAAAGCAGGTGTCAAAAAATATTGTGTTGAAGGTGATACATGCTTGTTTTTCATCAAGCATGCCTGATAGATTATAGCCAACGTAATAAATTGTAAACAACAAACTGACAGCATCTAATAAGGAAATAGACTTCTTAGCAGTTGCCTGTTTATTTCAATCACAGCAACAAAACTTCTTTGAATCAACACTTCAGTCCATCTGAAGTCCTAGATTCATTGTTTCCAGCTCTGATTTTGTTTTTACAAACTTAACTTTGTCTGCTTCTTGGTGCTGAACAGTGCGTTTATTGGAGTTTGTTTTTGTGCTGAGCTTGAAAGGCACTTCAAGCTCTGTAGAACTCAGGAAAACTGCAGAGGTATATTACTTTAAAGATGAGCAGGTATATTACAAGTGCCCATGTGGTCCTGTGCTGACATTGCTATCATTGCCTACTGGATAAACTAGTTACAGGGTAATCCCCATATTACCAGGAACTTACAACAACCTTATATTTGGTTAAACAGCCTGAGTATAAAATACAAGCTTTCTAATAAATTCAACATAGAGCAGAAGTAAACTGAACTCTTTTATTGTGAAGGGGAAGTTTGTATGACATTGCTCTACATAAATAGAGGGAAGAAATACTCTAAAATAATAATAATAAAAAAAACTGTATGTAAAAGAGCAAAACATACTTAAAAGCATAAGAATAAGTCCTAAAAGCCCGAGGAGACATCTGTTTACATGTAAAAAACATAAAAAAAAATATGACACAACCTCTATGTTTCTGCTTAACTGGGCTCTTTTTTTGTGACCCTTTCTGTCGTATTTTTGTATATTTTTAGTTAGCTTATTTGTTACAGTCATTTGTGTGATGATTAGTTTTTTGACTCCATTATCAATTATTACCATGTGCTATTTCAAATATCTCTGCAGTCTGCAGATGATCTCTCTTTTTCATGAGGCAGCCACAGCTCTTTATATATTCATACTTCCCGTCTAAATAAAAATGAGGATGGTTCGTTTAGACTAAAGCATCAGAAATCAGATGCAATTTCAAAATGTTTTTCCAACCGTGTTAAAATATTTAATTTGGTTACGGAGCTTCTTACTGTAAAAAGTCAATAATGTAAAAAAAAAGGGTGTCAGGGCCAGGAGTTATTGTTGTTTTTAGGAGTACAACCATCTCCTTAAATTGTTAAATGATCATATATAAGCCAGATTTGTGTTATTTTGCTCTGATTTCTATGTGCTCAATTAAAAGTTTTACTGCAGATTCTGGTCACATCACTGGCTTTTGATTTGTCTTTCCAGCTGTGGAAAGGTGATGATAGGCTGTAAGGTAAAGCTGGTGAATACAGATGCGGATGGGAATGGAGAGATCTGTTTCTGGGGTCGTAATATCTTCATGGGCTACCTGAACATGCCAGACAAAACCGCAGAGGCTTTGGATGAGGATGGCTGGCTGCACACTGGAGACCTAGGAAGACACGATGAACAAGACTTTCTGTATATCACAGGAAGGATCAAGGGTAAGCTATAGCTCTGAGCCTGGGAGAAAATGCACCAAAAGACACATTTAGGTTATAGATGTGACACACTTATTACACTTCTATTGACTGCCACTGGCAACAAAACAGCTGAACCTGTTTCTAAACAAGTTCAGAAATGCTTTCCTATTTCCTAGTTCAAGCACTAAAAAGAACCAAGGTATGCAGAATAGCAACTCTGAATCACTACCGCAGCAGAAAACCACGCCTTGGCCATTCCTGTCATCCCACTACAGGAAATTGAGGCTACAATTTACATCAAACAACAGAATATTGGAGTGTAATGGTGTTTTAATATTTTTTGGCACACTTTAGATCACTGAGCATCCAAAGCTTTCCTGAGTGTTTTTGCTGTCCTTTATGATCCAGTGGGTAAACATGCCATGTCACAAAGCATAAATCATTTCAAACTGCTGTCCTGTTTCCAGCACCTTGCTCAGAGAGAAAAGTTCATTCGTTCTGAAGGCAAAAATAGGTTTAACCCAGTAGTAGCAAGGTGTGCCTAATAAAGCGACAGTGAGCATATATAAAGTTGTTAAAGCTACCTTAGCTTTAACAGTAGTTGAAGTATTACCCTAATAATACAACCTCAGAGGAGCTGACACAAACACACCACAGATTTACCATCTGATTATTTGAGCACTACCAGCATTAAAATCCAACTCTTATTGGGAAAAGAAATAGCACACACTGTAGAAGAACGTCTTATGTTTTGAAAAGTGTACATTATACATTTTTTCTTCTCTTTTTTACACCATGAAGTGACGTTTTACTCAAGTTAACCCCCATCTGTTTGTATAATAAATTAAAATAGTGATTTGGACATATTGATCAGCATAATTAAAAATATGCTTTTTCAGAATTTTTGTGTAATCACACTTTTTTGTGTAGTGAGTGCATAAAAGTCAAGAGTGGAACTGGCTAGCTTCACTGCTAGTTGTTTAAACCCCTACAACCAGATATTGAGATACGCCAACTTAATAAGAGGTGACGCCTTTTTGTCTTTCCTGCACAGAGCTCATCATCACTGCGGGTGGCGAGAACATCCCTCCTGTCCCCATTGAAGATGCAGTGAAGTCTGAACTGCCCATCATCAGCAACGCCATGCTAATTGGAGACAAGCTCAAGTTCCTCTCCATGCTGCTCACACTTAAAGTAAATGATCCTCTCTTCCTGCATACAGGCACTGTTGCTGAATAAGCAAAAAAAAAAAAAGAGTTACCACTTATGTTTCTCTTTCTGCAGTGTGTCATGGATGACAATGGCGAGCCCACAGATGAGCTGAATCAAGAGGCTTTGGAATTTTGCCAGCAGCACGGCGTAAAAGCGACCAAGGTGTCAGAGATTACAGCCAATAAGGAGCCAGCTATTTACAGTGCCATTCAGGCTGGCATTGAGCGTGTTAATGCCCGATCAACATCCAATGCCCAGAAAGTCCAGAAGTGGGTTATAGTGGAACGAGACTTCTCCGTCACTGGAGGAGAACTGGGTCAGCTATCTGAAATTTATTTTCCTTTTCCTACAAGTTTAGTACATGTAGTACTGGCATTTAAAATAAGGAAGTATTTGCTTCTGTTTTTTTTTTTAACTTACTGTTAATCATTTTTAACCAAGGTCAATGTTTTGTAACTGGAGTGACTGCCAAACAGCATTTCCGTGTAGTCTTTTCAGCAGTGATTTAATCTCTTTAAGCTCAGCGGAATGCTAAACTTTATCATGAGATCAAAATAACCTACTTTTCTTTGTTGTCCTTCTAGGACCCACCATGAAACTGAGGAGGCCCATTGTTGTGAAGATGTACCAGGAGAAAATAAATGAAATGTATGCAGTGGCTGCAGGGAAACAATAGAGTGCATTGCATGGGGGTGAGAGGAGGTCATGGGAAACATGGGCAGAAGCCAGAGATGTATGGACATACATACTTTTTGTAAATAAAACACATAAGTCAGAGTCAAAATTTTGCCAAACATATCACTCGAACATGCCACATATAGACTGTATGATGACACAGATACTGCTTGGTGTCTGTCAGTTTCTGAAGGAAATATCATGAATCATAAATCCCACTGTAGCTTAAAGGAATGCAGATATGTAAGATATGTATTTTATACCTGAAGCAGCTGTATGTATTTAATGAGTTTTACAGCATTAATTGCCAGTTTCCTAAAGGTAATCCCACCTGGCAAAGACTGGAGATTAAAGCCATTTTTATAATGTGAGATGAATATCAGTAGTTTGAATTTATCCAATCACACATGTGCAAATTGTGAACTTTACATTTGTGCTTCTCCATGTACAGTTTGACCCAGTTTAATATTTATTTTGAGATATTCCATGATTGTCAATTAAAAATGACCAAACTGTAATAAAAAAAAAGTGCATTTTCTTTTCTGTGTGCTATATTTAAAATGTATATGGCCTATTGTTTCACTAAAAGGTATGTATATGCATTATAAAAATGCTTCAGTGACTGAAGTTCAAGGATACAGACCTTCAATTTCACTAGTAAAAATCTTACTAAAGAGAAAAGAGCTTCACTTTACCAGGAAGAGGCCTCCAGCAGAACCAGGCGCTTGGTAGGGTCAGGTCCCTGCATCCTTCATCAGCCTGAGCCTGTAGCAGCATAACCGGGAGCTGGCTCAGGGTCACCTGATCCAGACCTGAATAAGTGTGGAAATTATGATATCTTAAGGTCTTTGAGATATGATGGGACCTGATTATTCAAGACTTTATATGTGAGGAAAAGAGCTCAATTCAATTTTATTTACTTAGCGCCAAATCACAACAATAGTTGCCTCAAGGCACTTAATATTGTAAGGTAAAGACCTGGAATAATACAGAGAAATCCCAACAATGGGACAACCTCCCATGAGCAAGCACTTTGGTGACAGTGGAAAGGAAAAACTCCCTTTTAACAGGAAGAAAGCTCAGGCAGAACCAGGCTCAGGAAGGCGCGGCAGATCCAGTGATGAGAAGCAAGTATGGGAGAAATATGATTTCTTTCTCTCACTACCCCACCTGATGTATTTTGGAGCAACTGAAGACTCGGGGAGCTGTGAAGCTGTCAGTTTAGCACTGAGCCAATAATGCAATAATGACTTGCTACATTTCTCAGCCCTTCTAAAATAACAAAACAAAAACAAACAAAAAAAACCTTTTTGGACTCAAATAAAGAAAAGCTTCACAGGCTCCAGTTTAACTCTTAAAGTGTGGACAGCCTCATTACCAAAAAGATCCAGCTAGATTAGGGATATTTAAGTGCATGAGTAGCGAGACTGTGCATAATTGCAGGCAACAAAGCCAGAGGCAACACCTAAAGCATGGGAAAAAACACAAGCTACATTTAGCTGGGCCTAATTTCAGGACTTGCATGGTAGATCACATGTCAACTGCACACAGAGGTGTCTTAAGGACAAACTGTAATAATATGCCCGCTTTTCCACTTACCGACAAATCAGATTACATCCTTGGATAAACTTGTTTTCTTGAATCTTACTTCAGAGCAATGTTTCAGATAAAGATGGCATTTTGGCCAGAGAGAGTCTGTTCAACTGAGCTGAAAATGTACATCTTATCCTCCTGCATTGTTTGTCTGCTCAACTTTTTTTGTACTTGTATGTGGTTTCATGTTCACTACAGATATAGGGTACGATAATATCACATCAACTACACATGATGCAGCATGCCTTACTCTATCAATGAACAGAAAGCAGAATACAGGTCTGTTATCATGATCTCTAATACATGAATGTTCTGTCCGTTATCTTTAATTATCTGTGAAAGATGTTTTCCACTGTGTCTCTCTCTCAAGTGAATGAATAGAGGTGCTCCAGCAGGGCTTGACTGATCCACGAAAAACAATTTTCATGTCCACGAGTGTAAGGGTCAAGCTGCAGTTACCAAAATTAAACAAGTTTCTTTATCTTTAAACACATGCGATAATTCTAATAAAACATTTGAAATAAATAATCACTAAGCTGGCATGTAAGTGGACGAAAGCAGCAGAAAAGCAATACATACAAACATTTTACTGCAGGAACCATCAGCTGTCATATTACTTTGGAAGAGAGGTGGGGAACTCCAGGCCTTGAGGGCCTGTGTCCTGCAGGTTTTAGATATCACCCTGGGTCAACACACCTGAATCGAATGATAAGTTCATTACCAGGCCTCTGGAGAACTTCTGAGACATGCTGAGGAGGTAATTTAGCCATTTGAATCAGCTGTGTCGGATCAAGGACACATCTAAAACCTGCAGGACACCGGCCCGTGAGGCCTGGAGTTCCCCCACCCCTGCTTTAGAACATTGAGCATGTAATCATTTTTCTTTATGTGACAGCTGATTAAAACAGCTGATATCATCCTCATCTGCCTCCTCTCACAGAGTCAAAGCCAAACTGACTCAGTTTTTTCATTTATTAGCTGAATCAGCAAAGCAGTCTTCAGTACTGATAACTGTTTTGTTTTGTTTTTGTTATCTGCAAGAGGAGCGTTTTTACTCATGTGAATTTACAGAGTTGAAGATGCTAAGAATTCTTGCTTTTGTTGAGAGTGACCACAATGGACAGGATTAGAAATGAGTATATCAGAGAAACAGCTCAGGTTGAGTTGTTTGAAAAGAGATTGAAGGTTAGGACCAATGACTGTGGAGTCAGTGATTAAGACATCTGGAGAGGAGGGATGGTGGATAGACTGGGCAAAGGATGTTGAGGATGGAGCTGCCCAATGGGAGGAAAAGAGTAAGACAACAGAGAAGGTTTACATCTCATTACTTATTTTTTTTTTTTTTTACAGTGTAGTCAAACTGTGTTAAGAATTACTTTTAATAGGTAATGGTGAAAATGAAAAACAAACCTTAACATGAACTTGACACTTAGACGTTACATCATCATTCAAAAACGAACAAAAAAAATGAAGTGAGATTTTTCTTTTTCTACTTCGGTAAGTAGAGTGGGTCCGGTCTGCATGTGAAAGTATGCTTGGACAAGATACAGCAACCACCAGAGTGAGAAGGTGTGTCTGAATTGTGGACCAGGTGCTTAGCTACGAAAAGCATTTGAACGAATGCATGTGACTGGGTTGGAAACTTTGGAATTTTTTTCCTTAAGGTTTCTGGTAACTTGCCAGCTTGCTTTTGTGTAAGCAGGTAAAAAAAAAAACACCTCATGTGAGTGGCCGAACATGAAACGCTCTCTTACTCCTGAATACAGCTCACAGCCACATCCTCACTTAAAAAAGCAGTAGCGAAAACTTTCGCTGGAATCAACTTCTTCAAAAGCACAACACTGGGTGCGACTCTGCAACTAAAACTCATAAAAGCAAAAAATTATTTTCTCTGACATGAATTCTCAACTCAGGATTTCATTTAACCTGATATTTCCTAAATTTGCTCCTTGGATTTGCACTTCTAGCACAAATATTCCTTCACCCTTTCCAGAACTGTTCATTTCACACAACTTGTACAGTACTTTTTTTTTTCTTTACATATGCAGAGCACTTGGTGATAACCTGTCATTACATTTTTTTTTTATGGACACGACCTGTAAGAGTCAAGCAACTTAGCTTTACTTAAAACTACTATATGTGGCACAGCACTGCCATCATGTGTCTGCAATGAATGCATGTAGGGTATGCATGGGAAGGCACTCACAGTTAGTCACTGGTTACATATATGTATACATATACATATATGTATGTATGTATGTACATACACATACATCACTCCAGTTAGACCAGTTATTCCAGCTTGAGCAAAACCTCACCATGAAGATAGCTCTGGCTGTGTTTACAATGGATACATTGCCATGCTTGGAGGCTTAAAAAAAACAAACTATTTCAGATGGGTTGTTCTTACTAGATTTCAGGGGGACTTGCTATTTTATTAAAGCTAAGTTTAAGCCAAGCTGTAAACACAGTGCTGTTTGAAAATTATAGGAGAAATCAATCATGATACTTAACCCACATAAGCTATAAACATAGTGCCATCTCATGAAGCAAGGCTTCATTAAGAGTTGTGCCTATGGATCGTTGCTTTATATGACTGAATAAAAGCACTAAATTTGTAAAATGCAAATACAAAACAATGGATTCAACTGCACTAAAAAACTGAGGACTGCAACTTTAATTATTTAATGCACCAGACACTAAATGCGTCACTGTAAATATTGCAAGATTAATATCCCCGAAAAATATCTCCCTGCATGGATACAGCCAATGTGTTGGTGCACCGAGCCTGGCTTCTTCTTTGTTATTTAGTAGTGATGGCGACTCCCTTCTTGACCCAGGCGTTGCTGTTGAGCAGAGAGAGCATGAAGCGAGCCACGTCTCCTCTTCCCACTGCGCTGCCTGCAGGTTGACCATTGTTGTCAGGCACAAAGTATCCCTCATGGGTCAGAAACTCTTGAGCTGTAAAGGACAAAGAGAATACAACAGCTAGATAGTAAAAAACCTAACAGTTTTTCCAGTTACATGCTTGAAACTGCATGATTTGCTGATCTCAGATAAATTACACAAAGCAAAGTGAGACTATGCACTAAGGTAAAAATAGATCACACTAAGTCAGAAAGCTTCCACTGAATTAAGCTCTGCCATTCTCTGTTGATACCCCCTACCCATGATGCAATCTGTCTGCTTTTACCTGTGGCCGGAAGGTTCTTGAGGCCAGGTGGACGCACCACAGTCCAGTTGATGTCCTCCGTCTTCTGCAGAAACTGCTCCATCTCATACATGTTGCTGAGGACACTTCGGATTAATGGCAGCAGGAGGAATCTGATCAGGTACGATGACTGAGTTCCAGAGTTTGCTGAAAAAAGTAAATAAAAAAGCAAACAGTGAACAGCCTGAGCCACAAAAGCCAAATAACCTTCAAAGCCCAAGTTTTTGAAAGTGCCTCCATCCATCTGTTTTCTTAGTGACACATTCAGTTCAGGCTCATGACTCAACGTAGCCTATGTTCATAAATCAGCTAAAAAAGAAGCTTTTAATCATTTGACTCAAAGTCAAACCTTGACACCTGTCCTTCACATTTTGGGAACGCAAGTTCAAAAATATCAGTTACATCGTTAAAGAACAAATCTAAAGGGCCACATCTGTGTGATGCACTTACGCTCTGTGTACCAGGAGGTCATGGTGATGAGCCTGTTCACCCGGGTCTCTTGCATCGCACTGACCATAGCAGTCATGGACCGAGTGTAGCCCGTCACCCCGGTGAAGAAGGAGGCTGGGAAGCCGAGGCAGGACATGACAACATCCTGGTCTTTGAAATGAGTCTTCAGACTGTCTGCCGAGAAAATATCAGTCGTCACCACCTGGAAAACAATTACAAGGCTGACTGTTAAAATGTGCATGATTACTTTTGTTGATTGCACGTAACAGAGCTTAAAACAGATAATTGCCTTGAGATTCTCATGAGTCACGGTGAGCTTCCCTGGGTTCCTGACGAGGGCGGTGACCACGTGGCCTTGCTGCAGGGCCTGGTTGACCAGATACTGTCCAGTCTGCCCAGTGGCTCCCACCAAGGCGATCTTCATCCTCTAACGCTTGGAGCCAAGTCAAGACTGCAACTAAAGCAGAACACGAGGTGGTGAACGCTCTGATCGCTCAAACTAACGGCTCTGAAGTTCCCTCCCCCTTTCACAGGCGTAATAAAACTACTTTTATTGTGCAATAAAAAGGTCCTTTCAGAGAAATTTATGTTTGTCATGTAACAGCTTGTCCTTGTGCATCACTAACCCCCCAAAAATGAATGAATGAATAAAATTCCTTGATCTCTTAAGAGCTAAAACGAATGTGCAGTAAAGACAATCTGGCACCCGAAGTCACAGCAGAAGATTGTGAAATCACATCTCCAGCCCGGAAACATGGATGTGTGTGAGAAAGAAAAGAAAACATAATTTTTTTAAAATTATTAAACTTGGTTGGATGAAAACGATGATATGATGATGAAGAGAGAGAAAAACTTTAATTCTGCCAGTCGAGCAAAACTGCACATTGGTTCCCTTTGTTTTTATCCAAACTGGGGTAAATGGATTATCTCCACAGCAGAGGAGGACGATGAGGTTGCTGGTCAGATGCTCACTGCAGAAACTAAGCCAATATTGTTGACTGAATTTCAACTGATGTTGTTTAGAAGATCATGACAAGCATCTCTGAGCTGATTCCTTGAAGCTATGTTAAATGAGTGCTGTTTGGGGACAACACAGGCTTTTTTGCAGTGAACTGTCTGTCCTCAGATTCTTGGCAGTTCTTTCATTTGTGGATGATGGTGACGTCAAACACCATGCCGCTGCCACTAACAATTAGTTCTTTGGTTTTTAACATAACAGATAATTACAAAACCCAACTGTACTCAACTTTTATAACTGCACCTGAGGCTGAGGCTTAAAAGCGATTCAAGTTTTAGAGCCAATGCGGCATCCCATAATGATGGAATAACTGGATTCTCTCAGAAATTAAGTAGAAGTATTTAAAAGGAAAACATTTTAACTGGTGGCCACAACACAGAGCTTTAGGGGTTAGGTTAAGTCCCATGCTTATGTGTTGTTGGTGGTAGGAGACATCTAGTGATCTAGCTTTAACTGTGTCCACATCAATTTTACTGCTAATAACACTCATGCCAACACCGGTGCATCAACACCACAAAAACCTGGAGATGACATATTTGTCATCACAGAGCTCTCAAAAAACACAAAACACCAGCCACTTGGCTCTATTAACGGTCAGTGCAAATGCACTCCGGTTTTTGTGTATTGCTTAGTCTTTGTAGGAGTCACAAGTCAAAATATCTTTATCGAGCATCCAGCAGCAGGATCCATGAGTGACTCCAAATGGAGAGTGCATTTTTTGCATGAAGCACAACTGCAGTAACTCTTATACTCTAATTATTACCATTACAATTATTCATTACCTCCAGTAGGAGTGACGGATCACAGCCTCTCTGCAGCTCAAACAGGTGACCCACCCATGCAGACTCTAATTTTACCATTTTTCCTCATTCACTGATGAATTAAAGTCATTCATCAGTGACTTTAATACGTACACCGCTCCAACTGCTTGTTAACACAGACATATGGCGCTGGATCGTCTGGCAGCCTTTAAAACAGTTTCCCTCGAGATGAATAAAGTATTATCAATCAATCAATCGATATATAAACAGCCAAACAATGGCTATAGAGAGAAAGAGAAATAGACAGGAAAGCCCAACAATCAAAAAAAAAAAAAACCTTTAAGGAGGCAGTAGGCAACAGTGGGAACCAAAAACTCCCTGTTAACAGGAAGAAACTTCCAGCAGAACAGGGCTCAGGTCATCTGCCATGACTGGTTGGAGGCAATGGACTGAACAGCCTGTAGAGTTTTGCCTCTCTTGCGCCATTTACCAGGAAACTAATTATTCTACAAAGGAAATGCAATCGTCAGCCTTTCAAATGAAACTTCAAAGAAAAAAATTCAGTTTAGGGTCATTAAGTTATATTCAAAGCAAACAGTACTTTTTAAAGAAGACACAATAATATCTGTGTGCCTTGGTCTTAACTGCAAATCCAAACTACAAAATAAAACATGTGAGTTGTGACAGTTGAGTCCTAAAGTCACTTTGTACTTTTTTCATAAAACACAACAGTTTCCCACTACAGTTGCTGCAATGACGCTGTGGGGCACTGCCTCTCCTGCAAACACCTTAACCTCTATGCCGCTAAATTAACAAGTTGATTAATCAGCTCACAGCTACAGTTTGCCTTTTCCCCGTCTCCCAGTAGTGAAGTGGATTATAAAATCATGCTACACACCCAAGACTGAATAACAACCCTAAAAAAAAAAGCAGATCCTACAACATACAACAATATAGCATTATAAAAAGCTTCCTTGTCTTCAAAGACACAAACAGCGATCCAGGTGCTGACAAAATAACACCTACACTACCAAAAACATCGGGACAAGTGATCACTTTTATGATCTTTTATTTTTAAGCCCTTTTCAGTGGACTAACTTATCAAGAGTCCTCACGCTGTAAACTCTTTAATGTTTGACTCAACTATGCTGATAGCGCCAGGGCAATATAACTTCTTACATAACGCAAAAAAAATGGAAAACAGCCTCCCCGGCTGTGACGATTAAAACTGAATACTGTGACTTTCAAAAACATGTCGAGACTGCGGGGCTTTTATATTAAAGGTCTTTAAATACCTATTAAACCGGAAACTGAGGGAATAACTGCCACCCTGAACGTTTACGATCTCTAATGTTACACAAACCAATAGATGGATTTCCGCTTTTGCTATGAGTCTTTGTTTTCTTCATTTATTCATTTAGAGGCAAAACAAACAAACAAACATACAAAAAAAAACACCGTGAGCCAACTTAACCCAAATTATTATTCTGTTGTCATGCAGCATGCAGAAAAGGACGTTTAGCGCCTCACTCACCTGCGCCATTATGAAAGCGTCCCGTGAGGGAGGCGTTCAAGAGCGAAAGCGTTCGGATGCGTTGTAATTGTTTATCCTCAACCCAGATTTAAATCTTTTGTTTTGACGTTACGCAGAGGAAGATGACATGACCCCCTCAAAGGTAATGTCGAAGTTATAGTTAGAAAGTTAGTGTAAATATTTCCAATGACTAAAAGTACAAATTTCGCAGTAAATACTTCTAAAATGTAACGTCTGCTTGCTGTTTTAAAACCCAAATCAAACATCTGCGACTTTAAGATATTTTCTTGTGAAAAGGAAACGCTATAAAGACAACAGTCTTATGGAACAATTATGTCATTTCCTGAAATGAAATCCGTGACTCCTTTAATTTGTTTTGATTTTTATTTGAATACTTTTAGGTTCTTTTGAAGTATACATGACCAATAATTACACAGAAAATGGTTAAAAATATAGAAATTTGAACCAGAAATAATTTTTGAAAAACGAATTTATTCTTCGGTGATTTATGCTGGTGCTATTTATTCTAGGTTAAATCTGTGTGTTGGGTGTGGTTATATGGTGTATAAATTTAGGCTTTATGTTTTGTAACCACTTCAAAGGTTTAAAAAAGTTCACATCCCACACACCAAAATTTTGTCGATCATAAAAAAGGATCAGAGTTGAAGAATAGGCCAGTACAATGACATCAGCAACAAACTGTTGCACTTGGGGGTTGAGTATTTAAGAAAATGCTCAGTGAAATCCAAAATAAAATCAAGTAAATTTTTTTTTATCTACAGACATATCATCAGTAGGTGCTCACATGTAAACACAGACTTGGTCTCCTCTTGCCACCAATGTTTACCTCTGAAACTTTTCCATCTCTCTACACGAAGACCCATTTGGGCCTATCAGGTCATTAGATCAGGTAATCCACTTGTGGCTCTGTGCTTTGATTATGTGATCACACCAAGGGACTAAATACTAAAGCAGCTTCAGCCACAGTCCAGGTGAGCTGCATGGTCGGGGTTGCTTCATACATGAAGCTTCTGTACAATGACCGGTCTCACTGACATCTTGCTGCTATCCTGGTGAAGGATGCAACACAGCAAAGAACTTTTTAAATACTCACATGAACTGAAAGCTGACACTCAAATAACCTGGGAAGTGGTGACTGGATAAAGAAGGCGACTGCGTAAGTAAGCAACAGATTTCAAGATCTAATAGTTGAGTAAGTCTGTATAGGTGGATTTCTACAGCAGCTAACTAAAAAGCAGGTTCAAACTGGGAAAAAAAGTCGTCAAACATCATAGTTTTGGTTCTTTTCTTATTGCCAAAATATATTTTATTATATTTTGTATCCAAGTTTGGCACAGAACAAGACTTTAATTTGTTCCTGAAACGTGATACCATGTGAATTAATCAAACAAACCAAACCATTCAGATTTCAGCACTCATTGTTTTATTAGACTTTTACAAATTCTGAAAGCTGATTTGTCCAAAATGGTTTCAGGCTGTGAAGGTATTTCTGCCTCCTTTTTTTCATAGATTGCTTTACATAACCCTTCGTAGAATTCAGACAAAACAGTCCTGTGCGGCAGGATTGAGGCCAATCACGAAGGTTAGGAGCGAACCAGCGGGTAATGAGATTAAAAGACCACAAAGTCGAACAAGTTCAATGTCCTCCAGCTCTCTGCCTACTGCTGCTGCTTCTGAGCCATGCTCTGCATTTCTCAGTGTCAATGACGGGGTGTCTTAGAGTTCAAAAAGAGAAGCAGAGCTAATAAAAAATGTGCACGAGCAGAGTAATGAACTTCTATCTCAGCCTGAGAACAATGTAGTGGTTTCAAAACGTAAAAATCTTTAGTACTTAAGCAGTCCAGTGTAAATATGTGCTCAAATATTAAATCTAGCAGATGAATTACCCGAATGTACTCTGAATCCTTTTGCACTGATGCAATGATTGATTGGTCCTTTGAACAGGAACAGTCATGGGATGTGGCGTCACAAAGTCCAACCATCTCCACAAACACACCACATCCAGTGGAAGAGGTGACACGCATGCACTGACACACATGGATGATGACCATTCACGCTGATTGCAAAAGTTTTACTCTTTCCTGCTGCTGAATGACCTCGTTCATCACCTTATTCTGGCTCTTACGTGTTGTCTTTGTGTTTGTCTTTTGGTGTTTCTTTCTTCTATGCTGCCTGCAGCTGTCACAAGTAAGCCACATCTGCTTGACCTTTTTTGTCTTGTTGATGTTTTTGTTTGGCAGATGTTGGACATAAACTCAGACCTCTGGTATCTGGGTCAAGCATAGAGGTGGAAATATTTTTACTAAAAGTTGCAGATAGGATGTAGCTTTAATTGAAAAGTGGAGAAAGTAAACACCTGTATCTGTTTCTGATGATGGTTTTAAAGTCAACCATACAGACATAAAACTGCCACCATGCCTTTTTTTTAAAATTTTACAGTAACTTTACTCTTAGATTACTTGTAGAAATTCATTGCTAAGTGTTGGTTCAGGGAAGTTAGGAACAAGTTATCCAGCTAAACTGTTTGTTCCTCCAATCTGAAAGGAAATAAAAGTGTTCCTGAAGTCCTTTAAGAGCATTTCAAGTTAAAAAAAGGATCTGAGATGACTGGAAGAACAGGGTATAGGACACCTATGACTCCAGCTTTAACTCACACACTTGGTTGGGTTTTGGTGCCAATACTTAGTTACAGTTAGGAACAAAAATATTTGTTTCAGAGGAGAAAAAGATCATAATTTGTGTTAAAATAAACCTTTTTCAATGTTAAACTAATTCAGAAAGAGACATTTTCTGGGTATCTAATGCGCTGAATTCAGCCCCATCTAAAGGTGATGACACCACATCCACTATAGTACCGCTATAGTATAAATACCCTTGTTTGGCCTCTTGGTTTGTCCTCCAAGAGAAGTTAGTTTAAAGCTTTTTCTAGTGACTTGAATGCACATCAGGAAATAAACAGTCTTAGAACTGGTAGTCAAGTCTAATAATAAAAAAATGTTTTGAAATTTTGCCTGCTTTGCTTTAAAAAGGTTTTAAAAACAGCAGATTTTTGTGTTGCAGCGCCTCTTATGCTGTGTGTGTCAATAGTAGCACGTGAAAAAAATGATTCAAATGTGAGGTGTTTCTTGATCACATGTGTTCTGTGTTTCAGCCATAAGAGCTGCCATCCTGATTCAGCGATGGTACCGTCAGTACGTCGCCCGCACAGAGATGAGGCGGAGATACACCTGGCACATCTTCCAGTCCATCGAATACTCTGGAGAGCAGGCCCAGATCAAGGTGAGAAACTGCTGCCACAAACCAGTCGAGACCCGAGTGTTTAATAAAAAAAAAAATTTAACAATAAAACTACAACCTTTTTGTCTCTTTCCTGTGCAGCTTTATAATTTCCTCGGCTACCTCATGGACAATTTCACACCATCGAGCAATGAACGTAAGACCTCTGCATTCATTTTAAGTTCATTTTGTTTTTTTCTCTGTAAATCAAATCTCTGAGTTTGAACCATCTCCACCTTGCAGGAAATTTGATCTCGCACATCTTCAGGGAGAATGAGGTCTGCCGGGATGCAGAGTGGGAGAGGTACTTCTGCTACAAGAACATCGAGGTGCCGGAGATTTACTCGGGACCTCATCTCACCTTTCCTCTGACGGTAGAGGAAGCAGTCGGTCTGGTGGAGGCTTTCAGGAATAAGAAAGTAGGTCTTCTTGGAGAAAGTGTTCTATATTCAAGTTCAGCATGTGGCATAGCAGATGCATTGCAATGTAAAAAGCTTTATTTGCAGTGATCCTAGTTATTTCCTATATGCTTGTGACTTTGCTTTCTCTGTGTCGGAGGCCTTCTTGCTAACAATTTTCTCTCCCAGCAGCAGTTGCACTCACGCTACGTCCTTCAGCTCCTCTTGGAGACGTGGAAACTGCTCCGCATGTTGCCAAATATCAACCGTATCTCCACCTGCCACAGCAAAGAAATCACGATTTGTGGTATGATAAAGATATTCTTTGATAGTGATGGTAAAGCGTGTGGAACTGAAGAAATGTGGAAATATTTAGTAAAGACAATGAAAAATCAAAGAAGCGTTAAAATGTTAGTCTTGTTTTATCATAAGAAACTGGACTTTGGTCAATTCTGCTGGGCAACAGAAACCATTGTTTCATAGTGGAAGAGAGTGAAACATTAAAGTTGCAGAATTTAAATTAAAAGTATAGATACAAAATAACTGTGCTGTAAATTACTGTCATTTTTAAGCCAGCCCTTTCTGTCCTGTTGTTACAGGTGATTTGCACGGACAGCTGGAAGACCTGCTGCTGATTTTCTATAAGGTATGAAAACCTTAACATTTTGAATGTGCTGAATTAATCCCATATTTGAACCCAGAATAACGACTTTTTTTCATCTGTTCTTTCATAGAAAGAACTTTCAGCTTCATATACAATTTGTTTAAATGTAATTTACAAATGATGATTATTAAAATCAATAAAACGCTTCATTTTTACTGCTATCACTGCTTCTCCTTCAAAGCTGCTTCAGATGTTCAAATAATTTAAGAAAAATGTTCCAAAAATGTCATTAATACATGTGTTTTTCCTCAATTAAATGATTTAATAAGGATTAATATATATCATTTTAAACTCCTGAGATGATTATTTGAGTGACCAAAAATCAATCTAATGATTTTCATGTTTTGCATTGAGGTGCTGTAATCAGAGAGTATTTGTTTAATCTACTGTTTGGTTTGTTTGTATGTGGTTGATTTGTTTACACTTAAACTGCGGATTGTCCCTTTAACTGTACGCTCCTTCGATCTTGTTTGCCTGACAGAACGGCATGCCGTCCTTAGAGAAGCCCTATGTGTTTAATGGAGACTTTGTAGACAGAGGCAGGGACTCTATTGAGATCCTCCTCATCTTGTTTGCATTCCTGCTCGTTTACCCGAGTGATGTCTACCTGAACAGAGGAAATCACGAGGACCACATAGTCAACCTCAGGTGAAAACATGCAAATAAACAAATAAACATGCACCACGTGTATGCATGCACAGATTCATCTGTTGTCATTCAAACTTTTATTTCTTTACTGGATGGTTTAGGTACGGCTTCACCAAGGAGGTGTTGAATAAGTACAAGGTAGGTTCAGCTCATGCAAACCTGCACCTCCTTATCGCTGCTTTTCTACGCAGCAGCAAATCAAAACTTACGTGGTTACCTTCACCCATGCCTTCCCAGGAAAGCTCAATATAAACCAGTGTCTTATGTATATAAGACCAGTCACTCATCCACGTTGCTAAGAGGATTTAAGGTCATTAAAGAAGGTGACTGCAGGACATCTGGTCTCTGTTGAGTCAGGGGGGCAGAGCTGGTCCAAAGACTGACAGAAGAAATACAAAACAAAACAGAGTTTTCCTTACTGCACGCTGTCTTAAGTTACAGTGCAACATCTCAGTCACACACAGAAATAAACTAGTTCTCTCTAAGGGTTCTTTGTTCCCAGTGTTCCCAGTTGCTGGTGGATCAACCAATGGTAGATGGTTGGGTTTCTATATATAAAGCACTTTGAGATGATTAAGGTTGTGATTTGATGCTAAAGTTAGACAGATAATGTGGGTTAACATTACCCAAAAAAATCACAATCTTAATTCAATCTTATCAACAAAAGGAGTTTACTTTTAGTAAACTAATTCTGAAAATTTCATTATTTTTAAGCATCTCCTTGTTAATGTAACTTTGTGAACTCTTCACAAACATGTTACCACTTAGCAAACCGAGGTTATATTACTTATCTCAGAGGAACAGAAAACAAAATTATTCCTATAAATTAAATAAAAATGCAGAACATTTACTATAAAGTTGATCTGGTCAGAGGAAAATGTTTTCCCATGTCACCAAAAAAAGAGCTGATAAAGCTGCTTTTTCATTAAAACTGATGTCCTCAGTGTAAACTCACACTTTCTGTCTGCAAGGAGAGCAGGAACAAAGGGGAGAAATAAAAAAGCACTAACTGAGTAACTTTTGCTGATTGTGTTTTACATCAGATGCACGGGAAGAGGATCCTGAAGCTGCTGCAGAAGATTTTCAGCTGGTTGCCATTAGCAACAGTGATCGACCAGAAGGTGCTGGTCCTGCACGGAGGGATCTCTGACTCCACGGACCTCGGCGTCCTCGCCAGAGTTGACAGACACATTGTGAGGAACCAGCATGTGATGACTAAAGTTGTTATTTTTCCACTATCCTTACAATGTGTGTAATCTGTGTTTTCCTGTTTTCCTTCAGTACATCTCGGCTCTGAGACCTCCGAAGAAGAGACACCACAGTTTGGCGGGAATATCCATCGACTCGGACACAGATGTGGACACCGCAGCCATCAGCAGGGTCTTCCAGCGTCGGGCCTCTTTCACATATCCCAAACCCCTGGGAACCCGAGATTGCTTCCAAAATCGCTCGCTGCAGGACTTCTCGGATCGGATCAGAGTGAACATGGAGAACCAGCTGGAGCTCAGCAGGAGGGAAGAGCCAATTCTGAACGCCCAGATCAACAAACCAGAGCAAGAATCTCTGATTTTGTCCACTGACTCTGTCAGCAGTGACACCGCCGTGGATGAGTGGAAACAGGCGAGTATGGAGCAGAGATGTTTTCTTAGAAGCTGCTAAGTAAACAATGAGCCTTTTGTGTTAGTGTTAGAATGAAATCAGTGTTATTATTCCAAAACTAGAAAAATGTAAGCAAGCCAGATGTTTAACAGGAGACAGCTGAAACAGGAAAAAAACAATCCACTACAAAATCCACTTTCTTTGTGTATTTACCACATGTGGATGCTTCAAATTATAAAAAACAGACAAAAAAAAACCCAATTTAATAAAAATATGGGGTTTTTTTTAAATGATGATGGGAAGAGAAAAAGCTATCCAAATCTACCAGACTCCCACCCTGATTAAATCATGAATTAACTGTAATTAACCACATTTTCACATTCACTAGCCACACTCAGGCCTCATTACTGCCAAAATGAAGGTTTTAGAGTGGCTTAGTCGAAGTCTGGACTTAAATTGAAATGCTTTGGCAGAACCTTAAACCTTCCAATTTGGCTGAATTTCAAAAATTCTGCAAAATAACAGTAGGCCAAAATTCCACCACAGCAATCTGAAAGACTCATTTCCTTGATTGCAGGTCTTGCTGGCAAGGATGTTATTAGATTTAGGGGACAACTACTTTTTCATGTAAGGCCGGTAGGTTTGGATAGCTTTTTGTTCCTTAATAAATATTACTCTATTTACTCTTGTTGCCTTTGTCTAATATTACAATTTGTATGATGTGAAGCATGTAACTGTGACAAATTGTAGTAAGATTGTAGTAGTTTTACTCCCATTTATATTAAACAATGAAATAAATTAACACCTGTCTAACCTGACCACAAACTCACACTCTTCACATATTTTTATACTGACTTATTTTGTCAGAGGTCGTGACCTTTCAGCCTCACTCCTGCTCCAGTTATAGCCTGAAAGACACACTCAGACAGTAATCAACGCTCACCTAACAGGAGGTGCTGTGTGTTGCCTGTGTAAGACTTCAGAGGCTGTAATCCCCCACGTCACTAATCCCTCTGCTCTGACTTCAATCTACTTTTTTAAACTGGCCAGCTTTTTGCCCAGCTGCTGTTTCCACAGATTTTTTTCTGACTCTTTATTTTATTTTTCATCTTATTTAATGTTTATCTTTTACTGAATAGCAGACAGTGAAATTGGACTACGCACCAATGCTAGAAATGGTTATTATATATACCAGTAGAAAAACTTTAAAACTTTGAGTTCTTTGTCCCACCAGATCCTGGACCTGCTGTGGAGTGACCCGATGACTCAAGATGGATGCATACCCAACGAGGTGAGGGGTGGAGGCTGCTACTGGGGCCCTGATGTCACCGAGGACTTCCTAAACAGACATAATCTGCAGCTCATCATTCGCTCCCATGAGTGCAAACAGGAGGGCTATGAGTTCTGCCACAACCGTAAGGTCAGCTCAGTAATCCTACTGTTCGCTGTCTAAATTCAGTACTTTCATACCAAAATCAGCCTCACTCTAAAGTATCATACGTACCATAAACCTCTCCCCTGATCAGCATCAGTGTTTCCTTCCTCTTCGATGACAGGTTTGTCCTTTCGTTCATTCATTCAGGTCCTCACTCTGTTCTCTGCCTCCAATTACTATGATGTGGGGAGCAACAGGGGGGCTTACGTGAAGCTGGGCCCTGACCTTGTGCCTTATTTGATTCAATATCAGGCCAGCAGCATGACCAGAGAGCTCACTGTGAGACAGAGGTACTACTAACACTCACTTCATTAGATAAATTCTTCATTATCAGATCATCTCTTATTTCACTTAATTCAAACTTGGTTTAGTTTTAAAAGGCTAGAGTAGCTTTGCATAATTCAGTGATCAAAATAATCCTTATATTGATTATGCAGGGCCTTGGAGCAGAACCTCAGTTCATCCACAGTCTGAAGCAGATCTTCAGACCTCTGTCCACAGTCAGAGATGTGTGCCAGAGCCAAGAGTAGAGAGAGTAGAAAATACTGTCTGATATGGACCAAAGCCTGGGATACACCTACACTGACCTTCTAATGGCAAACTTTGGCCACATTTAATATGAGTAGCATCCATTATAACAGTATACACAGGCCAGATAGTAAGGGAAAGTACAATAAGCTCCCTTTAAACAGTCAATAAAGAAGCTTTCTGAAACTAGTGGTTTCAGCACATCTACACAGCTTATCTACATTATTAACTTTAAATAGATATTTCACAAATTAAGCACCTGAGATATTTCTGACGTTGATGAGAAACGGTTTTTGCCTGTTTCTTTGATAACCATTGTTTCCCACGCTGTCGTGTTTGCCGCTCGTTGTCTGCAGTGTCGGGCGAACCGAGCGCTCAGCTCTCAGAGTCCTGCGGGAGCAGCTGTTTGCGCACAAGTCTGACCTCCTCTGTGCCTTCAGAAAGTTTGACAGCGAGAACACAGGTGTGTGTAGTTTGAGTTTCATAAACTGATTCATTCCTCATCGGATCAGACTTTACTCTTTGTTGCAGATCTTTTCTTCTTTTTTTCCACTGTACTTCTCAAGAGATATTCACTTGCTGGAAAGAAATATGAGCCCACAGCTTTGTATTTGTGTGGAACATAATGATCCCCGTGCAGGATGAAAACAACGTGTGGGCTGGGCAAAAGGCTAGCTCAGAAGATTTCAGAGTTTCACAGAAACTTCTGTTTCAGGGATTTAATTTCACTTACAATAGACAAACAGCTTTGCCTAACACAAAACAGTGTGAAAAAAAGGTACTTGGATGGATGTTGTTGGATTTTTCAACATATTTTTGGATAAGCAAACATTTGATTCTCTTTGAAACACTGCCTACAAGTAAAGGTAGTTTATTAATTATTATACACACAGGATTTGAAAAACCTAAAACAGAACTGAGTTAGCTTTTGCGTTGGCTCTAACAGTCTTCCTGATGCAGAGAAAAACCCTGCTGTTTACATTTTCTGGGCTTTAATGTGTCACAAAATAACAAAGTATAATATTTAGTGTGAATGTTTTCAAACTGTGTGGCAAAATACTTCTTAGATATAGTCTAGACAGTGATCAAACTTGGATTAGAGCTTTGCGCTCTTATAATTAGTATGACCTTTCACCTCTATTAGGTCTGGTTTCTCTGAACGACTGGGCCTCTGCAGTGGAGAGTGTGATGCATCTGGATCTGCCCTGGAGGATGCTTCGCTCTCAGCTGGTCACCTGCAAGAACAGCGAAGGCACGATAGACTACTACGGGTGGTTCAACGAGCTTGCCATCACAGGATCCAAAACAGATGTAAGAACTCACCGGCTCTGTCTTAGCTGATGTAGCAATGTTTACATGAAAATGCAATAATGTAATATTGAGTAACTTTAGAAAAGGGACTGAGACTCAGGGAGTTGTAGAGAAGTAGAAAAGATAAACTGCCCTTCCACCCTTGAAATTGCTTAAATGGCTAAAATAATATGAATACAAAGGAACATTGATTTCTGTCCTTTTCCTGGCATGGTGTGTATTCCGTGGCATCATGCTGCTGTCATGTGTTGTTGACTTAAATTATTTGTAAAGGATACACCTGTGCATCATCGATTACAGGTTTCCTTGTAACCTTTCTGTCTACCCAAGTAGAATGAGTTAGGAATGAGAGTTGCTTCAAGATAGCACAGTGAGATAGATTTCCAGGTCACAGGCAGGAAAACAGAGGAGGTGAGGATGTACAAAATGGGAAATGAGAAAAGCCCCATGAGAACAACTTGAGACAATAAATGTCAGAAGTCAGTTAAGTAAAGTGACCTCTTTCAGTACACTCTAGGATTGGCCTTTGTTTTGTTTTGCCTTTTGGGAAAAGGTGAAAACCTCCTTAAAGATGACTAAGAACATCTTTACCAGAATCCTAAAATTAACATCTGCGTGGGAATAAATCTTTTCAGTTGCCAGGTTGTATTCAAGCAGAGTTTTGCTGCTTAAACAGCATTATTTTTCTAACCAATCTGAAAGATGCTGCATATAAAATATCACAAGAATGCTGCAGATGGTCCTTTTGTGCTTTATTTGTGTTGTTTTATGACTTTAGGACTTTCTTTCTCATTCTTTGCAGCATATTGACCAGAGTCTGCTGGAAACGCTGTATCGCCACCGCTCCACTTTGGAGACAATCTTCAGGATTGTAGACACAGACAACTCAGGTAAAACACCCACTGTTTATGCTGTGCGATGCAGGAGCAAATCTGCTAATGGGATATATTACCCTTAGATCGCTCAGTTTTGCATCATTCCCAAGTAATAGCACAGAGAAAAAATACATGTTTAAGTCCTTTCTATCACACACGTTCACACTCCAATGGATGAGCAACTTGGGGTTTGTATCTCGCCCAAGGATATTTGGCAAGCAGACTGGAGCAGCCAGGGATCAAACCACCAACTTTCTGATTAGTAGATGACCTACTCTACGTCCTGAGCTGCAACCAAATGCACTCAGTAGGAAATAAAGTGATCATATAACTTCAATTAAATGTCAGTTTTTGCCTTAAAACATTTAATTACATAGTAATATGTGCCTAATATTAATATGTAACAGGAGCCGTATTTAATTTCAGAAGACATGAAAGAAATACTTTTCTTCATTAAATAGCTAAAATGTTTCTGTATGTATTGTGGCTTTGGATTTTTACCTCATTAAGATAATTTTTTTGTCATATTTAATATTATTTTGTTGATCTGCATACTTTTCTCTTGATTTATTTGTTATATATTAGTTATGTTTAACTTAATTTTTAACTGCTGCCAAAGGAAAAATGAATTAACTTTTATAATCTACATAGATGATTGAGAGAAGGAGTAAAGTGTGTCAGGGCTCTGATGTGTCTGTGGGAGACGTCTGCTGAGCTTAGCCTCTGTTAATCGACCTGTAGCGTGCGAAACAGGCAGCAGGAGGTTACCGTCGCCTGATTCCTAACGAGGATTAACCCACTGATCTACTAGCCCTTCCATCCCGCCTCTCTGATCACATGCAAACACAGATAGCAACACTTTTCTTTATCAGTTTCTGCCTATTACTCCTCCTTGAACCTCTAATCTCCTCCTCCTCCACCTCAGGGTTCATCAGCATGCAGGACTTCCGTCAGACCTGGAAGCTGCTGAGCGTCTACCTGAAAATGGAGATCACCGACGAGGCCATCTCCGACCTGGCCATCACAATTGACAGCAACCATGACGGCAGCATCGACATTGACGAGTTCATGGAGGCCTTCCGGCTCACGGACAAGAAGAGCCGGCTGGAACGAGGACGCAGCATGTTCATGGGCACGACCTCCGACCTCACCAAGCTGGAGGGAGATCCCAACATTTGATGAAAAAGCGTGTTAAACAGATAGCTCGGCGTCCAGCAGAGGGGAGGAGAGGGAGATGCAGCCAACGCAAGCTGCTTTTAATGACGCACATAAAGATGCAGGATGATGCTGAGCAACAGCCGCCTGGATCACAGGGGATTAGGAGGAGGTTAGAGGTCAGGGTGTTTGACAGCGAATGCTCATTTGAAGCGGAGGAAGTGTGGGCAAAATGCAGCAGCTTGAGCAACTCACGTCTCCTTTATATTCTTAAAATAGTTCAAAACTGAAAAACAAAAGGCAGAAAATAACATAGAAAATAACAATTTTATAAAATGCAAAAATGAGTGATTTTTGCATTTTATATTCACTAAATATACTTTTAACAGCTTCAAATGTGACTCATGTCAACATAAAAAGATTCTCACACTCCAGATGTGTTAAAATGGACAATGTAATGATCCTGCTCGGATGATTAACAGTTAAAACTGAGTCAAAGAGCATTATGATGGGAAGGAGCACAGAAACAAGAATCCTTCAAATATATGAAGAAATGTGTTAAATATATTAAAAGTGCTTGCCAAAGGTTTTTGGGAGGTAGCTTATTGCCATTATTTTTAACAACATCTACATATGTTTTTATGAATTTGTTGGATGTGGTGAAGAGGTATTTTAAGAAAAGGAGGAAGATAGGGTAACACATCTTATGGATGGATGTTATCTCATGGTGGTGCCAGCTGAGAACGAGACAGAGTCTGGATGGTAGGGAACAGTTACCAGATGATTGGGAAAGAACAGAGTCGGTAGAGGAGTCTTGGAGAGTAAGAAGGGGACGGAGGAAGTGGAGATCAAGTGTACTGGTACAAGTTATTAAAGAACAAGAGAGCTGCAGTAACCACAGCGGGATAAGGTTATTGGAGACCATGAAGATGTGGGAAAGAATTTACTGTGGGGTGACTGTCAGTGATTTTTGCTTTGAGGGTGTTGATGGAGTTGTATAGAGGAGGTCAGAAGGAGTTGCATCTAGGAGGAATCCTGAAGAAATGTTTTTAAATATCTGCAACTTACTGGTGCCTTAGCAGTAGGAGCACTTGAAGTAAAGTGTAGTGTGGACTGATAATGTTTTCTGTGGGATTGCTCCTCCTGTCGGGCAGCAAACGAGCCCTCAACCTGTCCAGAATGGAGAACTCATGATTTTATTCATTTGACTTATAGGATGTATATCTACCTCCAGTTTCTGAAGTTTAAAGGTGTAGTCTGAGAATTTGGGAGATATGCTTATTATGTTATCTCAGCTGAGCATAAAGACAGGAAATGGAAAGAAACAGCTCGCCTGCTCTCTCTAAAAGGAAACCAAAGTCACCTAAATTCACCCTAAAAACACACTGTGTAATGCCAAAGCTGAATTTGGTCATAATTTTGTACGTTATGACATCATCGCTACATGATCGCAGAATAACCAGTTACTAAGACTACTAACATGTTAAATTCAAAGTAGTGTAATGTTACTTTATCAAATGTAACATTTTTACATTGTAAGTGTAACATATACACAACATTGTTTTGTAACACTGCGGTGACTCAGTGTGGCTTAGAAATAAGTAACTTGATATTTCAGCAGATGTAAGATGATATCTGTGTGGGTGATATCTTCTAAAGATCAGTAACGCATTTGTTTCTTTAAACATTTCTAGGCCTGTTGCAGATGGGAGTAATTTATTTCATCGATGAGATTAAAAGTAAGAAATACGGCACTCGGTGAATCCTGAAATGAATCCTGAATTACAGGAAAATTCTACAACAGCAAATATGGCGTCAGAAACTTAACTTCCGGGGAGGAAAAAGCTTTTTAAGGAAAGCTTTTTAAGCTGTTTTAATCAGATTGGACTGCTGATTGTATACATGTAGTTTTTAATCCTGCCACTACCATTAAAATTGAAGCTCATTTAAATTTTGCATTGCAATAACTGCATAAACAGGTGCCCAGAGGCATTTCAAGACAACTGTTGAGCCCTGAGAGAGCATACAGAGCAGCTGTTTTCAATCTTTATGGTAAGCTGAGCTAAGCATCTAAATCATTTAAATGATTGATCATTTTAACAGTAAATTCAACATTTTGCAGGATGAAGGCGTGATGTATTTTTTAGTTAAATCTGTTGTTCCACATTTCTGAGTATTATCTATTGCAACAAAAAGAGTCAGTGAGTCAGTATGAATGTGAATTTTACTGTCTTTTCTTCTAGTATGTTGACCATGTAAAACCTTTCCTGTAAATAAAAAAGTGTGTCATGTCTTACTTTCCTAAGACATATATGGAAAAATTGTTCAGTTGTTGCAGTTGAAGGTATGTAATTAGTTTCTAATTTGTTTAATTGAGGTAGCAGCTTTTTATTCATTTATTTTTCATCCTTATTATTTAAGAGCAAACATAAAACTCCAAATTTCCTTTGCAATCAATGATAGGCTGAAGTCTAGAAGCTTGGTCATCACTAAATGCTTTGTTTTCTCTCTGCTCGGCCTATAGTTGCTGTTTGCTTGTGGGTCTCTCTGCTTTCAGTTTTGTATTTACACCTGAAAAAACAGCTTTACTTGGTTGAGATCAGGCGATTGACTTCGCCATTGAAGAATATCCCATTTTCTGCATGCTTTGTTATTGTCCATTTATACCATTAAGCAGAGAGTACAGCCCTCCTATCAGCAGTCACATCGTCACTAAACACCAGTAGTCCGGTTCCACTGGCAGCCATACGTGCCCATGCCATAACATTAAATCTACCATGTTTGACAGATAATGTGCTTTTCTTCGGATCATGGGCTGTTTTTTCCCATCCTTTTTCCCCTTCTTTCCATCATTAAGGTACAAGTTAACTTCGGTTTCTTCTGTCCAAACACTTTTTTCCCCAGAACTCTGCGGTTTCTTTTAGATGTTTTCTGGCAAAGTCCAATTTGACCTTCTTGTTCTTGTGGTTTGCACCTTTTTGAAAACTGGCTCCTTAGATGACTGTAGATTTTATGATAATATGCCTAACTCCACAAGACTTTTCTTGAGTTGTGAAGCTGATTTTAAGCATGAAAAGAATTCAGTTATTATTCCTTCTTTTTAAGAATTTACCAAATTCTTAATTTGGCCACTCCTCAAATTTTTACATTTTCTCTGATAGGTTTGTTTTGTTTTTCCAGCCTAATGGTGGCCTCCATTACTTGGTCCTCACGTTGAGGATTCCAGTGAACAGTTACTAAATGAAACTTAAACGCGTGGAATCAACTCCAGATCTTTTATCTTCTTATCCTCCTCAGAACCACTAGAAAGGGCACAATGAATAGGATGGGTCTCATGTCTCTAGTCCACTAAGATAAAGTTCTTGTATAATTTAATACACTTTAATTTTTTACTTGCACTCTAGAAACTTTACTTGTCATTTTTAAACTATTGACTGAGTTCACAGAATCACCAGCAGGGGGCACAACAGACTAGAGTACAGCTTTTCCTGCACAGATCGGCTTCTCAGGACTGAAGAAAAGCGGTCACTGTTTAAGAGACAGGTGAGTAACAGAAGAGCAGGAGTCATTAGGTGGGCAAGCAAACACTGTTAGGATTAAAAGCCAACACACCCTGAAGTTGAGCTGCAGCAGCAAACGGTGAATTCTTGTGGTTTCACTCGCATTATCTCCCTGAGCCCTTACAGCCAGGGCTGTAGCTTTCTGCTCTTTTAAGTGGGTGGATTTTCAAACAAGTCCAGAGCTGCCTGAAGTTTCACAAAACAAAGTACACGTTTTACCTGGAGGAGGAGAATTTGTTGTGTTTTTTTGCCTTTTTTGCACAATATTGCTGGTGATTAAACACACTTTATTAGACACACCTGTTCAACTCGGTGCATTTAGGGTAAAGACTGCAGTCATGGTCGAGAAGTTCAAAATCAGCATGAAAGTGAGGCAGAAAGGCGATTAAAGTGACTTCTGCTGGGATTTTCCTGCACAACCGTCAATACGGTTTACAGGAAATGATCAAGAAAAAGAGGAAATATCCAATGAGCAGCAGTTCTCTGGGTAAAAGTAAAAATGAAAGAACGGGAAACTGTGGTTGCAGCTTTGAGGGATCAGAAATGCTTTGACTTCTGGGCTGGAAAAATTGTACCAAAAAAAAAAGAAAGAAATCAGCTGAGGAGGGAGTCACAGATTGATTTTTCATAGAAATGACTCATAATAAAAATGTGAGGAATATATTTTGTTAATTAGAAAACAAAGTAGCATTAGAATAATATATTTCTGTTTTTTTTAATGTGTAAGCATCTTTAAAAGTCCTATGAAGGTTGGATTAGGTTCACACTGTGAATAGAAAAAATCTTAAAATGGGAGAAATAGATGTTCAGCACTTAACACTTATATTTCTCGTGTAGTTTTAAGGAATGATCTTGATCACCATGAGCGAATTTGGCAAATGCTGAACATGTGATTAAAAGTCATGCAGCTGGGTGTGGAGCTTGTTTGCGGTCTGTACAGTCAGCACTTTCTCCAATCACATGAAGAACTGTAGAAGTTCTCCAGGACAGAGGAACCTACAAAAGCTTCTCCTGTTTTAAAGTCAAAGGATGGTCACGCCCAGTATTGATTAACTTTGGTTTTCACTGTAAAAACATGTGAGTGATGACGTTATCTTATAATCGCAATTTTAAACATTTTTAAAAATTATCCACTCCCCCAGAGACTGAGACTGAATGGTACCACCACCAACCCCAACACAGAGACTCTAACTAATGGGACAAAGCAGAAAGCAGTTAGACCCAGTTTTCCCAGAGTATTGTTCACAGTCTGCAGGTGGTCTTACAGTTGAAAAGCTGCTGGAGCTCTGGCCTAATGCATGTGAAAGAAAGACTCACAGTTTGATGGAGCATGTAGTAACGGGTGAGGTCAGGCATGACAGATTTGCAGGTGGTTGACTATAGTTTTAAGTAATAGTTGGTAACGGACACTTCGGTGTAGTTTCAAGTAGTCCTAATCTATCTGTCTAAACCCCCACACCATTACGCCACCAGCAGCACAAAAATTCTGACCCTACCATCTGAATGTTGCGGCAGAAGTTGAGATTTTTCACAAGCAGTGTCCAGTTTTGGCGAGACTGTGTGAATTGTAGCATCAGTAGTGGCACCAGGTGCGGTCCTCTGCTTCTGTGTGTTCAGAAGTGCTCTTCTGCATACTTTAGTTTTCACTATTGGTAATTTGAGTTACTGTTACCTTCCTATAAACTCAAAGCAGTAAAACCATTCTCTTCATCAACAAGGCATTTTCACTCAGACAATTGTCGCTCATTGGATATTTTCTCTTTAACTAGACGATCGTGTGGGAAAATCCTGATCACTTTCCCTTCCCTTTCTGCTCAGTTTGAACTCAGAAGGCCGTCTTGACCATGTCTACTTGCCTAAATGGGTTAACAAATAACAGACCCAGTTTTGTGGTTTCCAACTTAGAGAAATGAGTCACTGAATAAACACTTTAATCAAAAACACCGAGTGTCACTGTAATTCAGCGGCACACAGCTTTTGTTTTGCTTTAGAAAGAAGTTTTAGAGTCAAAACCAAGACTCAATTCACCAATTCCACAATCGGAGTATTCATCCTATTTTGCCAGTGTGAGACTGTTTCTACACAGAACATTTCATGGTTTGTCCTTGGTGTCTCACTGCCGTTTAATCTCTGGAGTGTTTAAACATTTCATTCTTTTTATTCTTCAGTGAAGTAAAAAAAAACACACACACACGAATAAAATTAAATGTACACTAGCAACTTTTTAAACTCTAGATGTGCAAACTGTCACTTATAAGTATGTCCTCTTCTTTTATATTGATGTTCTCTTGTGGTTCACTTTTTCTTTTTAAAATGCACCTTTGCTCTGCTCGCTAACCTTCATCTTAATTGATGTTTTTAAGAAATAGTTAAAACTGTTATCACTTTTCTTTGAAGTTCAATGAAAACATGCATGTTTTTGTTATAGCTAATTGTAAGAACTGTATTTACACTCTATATTGTTCAAAAACAAAACTAGGAAACTTTAAAAGTAATTTGGAATCACAGAAACTTACATAATTTAGAATAAAGTCACAGTACAAGTAAAGAAACTGTGGTTTCTTATATTTTGGGCTGGTAAAGAGACAAGAAGTGTAGGTTTTACACCCACTTGCTTTATGTATATGGAGCTAAACAACGGCATCACTTAATCAGGAGTCCAGAGGATAATCTCAACTCTACTGAAGGTCAGTCAAGTCTTAAAAATGTAAATAATTAACCTTTAATTTACCCGCTGAAAGAGAAAATGCGCTGACACCTGCGGACCCTGAAATGATCCCCTTGAAGGCAGAAATATATGATGTAAATTCTCAGAAGAGCTCAGGGAGAGGGAGCTGCCCCGAGGCCGTCAGGCAAAATAATAAACACAAGGCTGCTGCTGTGTACACATGCCATGTCCTCGCGGATTTGTAGATTTGTCTGTGATACAGGTTGACATGAGGGATAAACATGTAACCTCCTCTGTCCTTGGAAAATCTGTCAGAAGTTGTTCCTGTTTTACAGTCAGAGCAGTGACTCTGGAGGCCCACCCATCCCCAACTCCCCAAATATACTGGATATACTGGAAAAAGTGAGTCATTGCTCCTTATTTCATCATGAATGAAAGATATATGCTTTATCAAACCGATCTGGACTAGCAGTACAGTAAACACTTAGTCAGAGTTATGAAGAAATTTCTTGGCAGGAATCATTTCTTCTCATGTTGGGACCAGGGTACAAGTACGACCCAGTTCAAATGTTTAACACCGTCATCTCTTCCTTAAACAACACTGTGTAAATATGCAAAAAGGGTAATGCATCAACTATTTAATTGAGTGACAAGTCTGGACTGCAGGTAGGTACTTCTACTCTGTGTAAGTGCCTTAAAAGTAAGTACGTAAGTGCTTCAGTGTCCAGAAGGGCGATTCATCAAGATGCAAAAGACCTAGATTTGTATAGAAGTCCTCTTCCTCCCACTGTGATGTCAGTAAACAGTTTCTGGGTGATTTTATGGGCTCAGAAGCTACTTTGAGGTCATACTGAATTAAAAATAAAATAAATTTTGATTTCTATCTTTTGTGGAAAATACACAGGGACCTGGTGATTTCAACTATGCATCAATTATTTTGTTTTGTTTAAACCCTAGTTAAAGCGTTTACCATTTATATCACAATATTTCTTTAATGAGTGCTGCTACATTTAATTCAAAGTTACACTAAACAAAAAAGTAGAAAGCTCCAAGTTAGAGATTTTCAAAAGATTTTTAGTAGATTAAAAGTTTAAAACATAATTTTAAGAGGAAACTGGTTGTGTGATCGTTTTTGCAGCTGGGATTTAGTTTATTTCTGCAGTTTATGATCAAGTTTTGTTTGGAAAAAAAACACAGCTCCAGTTAAACTGAAATTAATCTTCCCTTTTCTTCCTTTTAGGTCAACACATTTATGATTTGTGTATGTTTTTGTGGACTCTCCAGGCCATGTAATTATTTGGAATTTAATGGCGATTCAAACCAAAAATTAGCAATAATTTAAAAAGCATTATTTGCAGGTAAATTTTAAAAGAAAAAGTTTGGGATCACATTAGCTAATCTGAACCTAGTTGTAGGGGGAAAAGGTGTTGTCAATAATTGTTCATTGTATTTAACTTTTTGTAAAGAATTAAAACATTGTTACCACCTTTATGTTCAAAGTATTTACTCATATTCTGGCGTGTGTGTGATATGTGTGGAAGCTGGTCCACTGGAAATGGTTGTAAATGTCAGTCTGTGAGGATGTTTAATTGACTTCTTGCTTTTGATCCATCCTTATAGATATTACAGTTGTCTTTATTTAGCAAGGCTAAATTTGTTTCAAGCTTGTGGTCGCCTAGTTGAAGATGATGTTGTGAGATTATGATGAATGTGTTCTTTTCCCCGACATTTGACTGCAGTCGTTGTCCATGGTGCTGATCAAAAGCTGGAATGCTGCTGTTGATATTAAAGATTATTGGTATATGCTATTATTTTTGCAGTTACTGTGTGTGTGTGTGTGTGTGTGTGTGTGTGTGTGTGTGTGTGTGTGTGTGTGTGTGTGTGTGTGTGTGTGTTTACAGGTAAGACAGTACTGGTAAAGGATTCAGGGTCTCCTGATCCAGCCCCAACTATAAGCTTTATGAAAAGGAAAAGTTTTAAATTCCAATTAATGGACAACCCACAAAAATAGGTTTTTTGTCTGTGTGCGTGTTTTATCTTAAAAGTAGTTACTGAGAGCATAAAGTGCTTATTGGATTATTGGTTATTTAAATAAAACCATTTGCTTGTGAAAAAAGAACAACCGACTAGTTAAGTCATAAGTTATTACAGTTTTTTTGTTTTTTTGCTTTTGTATAGTATCACAGTAAAACAACATGAAACTCCAACTTTAGGCCACTGCTTAAATATTAATGAGGAGACATGTCAAGACTTTAACCTTGTTTATTCAGACACGCAACACTAAACTTGTTCTAGAGGTAGGGAAATGTGGAAATTCCTTTTTAAAACAATAATTGAGGGCTAACTCTTAACCTCAATATGAAGTTCAGTTCAATATTTTCTGTATTAGGATATAAGAAAAAAAATAACCTGGTCTTTACAATGTTCTAAAATTATTTTAATCAGCAATAACTTTAAATGTTTTTGCATGACTGTCTCTCATGACGTTACAGTCGAGTTTCGACCTGCTCTTCTTTACAGCGTTGCGTCAGTTCATTGAAGTTTGAGCATTCATTTATGCACAGCTCTGCTAAAAATCCTGGATTTCAATCAGGTTGAAGTCCGGACTTTGACTGGACCGTTGCAACACCTTTCTTTTTAAGCCATCCTGTTGTAGATTTGCTGCTGTGCTTGGGATCATTGTCCTGTTGCCTAACCTAGTTTCAGCCAGGCTTTAGCTGTCAGACAGGAGGCCTCACCTTTGACACTAAAATCAAAAGCACGGATCCGTCCTGGCTTGCAGTAGTAGTTCACAACTATGTTTTTGGTAATAAGCACATGTGGCATGTACATGAGTACAATCTTTTATTCTGAGGAGCAGCAAAGAGTTTTTGTCACTATTATTAAATTAACCAATATTCAGGTTTTGGTTCTCCATCTTAAATTCTGATCAATAAATTTGAGAAATTCAGTATTTAAGTTTCATTTAAAATCAGAATATTTGAGCCAAATCCAAACCGCATAAACACAAAGATGAGTCTCATAGCTATACTGCTTCATCTTATTCAAGGCAGAAGTTTAAACAAAAGACATAAGACAGTATAAACTTTACACTTTTATTTTTTTTGCAAATACACTAGAAATGTTTACAAAAGCACTGTAGAAACATCTGTGCAGTGTAAATTATCAAAAACTAAAAATGAATATTACTTTGAAATCATTTTGCACCTAACATGACAAGGGAGATTGTCATTTTCAGCAGCAAAACAAATTAGTATATCTATAAAGGAAATGTCTGTTAGTGACTTCAGGATATTGAAATGGGGGGAAAAAAAACAATAACAACAAAAAGGATGGTATGGCACTAGTGCTCATCCCTGAAGGAGGGCTTCATTCATCTAGATATGTTACACAATATCGCCGCTTTACTAGGTCAAGATAATCAGCCTTCCAGTAAAAATCACTCCAGTTTGACAGAAATAATTCATTATTCCACAAGCACAAGTTGTCATACTCATCAAACACAAACACCCAAAACTTAAACCACGCCCAACACCGTTACAGACTCTTTGTTCCCAGTATGGCATACTGGGCCATCTTTTATACTTAAGTTTTTTTCAGTGTAGGGAAGGAAAAAAAAAAAAGCTAAATACAAAATGAATTACTATTTTACAATACGAACAAAAAAGAAAAGGAAAACAACATAAATATTGAAATATTCTGTGGCCACTTGCAAATATCCAGTTTGTTTTACACAGCTTTGTATTGCTTTGTCTTATAATACTGAGATTTTTTTTTTCTCTGCCCACAAAGAGCATTGATCACTTTTGTTTGTTTCGCACTGCGTGAAAATAAAATTAATACCATTAAACATGAAAAATTTCCTCTTTTTTTTTTTTTTCTCTTAACTCTCGCCTTGATGTAAAAGGCACATACACTCATTCAAGCTCCCGCAACAATGCTCAAATACTTTCACACTTTCATTGTGGCACGAGTTTAAGGAAGGAGGGGAGAAAAATAAAAAAGTAGGTTTTGTGACATTATCGCGGGGAGCAAACAGTGCCGGGGAAGATCTATGGGTGTTATCTTTGGTCAAGTTGGAATGAGCCAATGGGCTTAAAGGACCGGACTCAAAGGTCAGTATAGTACAGTGGAATGAGAGTGATGGGTCAAACACACACACACACACACACGTGATCCTCTGGATTAAGGTCTTTCAGGTTCAAGTCGATACATTTTAAAAAAGGTGAACAACAATGAACCGCGAGTTTGCACAGGGTGGAGGTCGCACGCGTGCTGACAAGTTCTTTTTTTCTTAAAGGCCTTGAGTGAATTGATTTCACTTCAGAATGAGACTTCAACACTGTTGGAAATATTTGCTTTTGTGAACTGATACCACTATCTGTCCATTGAGGCTATAGCGAGAAAGGTGGTTAGCCTGACTCGGCGCCGAAACTGGAAACAAAGGGAAAAAGCTGGCATGCAAAGGAACCTGATATTTGTGCGCCAAATTATTTAATTTTTTTTTTTTAATTATTTTTGCAAATTGAAATCTTGGACACCACAAAAGCTGGATACAGGTGTTTTATATACTAAATCAGCCCATCAGCATTGTAAGTGGTCACCTCGGACAACTTTTCTGGAGACTTAGAAGGCTACAGCTACTCAGAATAATGGAAAAGCGTGACCAAGAAAGATTACACCGCTCAATAGCAACAAGCATGGATTATAACTAATGTGGCTTTTCTTCATTGGACAGCGCAGAAAGGAACGACTAAGGGCTTAAGTGCTCTTAGAGTAGATATTCAGTCTGTGCTATCTAAATAATAACCAAAATAGATCACCGTCTTGAAAATGCTGAATTTGTTTTGTTACTGCTGGAAAAGCAAGACAAGCTTTTTTCTGCTTCCTAGCTTCAAGCTAAGTTATGCTAACTGGCAGCAGGCCATAGTCTGAATGGACAGAGTGGCATCTAGATGTTCACCAGAAAGCAAATGTGGGTCTTTTTCAAACTTGCATTAAAGGACTCTCGACCACAGTGTTATTAAACCCAAACTCCGACTCCGGCCCCACTTCTCAATGACACTGAAGTGGCTCGGCCCTTTTGGGAACCTCCAGCGAACTGTTTGCTAATAAAATCCCCAAAGATACATGTGATATGGTCATATCACCTGCCAACAGATGAAAGAGAGGTTACAAAATATCTGTACTCATAACTGTAACTGCTCTAATTCCAATAAATGGCAGCAAACTGTGGGCTTTGTTTCTTGTGCTCAGGTGTCAGAGGGTTGGTACAAAAAAAAAAGGAAAAGAAAAAAAAAAAGCCCATGTGGTTCAACCCGAAATTTCATGTGAGCACATGTGGACCCCACATACAGATACACGTTCATAGGTTATGGCATTTTTAGCAGCAATAACAAATACAAAAGTATATCAAAAAAAGAAGACACTCCTTGTGCTGAACACAAGTAACACAGAGGCATGGATGTCCGCTGTCCATTTACAACAACATCCATCAAAAGCAATACTAGCCAGGACAAACTGTTGAAATGTTCTTAACATATGGACCACTTTGCATTGAAACAACCAGGACAAAACATGACAAAAAACGCAAACAAAAAGACAAGAAGTGAAAATATACAGGGCACCATTTCCAGGCAAAGTGCAGGGAATTTTTCCACGCAGGCAGTATTATGGCCTTAAATTCACTTCCCCACTGGCTTCCATCGCCGGTGGGCTGGAAGGCGTGCCTGACGTGAAACGTGAAATGTAAGACAGACAGTGATTCGCGCGCTGCGTGCCGAGTTTGCCTTCCACGTCTATAACTCCTTTGCAAACATAATGAAGAGCAAATGGTCACGGCACACGACAGTGTCTTTGACAAATCAGCTGTAAATACATTTACATAACAGGACCAAAGGGGAAAAAAATACAAACCCCCCCCAAAAACTGGTAGGCTTGTGTGAGGACTGGTTCTAGCAATCCAAATTGTGCTTTCTCTAATATGTAACAGTGTAGACGTGCAGGAGCGCGAACACCAGAGCAAGATTAGTGTCTTTCAGCACACCGAGAAGGACTGCTCGCTGGACTTGGTCAGAGGTATTTCATCAGTTCCCCTTTATATATGTACAAGATTTTTCCAGCTTATTTGAACGATGCACGAAAATAAAGAACACGCTGAACCATTGTAAGGCAGAAAACTGGCTCAAGTCTCCCTCGTAAGTTCTGTGGGTGTTCATTTTTTTTTCTTCCTTTTTGTTTTGAAGTGTTTAACGATGCTCAGTGCCATTTTTCCTATCGGATTTACAGCTAACGAGTGAAGGTCTCAACCGAGGACTCGGATATAGCTGACGTCTGAATAATTTCATTTTTAAACCAGTGTTTTTTCTTCTGGGAAAGGCAAATAAAAATGAGTCAAGGAGGAAGCAATTACAAAAAAAAAAAACTATTTCCGGCGTTGCACTTTATCGCGCTTATGTTAGGGGAAAAAAAATATTTGCGCGCCCTCCAGGAAAACAGGACACTGAAGTGTAAGATAAGGTCCACACACACGTTCACTGACTCATACTAGAAGTCCTGTGTGTGTGTGTTTGTGTGTCTCTGTACTATTTCATTATCTTAGGAAAAAAGGCAAATAGTTTGGCTCAGTCTGTTCCACGTATAAAAGAAAATACCAGGTAAGGAAAACCGTCGAGTCTTCTGAGCTCAGGAGCTCAGTTTACTCTGCAGGGGTTTTCTAATCTGTTGGCTTAAAGTTTTCTCCTCGGACAACACTGACTGACAGGCTAGAGAAGGAATGCGACAGTAACAACACCCCCACTGTTGTTCGCGTGTATGCAAAATGCTCTGCGTGTCTTGTTAACTGTTAAATTTTTGCTCAGAAGGTCATGCAGAGTGCTAGAATGACACCTATGTATGCTACCATGTTCCCTCAGAAGAATTACAGGAAATAAAGAAAGCCGCGTCCTGGCCGAGCCCACCCGGCCAGAGTCCCTTTATCTTTTAGGGCCAACCAGGACAGAAATGAGGATTAGAGTGCGGGGTTGTTGGTTGTGCTGCAGCAGGGCATAGAGGGCCATGCTCAGCAGGTAGAGTGGAGGAGGACAGACAGTCTTAAGAAGGCTCAGTGAGAGGAGCAATGTCTTTGTTGACTAAACAATTACTGGGGTTTGTGTCCGACCGCTTTCCCCAACCCCCGAAGTGAAGTGAAAATGAGCCCACTGTTTATGCAACCCCCCCACCCGCCCGTTATAACGTGAAACCCCCGTGCTGCTTCCTCAGCCCCCTTCCTGAGGGGATCCTCGATCAACACTTCTGTGCCTCCACTGGAGACATGGCAATGTAGGAACCGTTTTTCATTGGCTGGCTGGCCGGCGTCTCTGACGATTCGTCCGTTTTGTCGCTGACCGGAGTGTAGGCCGTGTCATCTTTCGCCGTCTGTGCAGGGAGAATCGAGGATAGACGTCGTCAGTACAAACAACAGAAGTGGCAAAAAGTTCGCTTATTAACATTAAAGATATGAATAAATGCTCTGAAATGTTTACACTACAATGCAAATGTGCACCAGCTGTACAAAAACAAAGCCACCACAAAAAACATTAACTTAAATTAGGGAAAATAATAATGATAATAATAGTAATGATAACCACTGTGAGGTGAGAAAATGTCCCATAATGATAATTAAAATGATAACAATGAGAGATGGTGGATAACAAATTAAAAAGGAGAACAGAAAACAAGGCAAAACTGAAGACTTACAGCAAAAGAATGAAAAGCTTCAGTAAAATCAATACGTTTTACTTCATTCTAAAACAGAAAAGGAAAAAAGGGGGGGTTACAGAAAATTAAAATTAGAACATGGTTAATACAACATTTCTTCACATTGCAATTAAGCATCAACATCCTCTTTGTGCTTACATCTAAACTTGGATGCACATGCGTATGTTCAGGAACAGCTCTGGGAAATATTTGCCTTTGTAAAGGAGACGGTGCTCGGCTTAGCACAGGGGTTCACAGCTGGCCTGGCTCCATCTCCAAATCTCCCAGATTATTCATATTGTTTAATCAAAAGCCAGAGAAGTAGGTGCCAGAGGGTAAATTCTGAACTAGAGGACCACATTTTGGGTTTCCATTTTTTCTGCTAAGCTAGGCAAGCTGTCCTCACGATTAAGTTTCACATGTGGCCACGCAGAGACGCACACAGTGGTATCAATCTCATTTAAGAGATTAGCAACAGAAGCAAATATTTCTTCAAGCTATTCCTGTAACATGTAGCAGGCCTCCTTCTGCACACAGAATAGCAAACTGTAACAATCTGAGAGCTGGGGCTTCAAACCAGCAGTCCTGCACTGTTAGAGATAACAGGGGGAACATGTGCTGTACATCATCTCTAGGCTACTATCGTTCAATGAACTGCAGCTACTATGCTACATTCATGTCTGGTCTGGCTGAAAGGAAATGTTGGACAACTTTTGCTTCCTGAATTCAAACATGCATCAGCTGTTAGGGAACGTTCAACAAGGGGGAAAAAAACCCAAACCGCATCACGTGATCCATTCGTATTGTGGAAAACTGCTCATGCTGACTTTGCTGCGCAGATATCATGCAATGTGTTAGTTAACATGCTGTGGGTTAAACCTGCAGCTGCTCAGGGTCGATGGTGGAGGAAGTTGTTGTCCATGCAAGAACCAAATGATCAAAACCTTTAAGACTAGTGTTTACTGCAACTTATGACTAACGTCTAACTACCAGACTTAGTTATACTGTGAGATAATGTCAGTGGGCAGCACACACCTCAAAACAGAGTAACTCTATCATTACTGCAGTTTAGTTCACGGCAGAATGTGGCAGTCCCTACCTTCTTCTGGCGGTTTCGGCAGAACAAGACGAGAAACACGAGCAGCAGGATGATGCCCAAGCCCACGATGAGGACGGGGAAGTTGGACACAAGAGTCACGATGAGGAGCAGTGACCTCATCTGGCCTGCTGACTCGTCGTCAATAGTCGCCGTCTAGAGTTGGGAAAGATGACAGTACTGACTAAGCAGTTCACTCGCGGTTAGTCAAACACGTTAAGCTGTGCTAAAAGATTAGATCCTCACCTCATTGACGAACATGATGGGGAAAATGGTCTCGGTGATGTTCTTCGTTTTGCTGCGGGGTAGAAAGACAAGCACGACGAGGTCAGGGGGAGACATCTGGCTCAACATGTGGCTGAAATGGTGTCAGAGTATGTGGCAACAGTAAAGTGGGTCAGAGTTCAACAAAGCCTGACTTACGGAAAGCCTTGGACTCTCTTCAGAATGATGTTGAGCTGAGCTCTCTTACAGGCACGAATGGGAACTCCTGTCGTCTATGAAGAGGAGAGCGAAGACAAAAATTGGGAAAGAAGTTTAATTTTCTCTTTTTCCTTTAAGAAAAACTGCAGCAACAAGCATGAAAAAACCCTGAAAAACTAAACCACATAATTTAGATTCTAAGTTAAACAGTATCAGACAAATATATGTTTATAATTCCCAAACTACGAGATACTTTAGCTATTGTTTAAAAACTTTCTTTTCCTTGTTTGGATTACTGTACGCATGATATCACAGATATTCTTCTCCCCCCATCGTCAGAAAAATGCGATTGCTGTCGTCTTTCCATCTATGCGTATTATTTGAATCTTTATTTCACCAGGAAGTGAAACTCTTAGCCACCAAGTCACAATGCTACCACAAGTATGTGCTCTGAGCATTTGTCAGCAGAGACTAGGAAGGTGGTGGATGCAAAAGTAGATCACAAAAAAGCTAAATCTGTTGTTTTAACATCACTGCAATTTGAAAAGTGACTTGTGCATGAAAATATAAAGATAAAAAAAATAAAACTCAACTAAAAGACTTCATTTAACTCACTCACTGTTAAAGTGATGCCCTGTTTATGTGATGGGGATGATCAGTACAATAGCAAAAACAATTCAAATAATATAGCTGAACGCTTTTTTTTTAATATGAGCGAAAAACGAAAAATCATGTTGCATGCATGTTGAGCACTTATCAGTAAAATTACTTGTAATGACGTAAGCCGAACACAAAATAAAATGAAGCCCGAACGAAAAAAAAAAAAAAAAAAAAAAAAAAAAAAAAAAAAAGTCATAAAGCAACCACTCTAATTTGGAAGGACAGATCGAAGTCCATTACACACTCATTAGTCATGATAACAGCACTGTGTTCAACATACCGGCTGCAGATCAAGATACGTCTCGTGCTCCTCCTTGTTGGGGTTAAGGCCATCGATGGCGTTGATGTAAGCAGGGTCAGCCTGATAAAAGTGTGGGAAGGACACCACGATGGGAGCGCCTTGAGGGAAGCAAATCAGAAATAAACATGTTGAGTCATATTTCTATCTTAAGATAGAAACGAGTGTCAAGGAAAAACGATAAAAGTAGTAACTTGAGATAACGGCTAGTGTTTTGTGTGATATAAACATGCGCCCGTGACTCTAAATGATATAATAGAAATGACAGCTTATGAATGTGTGTTTTAGATTTTATTGAGCGTTGGTAAAGAAAACTAATGTGATCAGTCCTTTAGCAGAGGAGACATTACTCCTTAAAATGACTCCACACATTAAAAAAATGATGCATTAGCGAAACAGAAACGCTATGAAGGGTGCTCTGTCATAGGAGTCAAGTATAAATAGACGTTTTCATTCAGACAATCAAAACAAAAATTGGATTTTTTTTTCACTTTTTTTTCTTTAAAACATTCAGATTTTAGAAAGTGTTGAGCACCAAATATTTCTCCTTAAAAAAAACATTTAGATGTGGTTTGAAATGCAACATCCTCATCTTTTCGTCTCAGTCTGAACGGTCTGGCAGATAAAGTGTCGGTACAAGAAATGCCGGAAGAAAAGCCACGTTGAAAAGCCGATTCTCTAATTATGGAGATAGGTTTGTGATGTCTGCATGCACAAATCTTGAACACTTGCAGCGTGGACAGTCTGTGCTAAAGATCTGATTTGAGAATTTAATCTCATTTGATTGTAGCCAAAACAAATTCCCTTTTATTTTATTAAATTTAACCTTTGAAAGCTGCTGTTTCTAAAACCCACAGAAGTTTTAAAAAAAGGTGGGTGCAGGTTGAAACTGTCATAGCACTGCTACAATGAATAATGTTTTTTTCCTGTGGTTACACCGCTCAGACAGTTTCAGGACGACACCACTTTGTATATCACGGCAGGCCTGATGTTGATTGGCTGAAACGTCACATCACACCAGAGTTTCCTTTATATTTGAATCACAGGAAGCGATGCTGACAGCCAATCGTGTTTGATTATGGCTGAGTTTAATCAGTAGCAGCCTAATATAAAACCATAAAACACATTTCCAATTTAAGAGTCTTACAGTGTTTTTTTTTTTTAACTCAAATGTAATAAAATCATAAAAGTGATTAATTAAATGAACAAACAGAAAAGTTTAGAGGTTACTGTATCATATCTTTGCTTTAAGCCCAGTTAAGATCACATTATCAGAACAACCGTACTCTCCTTAATAACCACCATAAAATAGTTCAATAACCCCCCCAACCTCAGTCAGCACAGTTAATTATTGAACCACTGAGTAAAATCTGGCCTGCTCAAACAGTGGGAATGTCAGATAGCAGCCAGGGCACAGGGTTGCTGACTGAAAGGACCTTTTTTTGAGGGGTGGGGGAATGGGGAGAAAAAACAAAAATGTGTCATGGGGCCAGTGTGTGGGGGAAGTGGGTAATTGGGGCAAGGGAGAGGCTGATGGTGGGATGGCTCGGTGCTCCTACCTTCTCGACAAACGCTGACTTTAAGCACCCCGGTGCCGAGACAGTCACCAGCTGGCACACAGAAGCCTGCATTGGTGGGGTTGTTTTTGGGACTCATGAGGACGTCATTAGGGGGTGCAAAGCGGTATGCTTGAATCCCTTTCACCTCCACGTCTTCCACATAGGCTAAATGAATAGACCTGAGGAGAGAAAGAAAGCGCTCATCACTTAAGGACTTCAGGACGGGTTTAATAAAGACCGCAAGTGCCATTCAAGAAGGAAATAGTTCCCTTTATATTTATAAAGCTTCTAAACAGAATGACAAGGGTCATTTCCTGTGCTATCCGGGCATGTCCGGGCCTAACTCTTTCCACCTGTGTTTCCATTGGATGCCTTCTCAGAAGTTGTCCTTATCAGTGTGTTTGTGAGCACACAGTGTGCGACTCAGCCAGCATTTCCTTTCATTAACCTCAGCTGAAGTTCTTGTCCTCACCCCACCGGGTGCTTTGCCTGTAAACACATTTAAAGCCACATAAGCATGCGCACCTGCAGAGATCAGCAGCGAAGATGTAGAGCAACTCGTTCCTGTTTATCAGTGGGTGGAAAACTGCGCCGTCGGTGCCGTTGATCATGTTGCTCTGATTGGATGACCACCACGACATTTCCCTGTTGATCAAGAAGAACCAGATATTAATTTGTACTAAAAAAAACCAACCAACCAACCAAGTATTAGTACTGCTCTAGCTTGCAGTTCCACAAAAAAGCAAATATTAAAAGAAATTATACTCATTTAACCCCCCCCCCCACAAATTCTCCATCAGAATTATTTTGCAACCCGTTCTCAGCCTTCACCTTCTACAACAATACAATCTTCCTAAATGCTGAAATAAACAGGGGAAAACCCATAAATATTTCATCTCTCTCACAGCTGCTATTCTTTGGACATTATGTTTTTAGCATTTGGCCTTACTCACATTTCCGGTCTTATAAGGCAAGTGAGTAGAAAGCAGGGAATAATCAAGGTCTCTCGAGCTGAAAAATCAAACTGCTGACTGCATTTACACCCATACCACCACTATGCTACAGAGTCACCACAACAGCAGCCATTTTTGTACGAACAAGGAATTTTGGTGCAGTTTGGCCGTTTTTGTGTCAGAAACAGAGTATTTCTGTATTGCTGCATGAAAGTGAGTACTTTTTTCAGCACACACAGTACTCTAAACACACATTCAAAGTGCAAGGTTGATGTGGATATCCAAACATCCATTTTGCAACCCCTCTCCCCCTAAAGCCAGGGACCAAAGACTTTCCCCTCTGGACTTTCGGATGAACATTGCATAACGTAGTAAATGGTACTAAGGTGCGTGGAAGGAAGAGGAAGCCATTTGCTGGCTAGAAAGTGTTTCCTACCATTCAAGAAACAATGAAAATAAAACAGTTTATATAAAGAAAACTGAAAGTGCCCTGTATGAGTTTTTACCTCAGGCCGTTCCACGTGTCGATCTTCCCATAATCCAAGTAGTTCTGCTCACCAGTGTGGAACACAAACTCTCCTTCATGGGTGCCGTTTTTCTGTTGGACAGACAATAAAACTGCTGTCAGCTGCTGTGATAGAAAACTGTGCAGGATGGTAAACAGATGTTCTGCTGCTATAAGAACATTAGCAAAAAAATTCTTTTAATTCAGCTTTGTATTTGTTAGTGCAACCACAAGTAACCAAGTGAAGATTAAACTTCAGTTTAATTCCTTATTTTGAACAACAAACTGATCAGAACTCAGTTGAAAAACAAAAAAGCCAAATACCTAAATTTTCTGTTCCCCCCCCCAAAAAAACCTGACTAATTAGTAATTGTCTTTAAGTCACTCTAAATGCTACACTCAGGATCACGCGGTTGTGGCGTTGCTAAGTTACAAACAATACTCTATAAACAGGAAATAAAAGTGTCATCAATCAGCATGTGAGCATTCTGAATTTTCTTACATGACATTACCACAGACTTCCTCTTGTTTTTCCTTGTGTGACTGACCCCTAACAACAAGAGAAAAAAAATGTCTAGGAACAACAAAGTGAGTAAAACTTAAATGGCAGCTGAGCTTACCTTCCACATTAGCCCAAAATATTCATCTACTTCAGGCTTCAAGGAGTGGACTTTTGTGAGAAGAGGGTCTTTAAAGCCCCACAGAACCTCGTGCACAGTGCGGGTCATGAACATTTCGACACCGAGGCTGTTGATGTACATGGAAACTAAAGTTCGCAAGATGAAGGAGTAGGAGTTCAGCTCGTTCATTATCGCCTAAGGAAGACGGACAAAGAGAACAATGCTACCATCAGATGGCTGGAGGCAAAAGGTGAGAGTGCTCCCATCACACACAATGGAAAAGATCACTGAGTTATTAGTTGAGTCTTCCTTGGCCTGGTGCCTTCTGTTTATATGTTCCAAAAAATAAAAATGCTACAATGAAAATTTTGGGAACATGCGTTTGAATGTTGTCCAAAATCTACTTGACCTTCCTGCTTTTAGTCATAGAAATCCATTCGCTCACCACAAACGGGATGTTGACAGTCCTGACGATGTCAACCTCTGGGTCTCCGACGGACTTCTCAGGCACAAAGACAAAAGTCTTTGGGTTCAAGGCGTAAACTTTGGTGCCATTTTCCAGGAAGGTTACATTTTCCCGTGGCCTGTACTCCCTGGTGTGGACAAGACATTTGTCAGTTATTCCAAATTTCTTTTGTTTTGATTTCACACATCAAAATACCTTCAGATGGGTTTCCTTAAACAGGGCTTTTGCAAACATGGCTAAAATATTTCACTTTTCCAACATTACATATTACAGACATATTTAAATTTCTTCACAAACTAACCTGTAAGTGTAAGGTCCGATCTGTTTAACAGATGCCTTCCCACCTGCCATGAACACCTCTGGATTGGTGACGTTGAAGAAGTAATACTCCATATAAACAGGTGGAGGTGGATTCTTCCATGACTCGAACACTTGGCTCTTCTCTGTTAAAGTAATTTCCTATTAACAAAAGAAGAAAAACATTCAAAAACAGGAAAAACAGGAATAATATCTCCCAAAGCATGAAGTGATGAGGATGTTGCTGCGCTGCATTTGATATTAGGAGTGCTTTTAAAACCCTTTTCTAGTCTCAAAGAAGACCATCTGAAAGAACACATGGCACCTTTCAGCAAGGAGCTGGTGCCGGGCCAACACCTCAAAACCCAGAGGGAAGCAGAGAAAAGTCCTTCACAGCTGAAAAGCCATCAGCATAGCCAGCCAGTCTTAGCAAAAACTGAGCACAGTCTCCAACTTCAGCAAGCCTAGGCAAGAATCTGACAGTGGGTTTTCAGTCCGCCCACGGTACTTGCATATTGGAATGAGAAAAACATGGCACTTAGTAGCATTAGCCATCATACTGCATGCAGGATGTCAGGTAAGATTTGCAGCCAAAATACAGAAAAACAAAATGACCACAAAAACGCTGAAAACAGCTTCAGACATTTCCCAGATTCTTTGGCTAAACTCCTGTGGAAAAAAACCTAAACAAAAATGAAGGTCTCTAGTACATAAAGCGTCTGTAACATTAACCTGGACACCACATGGCTGAACATGAGGAACGGTAACAATTAACTTGAGCTGCCAGCTGTAAAAAGAAAATTAAAGACCTTCCAGTATGTTGACCGTTTGTTGACCAGAAAAAACAAGCAAACTCTTTTTTTTCTCCCATTCCTGCCAGTTTTCTAAACTTAGTGTGGAGAAATGACCCACTTCCGTCTGTGTCTTTCATTCCTCAAATGATTTGTCGGCTGAGCGGTGCTCTTTAGAGATCCTATACATTGTCCTCTGTGGCTTCTCATAGGCACTTACTGTTGTGAAACTATAGCTTAAGGTGTGGCTGCACTTCCTGTTTGGGTTAACATCTTGTTTTACTTAAAACTATTGTTTTCCAAGTTTTGTAACATCAGTTCCTCTTTTCCTGCTTAAGAAAACCACATATCAGATTATCACAGGGGTCAGCTAAAATATCTACTTTGATCAAGTGGGACAACTGATTAAAGAGGGGAACAGAAGATTAAAGCAAACTACAACTGAGTGAAAAAGACTAATTTGGCTGATTTGGTGTTGATGTGATTAAAGATTTTACCCTTTTAGTCTTCTGTTCAAGCCTGACTACAACCAGCAATTAGTTTCTTTGCCAATTAGTATTTATTCTGTGAAAAATAGTGCAATGTAAATTATTCAGAGACTAAAATTGTGAATTGTGAATAATTACTTTCAGTCTGACATCCCAGGCAGATGACTACCCAGTATGAGGAAGAACAGAACTTGAGGTACTTAAGAAGTGAGACTCTCTTGAGTTTTGAAGATCCTGTTTCTTAATTAAGAGCTCGAATAAAACAGCATGAAGTGAGAAAGAGTGCCACCATCATAAGATGTGTCCATGCGCTAAACAGCAAGCAAAAATGACCCAATTTGTTCCCTTTTAAAAGAAAGCGTCTCACTTTCGAAACAGGTTTGAGTCAACGTCGGGCTTTTTCTGTGAGACCGTCTGTGACGTTAGCCTGCATGGATCCCTATGTTTGCCAAACCTTGAACAAAGGTCTTTGGAAAGTCCTTCATCAAAGTTGTATTAACATTATTTATCTCTCAGAAAAACCTTGAACAAAAAAAAAAAAAAAAAAAAAAAAAAAAAAAAAATGATAGCTGAGGGACAAAGCAGGGAGGTTTTTCAGTGCACACAGACACACTGCTTTTATTCGCTGGTGGAAAAATCGAAATAAACTGGACCTTTGCCAAGCAACTTCAGGTACAACTAAGGTGTGGCGTCACAAGCTCCTGCTTTGATCAGCAAAAGAAAAAAAACAAACATTGTAAGCATTGTAAAAATAAAAGCTTTTGTAAATTTCTTTGTGCTTCCACAGTGTTGAAGCTTTTACATTTAAACTGTGCCACATTTTGAGTTTTACCAACATGACCTTGGGTCTTGGAGGCTTTTATACTACAGTGAAAACACAGCTGAGGAGTGGCGTGAGTGGGTGTTCTCTTCTTTTCAGTTTCGTCATCTGAGCTGAACGACTTGGGCTAGGCCAAGCCTGGAACAACAGCAAAGAATTAGGAGCGATTGCTCCTTAACAAAAATCATACCCCTGAGGGCAAGACGTCTGTCAAATTCTTCACATGACTTTTATGCCTCTACCTCCACACCCGGCTTACCACAAACTCAAGAGTTTGTGCCTGGAGGTAACCCAGACTTGCCCCAAACACCTCGGCTGCTTCTTATTACAAAGAGACGCATTTAAAGTCAGATTAGATAGATTTGTTTGGAGTTGGTTCAACACGTACGAGCCAGCCTAACTCAACGGGAAGACTGTGGTGAAAGAGGATTAGCTATGCTGTCATTTCATGTAATCACCAGCCACATCAGAATTAGGTCCCCTGTTGATGAACTTTGACTAACTCTCTTAATTTGGGTCCCCTGGGATGGTGCCGTGACTGCGAATGAGAGAAAAAAATGCGACCCCGACCTAAATTTAACCCCAGGAGGGGGAAACCATGTCAGTGAGGCAGCTGTTATTGGGCTTCCAACTTGGACCAAATAGAATGTTAAACCTTTCTGCTGAGCTGATTTTAGCCTTTTCCTCCTTAACAGGAAGATGCAATTTTTTTGAAGTAGGAAAGAAAAGGCAGAGAAGTTTTAAAGTACTGATAATGATTTGCAGAGGGCATTCAACACAATTTGTGTCAGTAAGAGGAATGTGAGGCATTTTAAAGGGCAGAGAGCAGCAGGTTTATCTGAGAGAGGGTGTCAACTGGCAGCACCCCCGCTCCATCACCCCATCCATGTCCTAAACTACAATAAAAAGAAGACATTCATGGTTCGGGCTGACCCACCCCTAATGCCCCACCAGTCCGCAAGCATGCAGACACTTAACTGCAAAAGTCCAATGGTGAAAGCAGATTTTTGAAGCAAAAGCTGTTTCTGTCTAAATTTGAATCCAAATACAGTAAAAAAAAAAACCAACAAATGTTTAGCCTGACTTATTTCTCAAGTGAACGTTATTTTGTAAAATCACTACACAAAACTGAAACCCACTAAAAATTAAGCATTTACATTGAGTAATTTTTACCCAGATAAAATTGCACAGGAAAATTGTGCTCACAGCAAAGCAGCGCTGCAATTTAAGAAATGTACAGGATTGGACTGTGTGCAGCTGTATTTTTAGGACCTACTTCACCAAAGAGCCAATTATCTTCGGCAAGACGTGAGGATTTATCAATCAAATAGATGCAGATTTGCCTGATTTATACAAGTTGGATGCTTGATTTTCAGAAAGAACGAGTTCTACACCATGCAGAGACAGATATAAACCCACCACTCTCAGTCTCTCTTGCCCGCTCACTCAACTCCCTTCCCCCCATATCCCCCCAGACCTGCAGACCACCCCCAAACCAGATTTCTACTACTACTACTACTACTAGTACTACTACTACTACTACTACTGGTGATCCCTCTCAGAACCCTAACACCTGAAAAAGACAGTGCATGGTGCCTGTATAAACAGAAATGTGCCATCAACTCATTGCCTGGTACTGGAAAGGTTATGAAATGAAGATTATATATTGCTCGCATTTCACCCTAAAAATCAGCCGCATCTAATATAAGCAAACTGAATCCAGCGGGGACAGATCCAAAAAAACTGTTTAAGTTGGCGTACAAATAAGAGGAATCACTATGAAATGGGATAAGGTCATGACAAGCTCACCTCATCATATTCCCCCCTCACTGTGGGAGTTACAGGGGATTTCTACCTGCAGCGGTCTTTGTGGAAAACATTAAAACAAACCGAAACACGTCAAACGGCCTGTCTTAATTGAAGCTTGTAAAAAACAAAACAAAACCCTCGAAATCACAGAGCATTGTAAGGCGACTTAAACAATGTATAAGCCTCGGATCCTGCGGATTCGTGAAGGTGGGGAGGCTCTGGGTTCATCCCGCATCGCTGGAGGGTCAGAATGCAGCAAAAAACAGCCCATAATAACGTGAACAGTTCAATCTATACAATTTCCTCGGTCGTGTGACCCTGCATGTGCCATCACAGGTGAGATGCTGTAGGTGAAGGTGCATGATTGGCTACTGCAGACGAAACGCTATGAACATTTGAACCCCTCGTGTGTGACATATGTAATGAGTGACAAATGAAGGGAAAATGTAAAGAAATTTGATTTTTTTTAAAAGAGATCCAACTCACCTTTTTTAAGCGGCTGTGGATCATGGTTTGGAAGACTTGAGCCACGACCAGGGCGATCCCCACTATCAGGAGATGAGCGCTGACGAAGCCGGTGGCGTAAATGGCACAGGATCTCCGAGTCATGCTGCCGGGCGTCTTCTGCTGTCCTCTTGGCACACAGAAAAAAAGAAACCAAAAACTTTTGGACGGTATTCTCCAAAAATCTTCAACTAGAGACAGCGAAGGGGAGGTGTGGGACGGTGTAACCGCAGTCTCCTGAGCAGCAGCTAGGGTTTAAACTTCTCTCTTAACGGCTCCGGCGTGAACTCCACAGTCAGACAGAGGCGAGGTGGAGGAGGAAATGAGTATCAAAAATGTTGGCACTTCTTCATTAAAATACCAGATACTACTAAAATCTGGTATCTAGGGAAAGAGAAGACGGAGCTCCTCGGAGGCGATGATGAAATGAAACGGCAGCTCTCGGTACACCGGGACGCAGAAAAGGAGCTGACCTCCTCCTCCCCTTCCTCTACGTATTAATGTACCCGGTCAGGCGAACAGCGTCGTTTGGGTAGGCTGCAGGGGCGGTGGGCGTGTGCAAAGAGAAAGAAAACGGCAGTGATGATGTTTTTCTTACAAGACCCAAGTCACATAAAAACACAACAAAACACATATATAATGCATCTACACACCAAAAACAGTCTATTTTGTCTTTCTTTTTTATGTTTTTACATTTCTCTATATATCGATTTTTTGTGCGTCTTTGCGCACACTTTGTTTGCTTTTGCTCTAGCCAGATGACCCCAAACAGCTTCTATTCGAGTTAATGCTTAACAAGTGTGATTATATTTTAAGTCGCAGTGAAACACGAGCTGGAAGTAGTACTAATACACCCAGTGCTACCAGGGTTATGAATGATTTGGCAGCAGCGTGCAAATCCACATGCCGCCGGTAGTGTGACACCCGGTGACTTTTTAACACGCTTACCGGGACCGAGCTGCACCGCACATAATGACGGTAACCGTTTTTGGGGAAAGTGGGAAGGAAACACCTTCAGCTCGCGTCTCTGCACATCACATCAACTGTGGAGACTGTCAGGACCCGTTACATTTTATACGGAAACCGCTATCTCGCCTCATCTTACCTCCTTAAATACGAACCGCGTGGACATGAATAATGTGCCATTCAAGCAACCAACGATTGTTGACGCGAGCTCTTTGTCCGACCAGCAGACGTTTTCATTGGCTATCTTCCTCCCGGACCACCGTCTCGAGACCACCCCCTTCAGGCGCTGATTGGTCAGACGCTGGTGAGTACGATGTTGAATTCATCGACTGATTTCTGGGCGGGGCTTCTATAAAGGGGGAACCGGACGATGTGACGCTCTCCGCCGGGAGGAAAGTGGATGCTCAGCGGCTTGTGAGGACACGGCTAAACCCACGCATGATGCTGTGGAGAACAAGAAGAATGTGGAAGATTTATTGCTTGTATTGCACAGTTATCGTGAGGCAAAGGACGATTAAATACCGGCAAAAGTGTAATATTTTAGGTCTTGTATACAAGCAAAAACAGATCATGTTGACAGAATTTATGTTTTTACTTTAACTACACAAAAGCACGTATGAATGACCTTTATAGTGCATGTACAGAAAACTACAGCTGTTTTTAAAACAAAACAATGAGCTCTGTTTGGTTTAGTTACATGCAGATGTGCAAGAGCTGTGAAGCCTTGGTTTCACACACACTGGGGCATCTAAATAGAACAGTGTATTTGTGTAGTTGGGAAATGATTTGAGTAGGAGCTTCCTGGATTTATATTGTTTTTGTCTGAGGTGCTCCTTGGAAGATATATATCTATATATATAGACTTGAAAACGAACAATTAAAATGCCTTTAGACTGGCATGCAAGCCATTGTCAGTTTTAACTTCCTGAGGAAACACATCAGTTTTGTTTGGGTTTTTTGTTTGTAGTCATGTTTCACTAAACATAACCACACCAGGACCATGAAAGCTTTTTTTAAATAATTTAAAAATGTGTTCCTTGAAGTTCCTTGTTTTTAAGTTTATTTGTGTAGTTTAACTAATTAAAAGTAATAAAATGTTTGAAAAAATAGCTGTGTGGAAGTAAAAAATTAAAGAGATATCTCTTTATACCTCCTTGATGCCTAATAGATTGCCCGTTTTATAAATGTGCAGGCCCACGTCATGCTTGTTCCAACAGTTAAGATGATAGAGCTTGATTGCCACCCATCATGAGAAGCTGTCGTGGCATGCTCTCTTGCTATTTACCTAACGTAGTACTGTTTACACTCTGTGATCAGCCTCATACATGTGAAGTTTATTGTTCCACCCTTTTTCTCTGAACGGGAATGTAATGTGACCATGACATTATACTTATGCTTACGTGTGTGCAGTTCTACAAACAGGGTAATTGAGCAGCTTTTCATCAAAAGGCCCTGAAGACCTATTTTCTCAGTAAGTTGCTTCCAGTAAAGGCACACTACATGTACTGGTATTTTACAGAAGAAATTTTTAGTTTGTCTTACCCAGTGTTGGGACTAACGCGTTATTAAGTAACGCGTTACAGTAACTACGTTATTATTGTGGTAACGAGCACGGTAACTAGTTATTATGCCAAAACCAGGAACGCGTTACTCGTTACTGGGATTTAGATAGGCTCGTTACTCGTTACTTCGTGTGGTGGATATCGCGGAGCTTCCACAGATTCAGTAACATTAGCAAGTGGTGGAAGCCAGCAGGTGGATGAAGGAAAAGGGAGGCAAGAGGAGAGACCCGAAGCGGCTGCCGGTCCGCGTGTCAGGTGAACTGAACTTCAGGTAAGAAGTTATGACCTGCAGTCTATCTGAGTCAGATATAAACCAAGTTTAGGTGGAGTTTATTTTCGTTGTGCTGACATTTTCGTACTGCGTGCTAGCTAGCATGATGGAGTTTCTATACAGCTGGGTGGGTGCTATGTTACTGATGTTGAACTTTATTTTGTTCATACGGTTAATTATTAGAGTTGCCAACCGTCCCGTAAAAAACAGAATCGTCTGGTATTCAGAGAAAATATTACGCGTTTCGTACTGAGGTGAAAAGGAACACAGTTTGTCCCGGACTTCAGCTACAATGAAAAAGACACAAAGCTGAAGCTGCACAGCTGCCTCTTCTTCTCTCATGCTCTCCTCTCCTGTTTCTACTTCAATCACGAAACTGATCAATGATCAGCTGATCGGCTTTTCTCTCTTGTTTATTTATCGCCCACTTTGCGCCAGAAAGAAGAAACCAGCGGATGTCGCGTTAAACAACAGCAGCACGTTTAAGCTTGATCAGCTGTTGTTAGAATTTATTTAATATTAATTTCTAGTATCAGCTGATGTTTGCTGGAGCCACAGCTGTAAAGCTGCTGGTCATGATATCGGTTTGGATATCTGGTGAGAGGGAAACATGAAGATGAAACCAGGAGATGTCCTTACTGAATCATCAGAACTGAACAGGTGATGTAGAAACATGTTTACCTTTTAGGTGACATGAATGAGTTGAAGGGAAGTTATGAACTGTTTCTGAGAGACAAATAACACCAGCATCCTTTTCTACGTAGGTGACAGCTGGTAACTGTGCAGGGGCGGGTCTAGCAAAGTGTTGCCAGGGGGCCAGGTAGGGCATTAACAGGGAAAGGGGGGGACAAGGAAATACTTTTCTTTCTTATTCTCATTTAAAATGTTTCGCTTTTAAAAAAATAATTATCTGAGTCTTACAACAAACAATTGATAGATTGATACATATATACCATCAGAACAGTGTACATCACTGTCACAATAGTGTTTATTTTCATTCAAAGGCTTTATGATTTTTCCTATAATGCCCGGGATGATTTTTTTGTCCCAGTCCAGCTCTGTATGCAGCTCATCTGCAGTCTGGTGTTACCTACATCTTCCTATTCAGAAGGCAGAATTTCCAAGTTCTGAGTACAATCAAAAGCACCGCGACTGCAGTTTTTGTGTTGGATGTAAAAAGCAGGCTAGAATCATGGCGGCGGTCAACGACGGTCCAGGCGTGATTTCTCTCGTGGAAATGTGCACATTATTTTTCCTTTCTATTGGTAGGTGGCACAGTGCACTTGTGGCAAGTAAGCAAGCTAGAAGACTGGCAGTCTGGCTGGGTATCCAGTTACGGAAGCAACACATTAACAAGAGAATTCTGAGTAAAACCAAAGTTACTTTCCCTAGTAACTAGTTACTTTGAAAGTAACGAGTAACTTGAAGTAACTGAGTTACTTTTTTAGAGAAGTAACTAGTAATGTAACTAAGTTACTAATTTAAAGTAACTTACCCAACACTGGTCTTACCCAAGGTCATGTCATTGGTTTTAAGTATGTGGGGCTTTGCACCAATTACTATTTTTAAACATTCAAAATATGATGACATTTGTGGGGACACTGATCTTTTTCCAGGGCCATGAACGTTGCAGCTTTGGGTCAGTGCTTTAGAATTAGAATTAGAATTAGAATTCAACTTTATTGTCATTGCACATGTCACAGGTACAGGGCAACGAAATGCAGTTTGCATCCATCCAGAAAGTGCTTTAGTCGTGATATAGATATATTACAATATAAATTAGCAATAATAGAGATGTGTAAGTATATTACAGAAATGGGTCTATTATGGTATGTTATAATGTACACAGTGTGAAGTATGTTATGAATATTCTATAACTATAAGTATGTACAGGCTGTAGTGAGTACAAGCTATGTACAGGCTATGAACAGGATATAAATATGAAATAAAACTATACAGAAATCTGAGATATACAGTTATACAGAATGTGAACTATGTAAGTTATAAACAGTTGTGGGATTAAAAATTATCGTATGTACAGAATGATTATCTACACAGAACTATACAGTAGTGGTAAAGTGCTAGTGGTTGTGGGTGTGTGTATGTTCAGTCCATGAGTTTAACGTGGGTCAGATGTCAGGAGGCAGAGTTCAGGAGTCTGACAGCTGTGGGGAAGAAGCTGTTCCGGTACCTGGTGGTCTTAGTCCGGAGGCTCCTGTAGCGCCTCCCAGAGGGCAGGAGGGTAAAGAGTCCATGTGATGGGTGACTGGGGTCTCTGATGATTTTCCCAGCCCTTTTCAGACACCGCTTCCTGTAGATGTCCTTTATGGCAGGAAGTGGTGCTCCGGTGATGCGCTGGGCAGTTTTCACGACCCTCTGCAACGCCTTCCGGTCCGAGGCAGAGCAGTTCCCGTACCAGACTGTTATACAGTTGGTCAGGATGCTCTCGATGGTGCAGCGATAGAAGTTCACCAGGATGTCTGAGGACAGGTGGTTCTTCCTCAGAGTCCTCAAGAAGAAGAGGCGCTGGTGAGCCTTCTTGACCAGCTTGGAGCAGTTGGTCGTCCAGGTGAGATCCTCGGAGATGTGGACTCCCAGGAACTTGAAGCTGCTCACACGCCCACAGCCGTCCCCTTAATGTGGATGGGTGGATGTGGGTCAGCATTCCTCCTGTAGTCCACGATGAGCTCCTTAGTCTTCTCGGTGTTAAGCAGCAGGTTGTTTGTGTCGCACCACTCAGCCAGACGATCCACCTCCTCCCTGTAGGCGGTCTCATCGTTGTCGCTGATGAGGCCAATCACCGTGGTGTCATCTGCAAACTTAATGATGGTGTTGGAACCATCAGCAGGTCTGCAGTCGTGGGTGAAGAGGGAGTAGAGGAAAGGGCTCATCACACAGCCCTGTGGTACACCGGTGTTCATTGTGATTGTTGATGAGCAGCGGTTATCCAGTCGGACATGTTGGGGGCGGTTGGTCAGGAACCCTTAAAACCCTTGTCTACTGCTGTACATGTATTCACATGACAACTGTTCATGTGAATGCTGATTCTGTATGTATGCATCAAGTAGTCCTGGAAGTAGGGACAGAGATAAACAGGTAGCACTTGTTGCAAAACGATGCCAGGAAAAGGTTGACTAATCTCACTTTAACCCTAGAACACTATTGCCGGGTGATTTACACCCGAGCAAATACATTTACATGATTTCTCTCTCCTGCAGCTGTTTGCGTGTCGAGGAGCCTGTGCCTTCACCAGGGAAGTCTCAAATTTCCCAGGAATGGGTGGACCAAAGACCAGCTTTCCAGAGTCATTATTTTGTTTTAGGAGGGTTTTTTTCATTTTGTTAGACATGGCACAGTTGAAAGTAAAAGATGACCACTCTAATTTGTCATGTGTTGTCATATTTTGATATATTTGATTACTTTTTATTGGTTATATTATATCGGGTAAAAATCACCCGGCATTAGTGATTGTGTTACTATTTATAGCGATAGTGTTCTAGGGTTAACTATGTTAAAGTTTCAGCCATGTGTTATGACCAGATGAAATTTGTGAAAATAAGATTCTTCTCAACTTTTTCCTGAAGTTTTCTGCATTTTTTCTACTGTTTGTCTTTTGGCGTTTTACAATGTTCTTCTCAAAATGGACCTTGTGAAAGTGGTAGCAGAGTCTGTATGAAAGGTGATGATGTTTTACGTCAGAAAAGGTCAGAGATGACATTTCTTTAGTATGAAAACAGCATGAGGCTGAAACAGGACTAGCAAGTGTGAGCCACCATCACCCTTATTTACAGGCAACACCAGCTGTAAAGGAGATACCAGTGCAGACACCAGTCTACACATTAAAAAGAAAAACCTGGCTAAATCTGACTCTGCTTCCCAGCTCAATCACCCATTCACAAATTTATCCCAGTGGTTGCAGCTCTTCTCTGCAATAAATGTGAAATCTGAATTACCCCTGTGAAAGCGATCCAATCTCTTGAGTAATCAGTTTGTTATTGACTAGATGTTATTTGATGTTTGGTCGGTGGCCAACAGGTTAGGATTCACCCTGCTATAAAAGGCTGCCTGTGCAGTAATGGACAGCCTGTAAGGTGAGCAAGGTCATGCAGCGGCCTCTTTCATAATCCATTCATAAATAAAACAGGACAAAAGAGCACAGGTTTTTCTTAGGAAGTGATATACATTGTTTGATGTTTGTTACTGGAAGGAACTTACTGGACCGGACTCTCACCATTAATGAAATTGAGTGTTACCTCATTGTGCTGAGCCTTATGGCAATCCCAGAGGATGGGGGCTACAGGAGGGGGCAGCATCTGTTCAAACAAGCGGAGTAAAAAATGCTAAAGAAAATCATCAGGGGGGAAGGATAACAAGTAATGCAGCAACATTGTTTCTGCCAAAAGAAAGGGTGGGAGGGTGAAGCGGGGTAAAACAGTTCAACCTTTGTAATGGTCTCTTTTTATGTTTGGTCAGCAGAGCGACACTGATGTCTTTTTCTTTCTTTTTTTGCTGGATTTGTTGGAGGCAAAAGACATCCAACTTTGAAAGCTGACAGAAAACTGTTTTACACAAATAATGGGGCTTATGGTGAGATAAAGGCAACTATTTATACACACCCCAACAAGAAGCCTCTTATCTATAGGGTAAATAATTTCAGAGAAGTTCTTCAAACTAGTGTCTGTTGTCCACATAGATCATTCACTGTATTCTGACACATTTTTGAGCCCCCACCCCCAACAGGGCTACACCAATAGCTTTTGGTTTGTGCTTTGAAGACATGGCTAAAGTTCAAATGTGGCTGAACAGCAAGCCCTATTATTTTTAAACAAATGGCCATTCATGACTTTGGAAAAGAAAGTCTTCTCTGAATGTATCAGTCACTCTGCAGAGTCAGCTTGGTCAGCTTGATTACATGGTGAAATGGGACTTCACCTCACATTGTTTCCTGGGAACAACTTCAGGTCACCAACCTCGCACGCCCAACAATTATAATGAGTCAGTCAGTTTAGAGTCAGTCACTCATTGGCCCCTGTTTAGTCTCACATTGTGAACAGAAAGTTGTTATTAAGTGTGGTTCTATTGCAAGTATGGGCACCACTGAAGAGTATGATATTTGTTCACAGGCCAATTGTAAACATATCTTACCTGATAAAGAAGGTGTCAGATAACACAGGCGGTATGCAAACAATGATTCATGTCTTTAGACTGAAATTTATTTTCAGTGTATTCATCAGCAGCACTGTACGAATAATACAGCCAACACCCTCACAGCTTCACAAAAGTAGCTGCAGGTTATATCTTCACGTGTAAACAGGGACAAAGAGGTGTGTCTGAACTAAGACAGTTGTAAATGGAAAACTAAGACTGTCCTAAATGCCAACACCAGCACGCTAACATCCTCATAACTTGTGCTAACTTGCTGACGTTTACTGTGTTCCCTATTAGTTCAGTATGGTAGCCTTGTATGGTTTTATTAGCTAATTACTGCGTCTTGCAACCTTGGATTTGATAAGCAGCTAAGATAATGGGTGGATGGATGAATGAACCTGATGAAAATGCCATTGGTTATGTTGCAGATATTACACATTGGAAAAAGAAAATGGAAATGTGACTTGATGACTGAGCTTGATGTGAAATCAGAGGACCAGTAGTTGTCAGTATATTGTATTCAATAAAACTGGGAAAACTGGGGGACATTACCAAAGCTATTACACTTCATGCTGTGGATGCCACGAATGTAAACTTCATTAAATTGCTGGGATATTTCAGTCTAGCATACACTAAAGTCTCTAAATTAATCATGCTAGCATGAGTAAAAGGACAGTTTAACTGTTGAAGTAATCTAAATGTTTTAGATTACTTGAAGGTCTAAAGCACAGGTGTTGAACTCCAGGCCTCGAGGGCCGGTGTCCTGCAGGTTTTAGACGTGTCCTTGTTCCAACACAGCTGATTCAAATGGCTAAATTACCTCCTCAACATGTCCTGAAGTTCTCCAGAGGCCTGGTAATGAACTAATCATTTGATTCAGGTGTGTTGAAACAGGGCGATATCTAAAACCTGCAGGACACCGGCCCTTGAGGCCTGGAGTTCGACACCCCTGGTCTAAAGCCTTTAGGATTAATATGCTTCATATGCAACAATTGAGAAAGTTTGATGCTGAAATTTGAAATAATTTTAAAGGAATCTTATTTGCTTTCCCGGTTTTTATTCATCTTCAGTTTTCCTCTCAGAAGATGGAGTAATATCCCCCAGACTCTCATTTGGAGTGGAGTAAAATGTCAAATCTAAAATGATAAACTCTGTTATAATAACTGTAAACAAAACTGTTGCAGTTTTTTTTTTTTTTAAAAATGCAACATTGTTACCCTGTAAGAACCATCAGGGACTTGTTAAACACTACAGCAGCATGGTCTATATCACCCTTTAAACATAATCTTAAAAAAAAGGATAACTTGAGCTTTTAGATGGTTAGGGAAAATTTTCTAACCGCTTAGTTAACCCAGGCAATGTTAAAGCTGCATGGTAATAAAACAAAATGAAGGCAGCCTTTCTTAATTATTAAAAAACTAAAAATATGTAATAATACAAATAATATAGTTTTACTTGACAGAAACAAGATTAAAAAAGTAAAAACCAACCACACCATCCACCAGGCACATTCTGCATTCTGCACCTCCCTCCTTAAATCTGCACAACAGAAACACCATTAACTCCTTCTGTAAATACTGCTTGACATAAGCTGACATAGGGCCGCACCATAGTGGAGCCTGGTACCAAACATTAAGTCACGATACTAGCGAGGCAGAGACAGCCTTTGTAAGGCTCGAGCCGTGATATACAGGCATAGTTGTGGGCATGGGGTCTTGTGAGGAGTGCTGGGAAAATTTCACTGGAGGTGATTAATGCAAACAGAGCCATAAAGTACTATGGGAAGAGGACTGAACACTAAATTTATTTAATCCATTCCTTGTTCTCTTTGTATGGACTCACAGTGACTGAAACGGCGCTGTATCAGACAAAATAAATGTTAGGTAATCGGAGAAATCCAATAACTGCTGAAGAAGCAAAGCAGATATCAAAGACAATGTCCTGTACAGCAGTGATGGAAAGCACACAATTTTGAAGTATTTTAGGTGCTTTCTGCAACTTAATACTCTGACTCGACTATTTTTCAGACAGAAATACTGTTCGACATGGACCTAGTAGTTCCTAAATGTTTGTACTGGTGAGTTTACAGCTTTAGCAATTCCACCAAAGACTCAGTTTCATTTAAACTTCTAGTGAGATTTCAAGTTCACAGCAGGAAAGGTCAGGCAACACAATTCCAGCTTTGTGAAACAGACCTTCCTACATCAAACATCAATAGTTTATTGATTAAGTGAGTAGTTTTTGAGTCTCTGAAGAGCGCCACACTTCTAGGTTGAAAAGCACAGGACTAGCTCCACCTTAACAAGTAATCCTGCTCACAGTACAAATTAATGCAGTTTTACATTTTTAAAAAGTAATTGAAAAAAACTGTAATGAAAGTACTTTTACTTTACTAGGTAGTGCACCCTAAGAGACAATCTTCCTTTCTCACTGTATGAATGTGTGTTCTCATGGTATGTTACGATAGTTTATTTACTCAACTGAGTTTAAGTGATGGACTGACCACAGTATTTCTTTGTCTGCCTAGGTGTGGCTTATTTCCCACCATTCAGCTTAATGTGTTTTGTTAACTGGAGCCAGTGACTCTTTGTTCCAGGGCAGAGCGTTAATTTAAGAATTCAAGATGGCGCTTCTCTGACATTACTTCACAATGGCAGAAAAATAATCTTGCTGATCTCCATTACATATTGTGAAAACATCTGAAGTTTTCACCTGGTTTAAACTTATACTGAGTTGACCCGGCTTAGTCTCTGGGCTTCAGAGGAAAGTTATGCAACAATGTATGCATTGTGCTTTAGGCACAGTCTGACAAATCCAGCCCACAATCTGTTTCACTCAGTCAAAGTTGCGGGACTGCAGGATGGCTTTGAAAGGCAACAGAAAATGATAGTCGTTTTGTAGGAGTGATAAGAAATTATTTAATACCAGGCAAAATGAACAACTTGATTAATATAAGGATATTTATTTTTTCAGCCATTTGATCAGCAATTTGCTAATGCCTCTCTGCGATTTGGGACTGTGATGAATAGTTTTCCTATTACAATTTATGGACTGAATTTATGAATTTATGAGCAACTTATGGACAGTGAATTCCAGTGTTTATCCATGCTGAAACTAACTGTCAGTTGCACCCTGAATTATGTATTCTCTTAGATACAGCCTAACTGGAAACAGGTGTCATTAAAAAAAATGTAAAAATGAATAATTTACCATAATACAAAAATATTTATATAGAAAAATAGCATGGTCAGTGTTTTTTTTCCATTAAAAAGCAGTAACCATTGTTTGAAAAGATTACTTTAGATGAGGAGGTGGTTACACGACAAAGTGTGAGTAAAGTTCAGAGAAATTCACTCCCTCAAAGGCTGACAGGACCTTGACCACAGGACCCTGAAGATGAGCGATGACCTATCGTGCAACAGATGTATTGTACTCCTTACAAATAGCGTGTTGGGAGGTTTGCACATCCTCTTTGGTGTATTGTTTTGTACGGTTGCTCAACATCCTAAATGCTGTAAAACGTTGTTAAAATTGGCAGCAAAGTTTTTATAACTGGAAAGCCAGCATGCTGGCAATCTCTCTGATTTCGCTGTAAACAAAAACATTTCCTATTTATTGTATTAGTTTCCCTCAATTGTACTTTTCCGATTCCCGTTGATGAAAGATAGAAACTCTCTGGAGGAAAGTTAATGTTGTCCTGTTTTTTAAATTGATTTTATTGTGCAATAAATAAATAAATAAATAAATAACTACAAATGCATGCAATCGAACAAATAATAAAATGAGTTCTTTTTACTTTTGACATATCTGGCCAAGATACCCCAAAAAAAAAAAAAATTAAAAAATTAAACAATTCATCTGAATTATTACTTCACCATTGTATTGGATTTGTTTATAGATAAATTTATGAAAGTAGGATTTGTTTCAGTAATGTAATAACAAATGACTCCTTCACAGATCACAGCACACACAGTATCTTAAAGATTGAATGTGTAAATACTGTAGACACGCTAGTCCACATCCCAGTGTTTACTCCAAGATGTTTTTTTTTTTTTCCAAATGGGGCTGAACTTTCTAAAGTCAGGCCATCTCCGTCCAACCATTTAGAGAGCTCTTTGCAGACAATGTCCACTCACACGAGTGCAATTGGTCATTGTCAAACAGCTTGATAAGTTCGGGTGCATGGGAAGGAAATTCTTCTGGAGAATAAAGGTGCAGCATGTAAAACTTAGAGTGCATATGGTTTCAGGAATTTCCTCACTGCGGGCAGATTAAATAGGAAAATATGTTCCCAGTTAAGAAAGAAAGAAAGAAAGAAAGAAAGAAAGAAAGAAAGAAAGAAAGAAAGAAAGAAAGAAAGAAAGAAAGAAATCAGTATTCAGTGACTTTGCAGCCCCTAAAAGCAGCAATAGAAACTAAATAAGATATATAACTTGCAAAGAAGGCGGCCTTATTTATAGATTTCTGTGCTTGAAATTTTCCTGACAGGGATGAATGACTTATATTCTCCCGGAGATGACTGAATTTTCCTGCCCTTGAGACAGATAGGTAGTGCTTCAGGTCTGAGATAAGAACATGGAAAATATTCTGATGCCAACTACAATTAGCTTGGCTGCACTTACAGACAAAAGTAAAAAACACATTTTGGGTAAATGCCAACAGCAGGTCAAAGCTGTCAGTGTCACAGTGATGCCACACACAAACTGAAAGTTCAAAGGTCAACAACTATGCTAAAAATCAGTAAGGGTGACAGTTTTGTTGTATGCAACAGAAAATTCAGGTCATAAGCAGGAAGGAAGAAGACACTCTGACCTGACACTTGACCTTTGCAGGCCACTGAATGTCACCCAATCTGACTGACGTATGCAGAAAAAGCTTTTAAGACACCTTCTGGGTGGAGCAGAGTCACAAAAGTGAAACTTTACCTAAAGCTATAACTCAGGCATAAGATGTTTATGACCAACCACTTACTGATCAGTGTTGCTGCTGATGCATCGTGTCTTCACCTCAGGGCAGTCTTGTGACACCTCCACAAACCTATAGCCAGGAGGAAGAGCCTCAGGGTGGCTAACGTGACAAACAACCCATTCACAGTCTATATCAGCTCCAACACTGTTCTTACTGCAGGCTATACTTGCTGACATTTAAATTCCAGCACAGTTTTTAAATGCTAAGAATTTGTTCCAGTTTAGTGGTTGCCTTTTCCATCAGCTGATGGTACATAGCTCCAGCTAAAAGGTCTATGGAGAAGTACTTGCTTTCAGCACCAGATTTAATTTAGTATGAACACACCAGGTGCTGCTCCATCAGCAAAGGGGCCATGTAGGCTCCTGTGTACATTTTAACATAGAGTTCAGGAACTGAAGGCAGGTTTCTGATGTCACTGTCACATGGCTGCATTCAAGCAGACTGTGTTGCTGGCAAAGAAAACTGAAACTGCGCATTAGACAGTTCACTGACTGCATTGGAACAGCTTACTAACTTAGTTTGTTTCTATAAATAGGGATCATCAGAGCTCAAAGAGGGGAAACAGAAGTCTCTCTGTCCCAGCAGTCTTTTCCCTGATGTTTAAACAGCAGGAGAGTCCGGGGACCTAAACTGGAGCTAATTAGCTAATTCATGAGGCCTGAAGGGAGCAACATGTGATTTAATGCAGTCGACAGCAACAGCCATGTTTCTTAACAACAGGATTTGTCATTATTTTCTATACAATCTGAACAGTTTCTCACATTAGCAGTAAAATATGGAAAGTACGCTTTAAGAGTGAAGTACAAATGTATCCTGGGAAACACAGAAGGATTATAGGCAAGTCATCTCTACTGGAGTGTTGTATCTAAAGATATGCTTGACTTTGTAGTTGCAGTAGCACATATGAAAACAACATCTACTGCTGCACACTGAGGGGACATAGGTTTGTTTTAAATCAACACCTTAGATCAGACATGGCTTGTTACACACACCATATTATGTTGATATGTAGATTAGTTACACTGGCATTCTTACTAGAGAAGTGACATTTCTTTTCTGAATAAGGGCAGCGACTTTTGGCTTATAAGATGTCAGTGCAATCTGAAGACAATGGTGAAGAGAACTGTCATTCAGTGAACAACGAGAGCTGCTTTTTATCGAGTTTGTACGTGAAAAGCTTGATTCATGTGTATGTCGACCCAAACATACCGAGCATGACGACTACTACTTTCTTAATGTTAGGAAACTGGTGGGTGTTGACATCAGTCCAAAACTCGTCGGTGGAGGGGCTCACCGCAAAGCCCCCGTCTGTTACAACACCGAATGGGTCTCTGGCAAAACTCATCACCTCTGTGGGTAGAGCGAGTCCATGTAATCGACCAGAAAGGTTCTCTTTCAACTTCGCAATGAAATCAGTCATCACATCCACGACTTGCACCGGTGATGAGATGCATTTGCGGAGTGTCGGAAAATGCCCCCTGTGCTCAACTCAGTCGAAAAAAGGTTCATCTTGACTTTAAATGCACACAATGTTAATGACAGTTTTGGCTCTGTAGTCAAACATTTAGGTTATTTAGATGCTTGAGTATGTCGCTCAGAAAGCAGACATTGGCCATAAAGCTGTTGTCCAGAATATCATTCGTGTTTCTGCTTCTTTTCTTTTTTTTCTTTTTTTGCGTGCTACTGGGAAAGAAAGTTGTGATCTCCTCCCTTTGAGCACCGCAACACGCTCACTGCAAATTAAACACAGGTTTGGCATTTGGATTTGGCGGTAAATTAAACAAGTACTCGACAGTACTTGTTTGCTGTAAATGTGACACAGTTCACATTAGCAAAAGAAGCTATTTTAACCAGTGTTCCTTCCATATAATAATTCGTAGTTTTAGCAAATTAACTATAGTTTTTCTCTGCCTTTTGATTTTATTTTATTTTTTTTGGATGACCATTCAAGGCGCTTCCGCTGTTACCATAGTTACTGAGTAACAAACCGCCGTCGGACGTCACGAGTCAGCAAACGTAATGCTTGTTTTTCGTGGGATTTTCCAAAACTGATTAACAGATAATATTTAGGAAAATGGAGTCAAAAACCAAACAACCAATTTTTCCTTGGTAAGACACTTATTTTTCTTTTATTTTCTTTCTTTCTTCTTCTTCTTCCCTTTTTTTTTTTTACTGTACTGTACTTTTTTTATTTACATATAAAATATTTGCATTCGCCCTTTTTAACCACGGCTAAGACAAGTGTCATTGCACTGTCTACAAAGATGTATTTGTGATGTAATAGTGTTACCTAATGTTTCTTGTAAATACAAATCGCACTCATACAGAGCATCCCCTTTCAGATTGGTTTATTTATGGCAAACAGCAATAAATGCATTTACTCATCTACAAGCAAAATTATTTCAGCTTTATGCTACTGTTGTATTGCAGTGCAGCAGGCCTGCATGCTCCAGTTAATTTATATGCTGAAAAACCTAACCTTGCATATAAAACTGTATAAATAACATAAGGGCTTATCTAATGAATTTAACTCCATCTCACCTAGGTTCAACAATAACATATAAAATGGCTAAAATAGGACAGTTAAATAAAATACATCAATTATATTTTCCTGCTAATTTCTTTGCTTCTACACTTGAGGGACAATTTGCTTCTAAGAGCCTTTTTCTTAGTTGTATTATTGGCAGTATTTTATGTGTGCAATTGTATTAGCTATTTCAGATACTTTTCGGTACTTTGCAGTGGTTTATTACAAAAAAAGGCAAATTTACTGTGAAACACCTTTTATAACGTAGCGTACAAAGTAAAATAAAAAGTACAAAAAGTTCAAAAAAGCCATAGTTGTGTTATAGGTTAATGCTTACATTGTTCACCATCACTGATGCTGCCTTTCTGACCTACTTCCTGTGTTTGCTCACATGACCTGAACAAGTATGAGGCCAGGGATGAGGAGAGTTGAGAAATACGTAGAATTCAGATGAGGAAGAGGAAAAGGGAGAGGCAGGAATAGAGAAGACAAACATGGTACACTATATCACCGCACGCATGGAAAGAGTGCTATTTAAAATAGTCACTGAGCTGCTTTATTTATATCTTTATTTATATTCTAGAGGATGAGAGATGTGCATATAAGTGGGGGTTTGATGTATGCCATTATGCTGCTGAGAGAGAGGCAACACAGCTGGAAGGTTTACCCTGGTTAAGAATTTAAATATCTCTGAGATTAACAACACAGTACATAATAAATAATAAGACAGCATCAGCCTGCAAGTAATGTAAGTGAACTAGAGAAACACAAATAACAAAAATATCATGCCACTGTTCTTAAGTGGGTAAAAGGATTAAATGCTGACAAGCCACAAGAATTAATAAATAACAATAAAATTTTTAAGCAGGGAAAATTTATTTAATAGCAATATTGTTAATTATTAGATTATATAATTAATTATCTGTACTGAATGCCTATGAATGGACATGTGGACACATCAAGTTACTTCCTAATATAAATGCTAAATTTCAATTTGTTGTTGTTAAAAACACCACTGTGCTGGCTCAGTTTTTCCACCAATTGTTTGAACTTTAAAAAAGTGTGTAAATGGGTGAATGAGACATGTTGTAGAAAGTGCTTAAGCAGAGTAGAAAAAAGCTACATGAGAGACAGTCAATTAAGCAAAAGACTCATTTGAAATTTCCAGATTAAAATGAGTAATTTCATAAAACAAAGCACACTTAAGGAGGAAACCATTTATTTTTAAAGGGTAAAATCCTGAATCTCGGAACTTAGGATCCATTAAGCAACTTCTGGCACTTATCATTTTATATGAGGTTTAATTTCAGAAACTGTATTCTCACAAGTCGAGTTAAATAGAGAGCGCCTGAAAAGTTTGCTGGCTATGCCCCAAAATAAGGTTTTAAATCTCCAAGAAGATATACTACCACTGTCTTTGTTGATAGATTTTTGCGTATATTTTTCATAAAATTCTGAATGACCAAGGAGGCTCTTAGTTAACAAAGGTGATGAATACAGTTTTCATACAACTAATAATCCCCTTGGAAAGCTTATAAAGGTCACACTACCAGAAGCAAACACAGCTTTCTTTGCGGATTGTAACATAATATATCTGAAACTGGTGAAAGTCGTACACCAGAATACTCCAATTTCCCTAAGTAAGAATCTGAAACTTGAACTTGCTTTAAACCGCGCAATGCTACAAAATATGATATCGCTACTGCCAAACGTTCCGAAAGACAGATAAGGGTGTTCATGTAGGAGAATGTTTTTACAGTATCACAAAGTCTAAACAGAAGAACATTGTGTTGAATTCCATCCCAGCAAAAAAATAATAATTAAATAAATAAATAAACTATCAGGCCTTTTTAATATAAACCATTTTATCATTTGAGCAGATTAAGAAGGACATGGAAGTTAGTACAGACTGTCTAGCTGGCAGAGGTAAATATAAAGACAACTCAGAGAACAGAGTGCGTGTATGTGAAGCAGCATGTTACCTTTTCAAATACACAAAAAGTGGAGTAAAAGTTCGCCTATATAAAGAGACACTCTTTTTTTTTTTAAAGTTTGATTCCTGAAGGATCAGGCTCCATGACATATTAAAGACGTCACATGACCAAACTTTAGAAAAGCTCCTAAAGGTAGAATGGGAGGCAGAGCCCTCATTTGACACGCTCCTCTCCTGTAGAACCAGCTATCAGTCTACAATCAAGAGACAGACGCTCACCACTTTTAGGTTTTTTTAAAGCTTATAGGTAGGGCGAGATTAGGTGAGTCTGAACCATGCCTTAGTTAGGCTGCTATACAGTCAGGCTGCTGGGGAATTTCCCATGATGCACTGCATATCTTTTATTCTCCACTCCCACTACAGCATTCTCTCATAGTTTGTGTTTTGTGCATTGTGTCTTTCCATTCACTTCCTCCTTCTGCTTGAGGTTTCTTCCTGTTAAAAAGAACGTCTTCCTCTCCACCATCACTGACCCCTTCCTGATTTCCTATTTTTTTGTATGTTTGTCACACAAAAATGTTTCAAATCATCAAAAATATTTAAATATTAGACAAACACAGCACAAGTAAACACAATATTCAATTTCTGAATGACGGTATTAAGAGGGAAAACAATATCCAAACCTACATGGCCCCTAAATCTAATAACTGGTTGGGCCAATTTAGCAGCAACAACTGTGAAAGAGTCTTTTTCAACACTGAGAAGGAATTTTGGCCCACTTATCTCTGCAGAATTGTTGTAATTCAGCCACGATGGAGGGTTTTCAAGCATGAACCGCCTTTTTAAGGTCATGCCACAGTGTCTCAGTTGGATTCAGGTCAGGACTTTGAATAGGCCACTCCAAAATCTTAAGTCATTCAGAGATGGACTTGCTGGTGTGTTTTGGATCATTGTCCTGCAGCAGAACCCAAGTGAACTTCAGCGTCCGGTCACAAACAGATGGCTGGACATTCTCCTTCAGGATGTTTTGGTAGACGACAGAATTCATGGTTTTACTATATCAAGTCTTCCAGGTCCCGAGGCAGCTTAACAGCTCCAGACCATCACCCTACCACCACCTTATTTTACTGTAGGTATGACGTTCCTTTTTTGAAATGCCATGTTAGTTTTACACCAGATGTAACGGGACGCACACCTTCCAAAAAGTTCAACTTTTCTCTTGCCAGTCCACAGAGCATTTTCCCAGACGTCTTGGGGATCATCAAGATGTTTTCTGGTAAAACTGAGACGAGCCATTGTGCTTTATGTTTATGCAATCACTACGACCCGTACTCTTTCATGGCACGCATTTTTAATTTCTCTTTGCTATTTGGGCTGATTGGGACCTGATGAATATAAAAACAAAGAGTTATGTGATTTTTTTTTTCCCCTGATTTTTGTTTCTGAGAAAAATAAGATCCACATTTGAGGACATTCGCTTTAAATTTCGATATGACAGTGGCAGTATAATGTCTAGTATTCTGTTCTAGACAACCCAAAATGTGATGTCCACCTATGTGGACGCCAGGTCCTAGGAGGTTAATGATAAACACCCTCATTTAGAAACTGCATTTTGTGCTTTCTTGTGTTATCTTTGTCTAATATTTAAATTCGATGATCTGAAAAATGTAATTGTGACAAACATACAAAAAATAGGAAAGGGGCAAACACTTCTGTCACAACTGCTGTTGTGATATATATAAATTGCACATTTTCAATCTTCTTCTTAACAGTATATGAAAAACAGCTTCTAGAAAAATATCTGTGTTGTTCAACAGGAAATACATAATGAGCGTCTGCTTTGATACATCTGATTTTGTTTCTCTGAATAACACAAATTCGCTTTTACTGGGTTGTGTTCATGTTATTTCACATAGTTTTTATGTTTCTCTAAATCCCCAGGTACAGGGAAAGGTTGCAAGCAAAGTATCTTAAAGCCCCGGATAACAAGCTGTCATCTAGCAGGTGTTGGCGTTTTACAAACTCGAGTCTCTGCTCATCAGTGACACCTGGGGTCGACACAGGAGTCTCACCTCTTATTTTCCCGGGGACTCAACAGCACAACTCCAGTCAAAAGCCTAGAAAGAGCATCTCTAAAGAGCATGCCTGCTTCTCAAAGCAGATGATCCAGAAGCAGATTCGCAGTACGTATGTCGCTTCTGTAGAGGAAAAACTCAAGCAGCACCCTCTGGCTATGTACCCTCACTATAAGGATCACCTGACTCCTGAAGTAAGCTCCTCTATGCCAGAACGACATAACTTCGGGTTAGGCAGATAAATGATGCCTGAATGAAGGCAAATACCTTCATACTGTGTTAAAACATATTTACATGGTCTTATTGTTCTCTAGTTATTTAATCGGGTGGTGGCTGTTTTAGACCCAGATATGTGCGTAAGCAATGCCTCTGGACTTCCTGCACCTTCAGAAGACCTTGCAGAGGAGGAGGTCAAAACAGGAAACACCCAAACTTAAAATGTAGGTACACACGCAGCTTAGAAATACCTGGATGTTTTAGTAATGCCCAACATGACTTCTCTGCATTTTAGCCACCATGATTTGGATGTCATTGATATCCAAAATCCAACTCCAAGAAACCCTTATATAACCCTTATATATAATAAAAAACAAATGTAAAGGGTATCAAGAGAGGCCAGTTGGTCTCAGTAAAACAACTGAACACAATTAAGGACATCAAAGTATAGTTTTCAGGAAATAGTCTGCCTTCCTGGTAAGAACAAGTTTGTTATCTCAAACTTTTTAGTTTGAGATAACAAACTAAAAAGAGAGCATGAACATTACTGTTTCCCAGAAGTTACAAAAGAACTAATATAGTCTCATAATGACATGAGACTTATGTTTGACTTTTGCAGGATGAATGCTTCTGATGATGCTCCTCCTTGAAGTCTGTTTGCCACCAATTGTGCCCATTCAAGCACACAGCAACTTCTCAGGTTGTGTATAAAATCCCAACCAGGAAGGCCATTTATATTTCTAAAGCAAGAACAAAATTCAGTACAGATCACAAATATAAGTCAAAAATAATTTTTGATATCTGTTATTTGGGGAGGGAAAAAAACAGTTACTTGCAAAAATAAACAAATTCAAGAGTCCGGCAACAGGTCCAAGTAGCTGAACTAAAATGTAAACAAGAGATAGAATGGGGACTTGGATCTGGCACAAATCTCAAGAAAATCCATCGTCCTTTCCCGTCTAACATAACAAACAGCTGGTTTTACGGCAAGTAACACAAACCATCAAGAGTGAAGAGGATACAAAATATTTGGATTTGAAGACCTGTGTGTGGTGGGTCCACATCGTTTGTATATGGAAAAAGCTCCAGAGGATACAAAGGACAAGGGTGTTTAAGTATGACTTTATATCTAAAGAATCTCCTTTTTTTGAAGAGTAAGATAAAGATCAAGAACAAGAGGTGTGTATATTTCTGTGAGCATATAAAGGAAATATGGATAATTAAGAAGTGCTTATAAACAAAGGACGGCAGAAGATTTCCAGAGTCCCTAAAAGTAGCCGGAACTGTACTAGATGTACTGTATGAGCAGCATGTGTCCCAGCTACTTGAATTACAGCTTTTATTATAAATTTATTAAAAATCTATGCTATGAATAAAATAATTATTAACAGCTTCACATTTTTCAAGCACTTTATTTAAACATGATAATACAGCTGATTGTTTTTTCAAAACCTTCTGCTGTCAGAGTTCATTCTTGTGACCTTTGAAAAATTAGGTATCTGTAAGACAAAAAAGAACATAAAGGTATGATATTTGACCGATTATGATCAATCAGAAATACAATTGCATGTTAAGCGTTATTGCTGTGTGATGCTAAAGGACAAGTCTAATAGCCTTTAATGCTGAACTGGACTTCAGCTGCTGTCACACTCAAGACCCTAAAACTCTTTTCATCTGTAACTGACTTATCTACATGACTCTTGCTGTTGATGTTATTCAGCCTTTCCTCCACATTCAAAGACTGTGAAATGGTTGCCTTGATCTTTCCATTAGAAGAATAAACTATAAAAGACTCAATCTGTATAAACAGGTGACTCTTGTCATGATATCGATGTAGAGTGAACAATGCTTGTAACATGTTTTTTAAAACAATGTAACTATAAATGTAAATGTAACTGTCATCAACAGCAGGAAACGGTTTTCAAATGAAAAGTCTCCAAATCAGCTTGGTTTGTTCCTGACTACTGTATGAATGACCTCAGTTTTGCTCAGTTGTGATCATTAAGAACTTTAAGAACTTACTGATAAAAGAAGAGAGGTTCGGGAGCATTTTGGCGTGTCTGTTAGTTGTTTGGGTCAGAGGTCAGGAGAGAGTGGACTGGTGACCTGCGACCCAGTGTGAGTAGCGGTGGTGAGGAAGTATCCCTCACTGCAGTCTCTGGTATCAACATAAAATTGCCTAAAAAGCAGAGTGTCTGTTACAGATTTAAACCAAATCTTATTTTATTAAACTGGTCTATTTTACCTTATCTAGAGTTATCTATTAAACTATCTATTAAATAACATCGACCAAGACCAATTAATAGTGACAAGCAACTGTTGCAGGTCTAAAATTGTAAAATAAATTAATGCTTCTAAAAAGAGTAATAAGAAATTAGATATATTAAATAAAAACTGCTTATAAAACTCACTCTGACTGAAGGACTTGATTATTTTCTCATCTGGTTCAGCTGTCTTCAGGAAACATAGCTCGCTGTACACAGTGTGTGTGTGCAAACAGAGATTCATTACATCGCTTTACATGGCCTGTAGCACTCTGCAGGGCCTTACAGGAGAGGTAACAGGTCACATGGCTATATGGTGTGATAATCTCACAGCCTTAGGGCAAGTCACACTCACAAAGTCATGCAAAATATTTAGAAAAACAAAAACAAAAGGCACTTTCCCTACCTGCTGAAGGTATTTCTCCTCAGTTTGTATCCAGTATCGCCGTGATCAGTTCTGCGTCAGTGACAAAAGAAATATTACAATATGGGTAAAGTGAGGTATAGCGAGAGTATATGTCTGAATACAGACAGTGGAAAAATGTCAGTCTTAGTTTTACTGGATCTCAGTGCAGCATTTGATACAGTTGACCACAGCATATTACTCAAACGACTGGAGAACTGGGCAGGTCTTTCAGGAACTGCACTAAACTGGTTCAAAACATACTTAGAAAACAGGAAATACTTTGTATAAATAGGTAACTTCACATCTGAGCAGACAAGTATCACATGTGGAGTTCCCCAAGGTTCCATTTTGGGACCCCTTTTGTTTAAGATTTACATGCTCACACTGGCACAGATTATAAAGAACAACAAAATAAACTATCATAGCTATGCAGATGACACACACATATATATCACAATGTCACCAGGAGACCGAGGCCCTGTACAGGCTCTTGGTAAATGCATTGAGGAAATTAATGACTGGTTGTGCCACAATTTTCTCCAGCTAAACAAAAACAAAACTGAAGTAATAGTCTTTGGTGCCAAAGAAAACGATTACAGGTCACCAGAGAACTTCAATCTATACACCTAAAACCACAAACCAGGCGAGAAATTTGGGTGTAGTGATGGATGCAGACCTAAACTTAGAAAAACACATTAAGACAATAACAAAATCAGCTTACTATCACCTCAAGAATATTTCAAGGATAAAAGATCTGATGTCTCAACAGGACCTGGAAAAACTAGTCCATGCATTCATCTTTAGTAGGCTTGATTACTGTAACAGCATCTTTACAGGTCTACCTAAAAAATCAGTCAGACAACTACAGCTCATTCAGAACTCTGCTGCTCGAGTCCTCACTAAGACCAAAAAAGTGGACCACATCAGTCCAGCTCTGAGGTCTTTATACTGGCTGCCTGTCCGTCAGAGGATAGACTTTAAAGTTCTGATGCTGGTCTATAAAGCTCTGAATGGTTTAGGACCAAAATACATCAGTGACCTCCTGACCCAGTATGAACCTTCCAGATCCCTCAGGTCATCTGGATCCGGTTTTTTATCAGTTCCCAGAGTCAGAACCAGACACGGAGAAGCTGCATTCAGCTTTTATGCTCCGGAACAAACTCCCAGAAAGCCTCAGATCAGCTGAAACACTGATTTTGTTTTTAATGTCTCTGTAAAGCACTTTGAATCACCTTGTTGTTGAATTGTGCTATATAAATAAACTTGCCTTGCCTTGCCTATATGAGATTACAGCAGAAATTTGGGTACAAACAAGCGTTTGAATTATAAAAGGCAAATTTTTTAAATTTTATATTACAACATAGCCTTTGAAACTGTGTGGTCAGTGAAAGCACTCACCATGCATTGCTCATCTATGATTTCTTGCTCACTTAGTAATATCACATGATTTTCATATGTGACCTAAGTCGCCCTAAGAATGAAGCTAATGCTTGGGGTGTGTGGGAACTGAGCCAGACGTACAATGCGGTTCTGTGTACTCTCTCTGGTGCAGACCTCCTCCTGTGGAAGCTGCTGCCAGTGATGCTGTTATCGGTGTGTGGTCCAGGGTTCTCCAAAATCCCTCCTCGCAGGATTTTGTCAAGAGATCTGAGCTCACAAGCGGGGCTCTCCAGCTGCCTCCTTGACTTCAGCAGCCAAAAAGACAATGTGCATGACAATGTAAATGAAGCGATATTTGGTGAAATATTTGTTCAAATGTTCAATTTTAACAGTGAAATCAAAATATATGGGACAGTCTTCTTTTATCTGAATTAAATCAATAAAAACACATAAAACTGTCTCAGCAGTCCAACACAAATAGCATTTCATCGCTGTGAAATTATTTACAGTCTGTTTTCTTTCCCAGCTCCAGGAATGCAATCCAAAGGCCGAGCAGATGTGCTGAGCTTGTGTCTGTACAGCCAAATAAAATGATTCACACAAGCACTTGACAGACTGGAAGCAGGAGGGATAGGCGAGATATAGGGAGTTTCTCACTGTACCTTCATCTGGGCGTTGAAGGCATGCTGGGAGGAAGGTGGAGCAGTGTGTGCAGATGGGATCAGGGAGTCCAGATCAGGTGGACACACTTTCAGAGCTGCGTGCAGATTTTGACCTTGGAGCTCCTACAGAAAACAAATGTGGTCATGTCACCCACTGAAAGATGTGCAATATTTAAAAATGATAGCCTAGCCTAACGCACAGCTGAGAAGCTTAGTATGGTGCACTTATTGTGTTTTTTCTATACACAGACATAGAATACAGCATATTCTTGCTTATAAAAAAGCTATGTCCTACTAATTATGTAGAACAGTTTTACCTTCAAGTCGAGGGCATGCTGTAGTTTTAAGCGGAAATATTCCTGCTCCCGCAGCTGGATAAAATCCTGACAGTTTGCAAAGCTCTCCGACATCTTTTGAAATACAAAAAGAAAATGCGGTCACACTGGGACACAAACAGAGATACAAGAGGACTGACAAAGTTCCTTTTTTTACTTGACTGTACAAAATTTTGAACTTTTAATTCGAAAGGAACACAATAATTCTTTGGGAAACAGGAAAATATAATGCTACCAATTGTAGAATCTTTTAATTTATTTTTATTTAAAAAGAATAATGAACATTAACAGAAGCATGTGGACCCATCATGTAAATGGGGCGCATTATGTACTATTCCATAAGAGCCAGCAGCCAGGTGCTGCTAATCAAAATGCACTGGATTTTCTAATCATCAGACTTGAACACCTGTATAAAACCAGAATTTTGGCAGTTTGCTGATCTGGAGCATTCAGCTGTATTAACGCAATGCCAAAATCATCCCATGAATGGATGCCCCAGCAAGGTCAGACTGCGCATTGCTCAGAGAAATAGGAAAAAACCCAAAAGCTACCTCTCGAACTCTACAGGTCAGTTAGCATGTTAAATGTTCAGGTGCATGACTATACAATTAGAAGAAGGCTGAACAAGTATGGCTTGTTTGTAAGGGTTTCCAGGAGAAAGCTTCCTCTCTCTAAAAAGAACAGGCCACACAGCTTAAGTGAAATCTGAACAAACCACAGGACTTCTAGAACGATGTTTTTCAAAGTCAAAGTGGAAACATTTTGCCATAATCCACAGCCACAAAACCAAACAGAGCATTATCAGCTCAAATACTTCATGCCAAGTGTCAAAGGGATGAAATGGGCGTGTTTTGCAGCCATGGGACCTGTAGTCATTAAGTCGACCATGAACTCCTCTGCATGTTAAAGTATTCTAAAATCAAATATGTGGTCATAGATGTGTCAGCTGAAGCTTGGCTGTACTGTGTCATGGAACAGGACAATGATCGCAAGCACAGCAGCAAATCTACATCAGGATGGCTGAAAAGAAAAGAATCAAGGTGTTACAATGGTCCAGTAAAGTTTAGACCATAATTAGAAGAGTAAAGAGCATTTTATGATTTTATTAAAGACTGTCAGAAAAAGGAAACAGATAAAAAAGAAAACAGTTACCAACTGAGGAGAAAGTGTATTTCAAAATATTTATTCTTCACCGCACACTGCTTACACTCAAAAGTCTGCATGTTTCAGGCAGTCACCAACATATTCACGCTTCTAAAAATTGCAGGTGTCAAAAATTGTGTCATGACTAAAATGAAGTGTAAATGAATGCCACCTTGTGAAGGATTGCCTCCAGCTCACTGATCCTATCTGTTAACTGTTGATCTTTGGAGCGAAGCACCTCGAGCTCGTTGGCAAGTTGTCTCTTCTCCTCCCTGACAAAGGTGAGTTCCTGGAGCTGACGCTGGGTCTCCAAGTTCTGGTAGTCTTTCTCCTGGAAGAGAACATGGAGTAAATGCCTATCTCAGTTCAGATGTATGTGAAGAACTGGAAAAAGTATAAAAAATGAACTGCAAAAAAGGCAACAACAACAAAAAAAACATTTGTATAGTGTTGCATATTTGAAGACTACTGATTAAGACATTTTGACTGCTATGTCATCAAGAGCTAACTTGTCAAAAGTTAACATGGTAAAAGCTCACGTGATGCAGCTTCTCCACTTTCTCCTCCAGATGTTGAATTTTGCTCTGCATCGAGTCCACCTGCTCTCTCCTGGCAGTTATCTCCTTCTGCATGTCCAAGGCTACCTGGAGGCCTGAAGTGGAGTCAAACCCATGGGACAGAAAGATGGCAACATAAATAATCACAGAGCTCTTCTTTAGGGTGGATTACAGGGTGGGTAGATTACAGATTACATCTCTCAGACTGAAATGAGGCACAGGAGGTCAGAAAGTGAATTGAATACATTTCACTAATATTAATTTTTTTGTTCTCTGGAATGCAAAATGTCTCTGTGATATTAAAGGTCGCTAACGTGAAAGTACTTCACTGTAATCTGTACACCTCAAATATATATGAAAATCACAGGCAGTTCTTCAGAGACTTTTAATTAAGTTGCATTTTAAATTATAAATATTGATCAAACCATGTCCGTCAGCCCCTTTGAGGGTCCCCAAGGTGCTCCGGATCTGATCTAGCTCATCGTGGGCGTTCCTTATCTGACTCTGAAGATTCAGCACCACACCCTCATGCTCCTCGTTCTTACAGCTGTGCAGCCGTTGCAGCTCCTTGTGCTCCTCTGAAATCGTGCCCGGACAAACACGTGTTACGTCCAGAGAGAGAAATAGATGGTAACACATAAGCAAACACACACCACAACAGAAGGGCTTGGTTAACAGTGTAAACATACCAAACATAATTCTTTGCTTTCTTAACACAGCAGGACAAGAAGATAATTTGATTAGATTAAAAGCCAGGAGAGCTAAAGTTTTTCCAGAAACACCTCCATGGTCTACACAGTAATTCCTGGTGAATGGAAGGCTTGACTTCAGCGGTTTATTGATTAGAGGTATCAGACGACCCATAGATGGATGCTTAGCTTATGTTATACAGGGTTTACACAGTGTTCCTACACTTAACAAAATGCTTTGCATTCTCCTGTCATTGTTGTGCATTTCATAAGAAATAATGTGTTTTAAAATTTAGAAAATTAAGCTCTCTTCAGTGAGGGTCATTGATATGTGCAGGAAAACCCTGAATATAGTAAAGATTTACTTTGCCAGCTTACTATACTCTGCAGCACATTTCACACATCTTTTTTAACCTGGACACTGATACTTATGTTAGTACTATTGGGAGGGCAAGAGAACAAGGTCACCCTGGTGAAAGAGATTTAATTTGAACAGGAATTACTCTTAAAACGAAAGCTCAAAAAAAACAAATGCATATATAACTATCCATCTCCCCACTCAGTAACAGAACAGAGCCTCAAGTCAGTAGGGTGTATCATTCAAGGTAATCAAGCACAGAACTTCAAACACTTCTCTGTGCTTACTAAGAAGGTATTTTTAAGTGCTATCTAAATTAAATTCAATTTCATTGGTTAACACCTGAATGTAACTGTAATAACTTTAATCTATTTGCTGGCTTTTCTCAAAGAGAAGTTTTTAAACAGCTCTTTTTTCTCCCTGGAAATCAGACTCTTAGCAAGATTACAATGCTGTTGCTAAAAGTCTGAGTGTCTGAGTGGCTGAGTGTCTGAGTGGAATGCCTCTCTTACAAAACCTAAAGCCTTTTTTAAGATATTCTATTGCATAGTTTGAGACAAACTGCATGTCACAGATAGTAAGAGTGTAACAATTCTCCTAAACCACAATTTGGTTAATTACACAGTTTTCTTTAAAGGGAATGAATAATAAGAAAAAAAGCAGGTTTGTGTTAACCACAGATCACTTGATCATTACTGTCAGCACAATCATCGTTAATCACCTGAACAGCATCTTTAAACTTTCATCAGACTATGCTTTAACCAGTCATCTTATTTCACTGATTGTGAAACAGGGTATATTCAACTCACTAGTAAGGCTGACTAACTGCACACGTCGCAGTTCCAGCAGGGTGGTAAGCTGCTGTTTCTCCAGAGTCTCCTCCCGGATGCGCTGGCTCTGCTCAGCCACAGAGGCCTCGAGCTGTCGTCTCTCATGCTCTAAAGCCGCCAGGTGTGACTTATGGCGATCTACCTCAGCCTTACCGGCAAATGGTAATAGAAAAAAGAGAAAATGTGGCATTAGGACATATCAACAGGAAAAAGAGAGGGGAAAAAATGTGCTTTGACCTAAAATTTGCTTCTGACCCTTAGCTGCTGCATCTCCAGCTTGTGCTGGTTGAGCTGGTTGCTGAGGAGGCTGTTCTCCTGTTGAAGATCATCGATGGTGCGGCTGTATTGGACTGTCATCTGGATGCTGCTCTTGATCTGGAACTTGAGAAGATCTATTGTCTTCTCTCTGTCACTCAGCTTCAGCTTCAATGTCTCTTGTTCTATCTGCAGGGTCTGGCACTGACTCTGAGCCTCTTTAAACCTGTTAAGATGCTGAAAAGATATTTTAGCCTGAATTCACTGAAAACGGAGAGGTGGTTATCACCCAAAAACAAAAAGTAATAAAAAACACAAAAAATATTCTCTCTAAAGAAAGAAAAGCACCTGACACAAACACATTTTCTTGAGTTTATTACTTGATGAGTTTCTTGTTGCCTTAAGTGGAGTTCTTTGTCTTTCTCACTCAGGAGTTCCTGGGATTTCCTTCCCTCATGGTCCCTCTGCTCCAGCAGGGCCTCTAGGCGGGTTTTCTCCTCCCCAGCTTGGTGAAGCTGCTCCTTAGTCACCTTCAGCTGCCCCCGAAGGACCTTTAATCCCTCCTGGAGCTCACACTGCTGCTGGTCACAGCACCTCTAGATAAAGCAGGAAGCACAGTGAGCTGCCTGTACTGGAATGGGCAAAAATTATAATCTTTTGGAATTTTACACATTAGGGCAACCCTCTCTGAACATTGAGAACTGCCCCTTACATAATAAGATTGTGAGTATAGTAAATCATGAGGCCAAAATTAACAGCAACCTTGTTGAATCCACATGGGCTAAGTAGCCAACTGGAAATGACAACTACTGAGTCAAATTAGCTTTTGTGTCTTTAGATGGCATGTGGGAAAGAACTTTATACGTTACACAACACTAATGCCAAGCGGGAGATAGCAATTGCCCACCCAAGATATGATCAGTGTATGCCTAAATAACTTGTTTGGGTGACAAAAATCACCAGAGTTGTATAAAAAACACTGTATTTCCTTTCCTCAACCTTTGGCAATACATTTTATTTATCAAATAACAGGAAAATACACAGACTTCTTTTAAATGAGGTAACACAGGCTCATTACCTCAATGATATGATAAAAAAAATCATGCTTTCATCCTCAGCTAATGCCCAAAGGCTAACTTTAAGCCAGAAAAAAACAAAAAAACAAAGCAGGCCTCTTGGATAGTGTTCTTGCTTTGTCATTTGCATGCCCAGTTGCATTGGTTTTTACATACTGCCTCATAGCAACAATGAACTCCAGCCTTCTAGCATTGGCATTACAGAAAGGCCTAATGATCAGTCAGGATGTTCAAACTTCAGTTGCTAAAAAGGAAATTGTTGCCCTATTGTATAGATGGTGGTGCAGTACATAGGAACAGTATGAAAATATTAGTTATTACAAGAGGGGTGGTATAGGCTCAGTTTATACTGCCTTAGTAACCTTAAAATCCATCCATTTATAAAAAGCCTCCTTCTGGTTTTGCTAATTGTCTTTGACCGCTCCCACCTACATCTAAAGAAGTTTCACAAGCAGATTAAATAAATTACATAATTTTACCTAAACTTGACACAAAGTTTAATCCGGCATAACCACTGTACTTTAATACACCGACATAACAGTTTATGCACAGAAGCATACTGTGGTGCCACACCTTAAGTTGTTTAAGCTGAGAATAAAGTTCCATTGCCTGTTGCAATGATTTGTCTTTTTCTCGCTGAGCACTCAAGAGCTGCGTCTGAGCCTCAGTTAGCTGCTGCTCCAGACCACAAACCTACAACATGACAAAATACATTCACAAACCACATAAAAAAGACGCACGTACTGGCCATTTACTGGTGCTGCTTCTCCACATCCAAGCAGCACGGTTCAGGGAAGCTAATTTAAATCTGTCTGACTTAATAACTTCATCTTTTCAACATCGTCTTTACCTTATCTTTAAGGCTGGAAATGGTTGACTCCAATTCTCTGGCCTGATACTCGTGCAATGAGGGCGGTCTCTCGGTGAGTTTTCTGGGTATACAAATCACGAGTGAATACTTCTCATATTGTCTGACAGGTTTACAGTAATACAGAAACCAGCAGGGAGTTATCGCTGCACTGCAAACTACCTGATGAATAATAAAAAGAAGACACATTTTTTGACAGCCACTTACTTGAGCAACTCCACTTTGGCACACAAGTTGAAGCTGTTGTCTTTTGATGAGCTCAGTATGTCAGTCAACATCGCCATCTCCTGGCCAAGAGTTGAAATGAGGTGTTCCAGTCTAAGTTGACACATTTTGCACAGCGGTTATTTACACGGTTAAGGTAGGGCACAGCAACTTTTTAAGTTTACTTTGTTACTTTGATGGCACACAAGAACTAAAGAGAAGTAATAAAAACAATTGCTATTATTCAATAAAGAGTTGGTTAATCACTAAAGGCAAGAATTTCTCAATTTTGTTTCTGACAAGAAGATGACAATCATTATGTTTGAGCATATTTTCAACGGAATAACTTAAACTGGCTGCTCCATTGAGAAATAAAAAAACAACTGTTACACTGAAGTTGGTATTTATACTATAAATATTCTTCAAAAGTGAAACAAATTATGGCAAAAATCACACACAAACGTTCTGATAATTTATCATGTAAATTTGCTGCTTTACTTTGTACTTCGTGTGAGTGAGTGGAAAATCTTCAGCTTTTGTACAACAGGTTTGACAAACCCAGCTCTAAGAATCTTTGATGGGCAGTTGTTGAAATTCAGTAAATGACAGAATTCATTGATTAGTTAGGAAAATTATATACCTTTCCTGTTCAATTGCTCCACTGTATTCCTTGTTCCCTATCTGATCTTCTGACTGATATGAAACAGAAAGAAAAAAAATCACAAGTCATATTTTTTTTGTAAAATACACCCATTATTGTACTCTACTGAATGCTATCACTTACCAAAAAAGGCCTCCCCTGTAGCTTGTCGTTCAGTCGTTCATTAGGAAAAAATTGCTGCGTTTCGCGGTTCCCATGTTTAGTGCCGGTGACTGAGTGTTCAGATTGTTTCCCATCCAATGTATGATACACCTCCTTTATGGTCTGCTCCAATGTTTCAACTTTCCTATTAAGCACGACTGCCTCATTCTCCATCTCCTGCAGCTTCTTGTCCCTCGACCTTTTGAGTTTCTGAAGCTCTTCCAACAAGCACAGCATCTTTTCCATCTGATCAACGTGTTTCCTCGAATCCTTTAATCTAAAAATCAAAAGATCTGTGGGTCAAAGTGATTCAGGCATTTTATTTTATATATGTAAAACTGTATCTGTGTTTTCACCTCAGGTCAGACAGGGCATCATTCTTCATCTGGACTTTATGAAGCTCAGTTTTCAGGTTTGTGATGGCTTTCTGAGGACAGCATGTTTCTTGTTCAGCTTGATTAACTGTCTGTGTTTGAGGAGATGAAACATAAAAGATACATAATGCAGAAAGTGCACTACCCTCCTCTGCTATTCACATCATACATAACCAAACTATTCCAAAGGATTTATGGATGCAATAAAAATATGAACCTTGTTGAGCTGCAAGTCTGACAGCTGCTGAAGGCAGTCATCCATTGCATTTTCTAACACCTCCTTTCCAGGAGAGCTGATGTCCCTTTGGGCTACTTCCTGGTTTAAAATATCCAGACCAAAGACCAAAGGCTGAGTCACTGCCTGCTGGTGGGTTGAAAGAAAGGAGGAATCTCCAAGAGAGTCATCTGCCAAAACAGCGACAGACGTTTAAAACACTCAGAGCGTACGCTGTCACTGTTAAGATAGGGTGTTTGTTTATGTTGAATTCTTTCCCTTCTGTGTATGCATGCTAGTTATTTGGATTTAAACATTTTCTGAGACTAAAATAGCTTAGAAGAATTTGAGCTTCAGTACTTCTGTGCCTTTGGTTTTCAGCCATTTTATTCTACTCTGGATTTTGTAAAACAATAATAAATAAGCCATTAGATAACACATTTCCCCCCCATCTTTCAAGTTAGAGCGGCATAAACAAGATGTGTGGAAACACTTGTACTCACAGGTATGAGGTTTAATATCATGGCAGCTTTGTCCAGGTGACCTACAGCTGCCGCCAAATCTCTCCAGAACCACCTTAGTTGCATTTTCCACCTCTTCTTGTAGTCTTTGGGTTTCTTTGGTGCGGCGATCAAGCTCATCACTGTCAATACATGGAAGCTCAGGCTTAGACTAACTCATACAGTGAATTCAGTTCAGATTTGTTTACTAATAGTGCCCACTGCAGCACAGCCTGATTTATTTTCTTTTTTCAAAACAGAAGGTTTTAAGCCTAATCGTTAAAGCTGTGAGGAAGACTGCCATGCATCAAAACCAGGACCTGGTTCCACAGGAGAGGATAGCTGAAGGCTCTGCCTCCCACTTTACTTAAAGCACAGTAAACTACAAGTAAGCAGGGCAGTCTTACAATGAAGTGCTCTGTTAGGATAATATGGTACTATGAGGTCTCTAAGATATTCAATTTTGGCTTCAACAGGAAGCCAATGAAGATGAGCTAACACGGGACAAATGCGATCTCTCTTTCCAGTCCCTGTTAATACTCTTGCTGCTGTGACTTGGATGACGATTTGATGATTTGGATGCTTTTTCGGGGAGCTTTTAGAACAGCCGGATTAATAGGAATTATAACAGTCCATCCAAGAGTGGCACATGCATGAACTACTTTTCAGTATCACTGTGAGACAGGACATTTATAATCTTGATAATACAGTGCAATATAGTGAAAGAAAGAAGTCTTAGTCAATATAGTGAAAGAAAGAAGTCTTAGTCAATATAGTGGAAGAAAGAAGTCTTAGTCTTAGTTTAATGTTTATCTTTCTTTGGGTTAAGTTTGGGTGAGTATGTTACCTCAGCTCGTCCAGCGTCACACTGTTGAATCTCAACCGAAGAGGGGTACCATGGGGATCTATAAAATAAATAGGAACCGTCCAAGTTACTGAAATAAAGTTTAGCATACTAACAAGCAATACTTTGCTTATTTAGCTTACCAGCGGTTCCAGTTCCTGCCGCTGTTGCTGTTCTATCTTTCGCTGTGGAATGGTATCGTAAAACGTTAGTGCCACTATTGACGGAAAGCCTATAGCTCTGGGGCTCAGAGGACTGGGACCCCGTGGAAGACATCTTCTTTTTATGTCAAGTCATTGATTAAGACATTTACAAGAACCTGCTAATGACAACTGCACCACAGTCTTGCTTCTACCAGAGTGTGCAGTTTCATCACCATGGAAACAGCATCGGTAGTAGTGACGTGTCATGCGCAAAAGCATCGGCTCTAATCAGAAGAGCCAACTCCCATCAAATTTGCCAAATAAAGCTAAAATATGAGGCTACAGATCGTAATATATTAAGAGCGATTTGGGAGCCAAAAGAGCCAGCTCTTCTTTGGGTGCCGTACCACAAGAGCCATCACCAATCCGTAGCTAATTTGGCCGACGTAGTTGAGCGGTCTTTGAGTGTAACCGTTAAAATATAATGACAGACTGGATGTGAAAGTCAGAACCTGTGAACTACAAGTTTATCGGTTAAGTGACCGTAAACAGGAGGCAAAACACAATTACCGCCGACGGCTTTAAGTAATCGGCCAACAGGCGCCTTTTTGTGCCACTTTGTGACGCAAACAGGCAAGACGTTGCGTTTCTAGAGATGCATGATGGTTAAAGTAGTTTTCTCCAGCAGGTCCGGAGCTGCTTGTTTATTACGGGCGGCGGGGAGGGGGTTGTCGCTCTTCGACGGTGATCGAGGTCTTATTTTATTATTTCCCGTCAATCATCTTAATCAAAATGGAAACATGGAGGAGTGAAATCTAAATTGAAGTCACGGAGCTGTTACTATCCTGCACGCCTTCCGCTCCTGGGCAAGGTAAAACGACTGCTTGATTAGCGCTAGCTAAATTAGCTTACACAGGAGTACTTTGTGTGGGTGACGCCCCCCGAATGTTTTTTTGGCAATTATAGATGTTTTTGTTTTTCAAAACACAATTTCTAAAACCCCAAAGAAGGAAATAGCCTAGCTCTATTAATTCGGCCCCTTCTGTAATATGTAATCATCTCCCTGTTTGGATTAGCCCGGTGACCTAGTTTCAGGTCAGTGGTCATTTAGCTCAAATATCTACATCTACTTCGATTTGGTGGTGGTTTAGTTGTTGTGCTTCGACATATTTTATGCATTCACTTAATAAATCACTTATAATATTGTAACGATCGCCAGGTTATATATTATTATTTATTTATTTATTTATTTTTTCTTCGGGATACCGGACAGCATGTAGGTGTGGTTTAGGAGGCAACAGTTACAGTTAACATAGGCTTACTCTGACAGTCTCTTGGATTTTAATGGAAAATAAGAAACAAATATTACACTGTGTTGTTTTCCAGATGAGGGATCTTCAGGACGTTGACAGTTTGCTCTTAAAAGAGTTGAAGTCATGTTGTGCGACAGAGTACAACTTTCTTCCCAGGGAGACTGGCCTGAAGTTGATGGAGTCTGCCTCCACAGAGGTAACCCACTGACCTACTTTTGTTTTTGTGGGGTTTTTTTTAGCTGTGTTTGCAGGCATATGTCTTTGCTAAAATGACTGCTATTTTCAGTGATGCCTTTCTAATATATAGTGGTACATTTGTAGAATCACAGCGGAGTATCTGCAAAATGCAGAGACACCAGAGTGGAAGAACTGTGGAGCCTGACCAGCTTCTTTGGCTACTGCACCCAAACTTTTGTTCAAGCTGTCAATTTACTTGATAGATTTCTCACCATTATGAAAGTAAGAATTCCAAGTTAAACGCCAAAACTGCAACTGTGCATGTTTAATGTCCTTTAGTGTCCTTTGACTTTGATTCATTGGATTTTGGCTCATTTCTGTTGATGATAGGTGCAGCCTAAGCATTTGCCCTGTATCGGAGTTTGCTGTCTTCACATTGCTGCCAAAATGGTTGAGGAGGAAAGCAATGTCTCACCCACTCATGAGCTTATTCGCATCAGCCAAAGCAAGTTCACCGTGTCAGACCTGTGTCGTATGGAGAAGATCATCTCAGAGAAGCTCAGTGTGGAGCCCAAAGCAGTGACAGCCTTAACCTTTCTACACCTCTACTACTCAGCCTTCACGTCCCTGTCTGCTGGAAGGTAAATATTTTTTTGTATTTACTTTTTCTTGTTGCTAATGCTGCTCCAGACTGATTGGAGCTGGTCAAATAGTTACTGCTGACTGAGGCTTGTACTAGCAGATCACATTAGGATTCCCTCTATATTTTAAGGGAGGAGATCCCAAGCATTGGGAGACTGGAAGCCCAGCTAAAAGCCTGCTTATGCCGGCTTGTTTTCTCTAAAGCAAAAGTAAGACAAGGTGACACTTTCACAGCATAGCAGCATTAGTTTGGAGTATCAGGACTAATTAATCTGTTCCTGTTCACAGCCATCCGTGCTGGCGCTGGCCCTCATTGCTCAGGAGTTTGAAGCCCTCCAGTCAGTCATGTTGTTGAAGACTGTCCAGCAGTTCCAAAGACATGTAAAGGTATGAAGAGATTAGGGCGTGACAGCTAAATCCTCTCTTAAACAGTCAGTGTTATTCCATCATAATATGTTAGTAACAAGGGTATTATCAATTTAGTTTTTAGTTTTTATAGTGTACGTTTCATAAGAAAAATTTTGTTTGATGATATTTTAGCTCATTGAGCTGAAGGTCTACTGTACTTATGAGTCAGGAGTCCGTCATCCATCCACACATCTGTTCACAATTCACAAGAATTGCGACTCCTGCTACAGTATTGGTCATTATTTAATCACGCTTGCACATAATTATCACCTAATGGGTCTTCACCCAACTTTGGCCCAAGGTCAAGGTCACATTTGTAATTCTTTTCTTTCTTTCTTTTTCTTTCAATGGGCAGTAACTCGGGAATTGTGATGGAGCCAGATGAGCTTCCACATCCATGATGTTGTGGTTTTTAATGTTTTGGCAGTTTCACTGTAGTCTTATCACAGCTGTGAAATGAGGATTTGAAGCTATTTATATTTAGACTCTTTCTTCCAACTAGAGCTGGGTGATATAAGATTTTTTCATATCACGATATGTTTTTTTCATTTCAGGCGATAACGATATATATCACGATATAAGCCAAATGACTATATTTGTAAGATTTAAATGTGCCGTTGCTCACAAGTAAAATGTGAAATAATCAGCAGCTTGTTTTGATTTAAATATTTATTTCCCATAATAAGTTCAACAGGGCAGATGTACTTAAAGAACATGAGACTTCAGTTTCAGATAAATAAAGGCAAATATTGCAAACTACACAAAAGGTAGCCGCTAAAGCATTTAAGTTTCAAAATAGAACAAACAAAACAGACCACTAAATTGTCAATTCCACTTAGAAACAAAATATTAATTCTAAAAATAAATCTTAGTTTGTTTTACAGAAGAACAGACAAAATTGACTAACTTTTGTCAATATCAAATAAACTGAGAACTAAAAGGAAATTCTCAATCTCTCCTTGTTGTATAGCTTAGCTATTACCTCAATTAGCTGCTTGAATCCTTCATTTTCGACCGTGTTTATTGGTAGCATGTCTTTAGCAAGACGGTAAGCTATGGCATTCGTTATGTCGCTATGTCTCTTAGCTTTTTGGTAAGATGCTGGAGAAAGCCGATTCAGTTGACTGTTGTTGCTTCGCAGGGATTCTCCTGGTTGTTTTCGATGATGAATTAGCGCTTTTAGTCTACGGAACTTCTCTGGCCCTTCCTTTCGACAATCTCTCCGGCATTGGAACCGTCATCTGTGTTCTCTTCGGTAACCTGGTCACCCAAGCTCTCGGTTGATTTTTCTCTAGCGGGCAAACTCATTTTCTCTATTAACCGGCCGGCACGGCGGCTGGCTGCTTCCCAAACAAATACACATGTGCGGCTTGGCACTTGTGCTGTACGTAAAAAGTCACGTGACGTGACGCTGCGGCTGTGATTGGTTCGGCTATGCGCTACTTAATTTGGATTGGCTGTTCTTTTTTTTTTAAAGAGAGGAAGAGAGAGAGATGAGGTCTATCGCAGTAGTTTCATTTTTCTATCGAGAAAAGGTTATTTCGCAATACATATCGTTATCGTTCTATCACCCAGCTCTACTTCCAACCCTTTTGGCACCAACTTTTTGTTCTCCAGCCAAAAACATGTTGTTTGTTTCACCTATCACTGTGTTTGGAGGAGCTGCCTCACCCCACTCAGCATGAAAGTCCAAACAGAAACGGTGGGACCAGAAATGACTGCAAAACAAGTCTAATTTTTATTAAAACTGAAAAAGTTACAAGCAGCGGACAAAGTTTCTCCCTTAATCTTTGGTATTTTGACATATATACTATACACATCCACTGTTATGCTACCTGGCTAAGTAACTACCATTATCTAGCAGGCCTTTTGGCAGTGTAATTTTGTCAATGTGTAATTTTTAGCATCAGAAAAGAGCTAAAGAGAGTTGGTTGTCGGTTACTGGTTATTGTTGTTTATTAATATTTATGCTTTCTATAAATAAAAAATGAGTAAGAGTGCACAGGTAATACAGTGCCCCCTCTCAATGTTTCGCAGCAGACATGGTGACCACTAATATGCTTTTAAAACCCTTAAAAATCCAGTCTAACCTAAAAGTCTAACCTATAAACAAAAGTCAAGAGTAAATGTTACCCCCCCACATGAAGCACCTGTATCTGGTGTGTAAACACAGCCTGTTATATTTTTAAAGATAATTGTGTTTGGAAAACTTGTTTGCAGTTTGGCCGGGGTAATCCCGTAGAGACTGTAAAATGTGGTATGACTTAATGTTGCCTGGCCAAATGCATGTAGAGTGCATGGGAAAACTGTTAAAAAAATATATATTTTAAGGCTAATCCTGTTTGTAACCTCTCAGATGTTTCCTGTTTTTCTTCTTCTCTTCAGATCAGTGACAGTGAGCTACTCCACTGGAAGGAGCATGTGGCCAAGTGCATGGTGGAGTACCGCTCGAGCGAATGTAACAAACCAGATAACAAAAAGCTTGTTTGGATCGTGTCAAGGAGGACGGCTCAGAATCTCCAAACTAGTCACTTCAGTGTGCCCGGTCTGCCAACTATTCCCGAGAGGAGCTGGGATGAAAGCGAGAGGTTAACAGTTAATCTTTTCTACTTTCTTTGTGTTTAGTGGTTTCTAGGGTGGTTTCTGGGCTCCTTGGAAAACTAAATGGGATAATTTTGGTAAAATTAGGTCAGAATATTTTCCACAGCTCATGTGTAGCACACAGCAAATGCTTTCACATTAATGGAAATACTCTGGGTGGTTTAGAAGAGGTAGCTACAGGAAACAGCACAGTTGATAGCAATGAACGCTTAGGAGTTTTAGCCGATCTCTTCTCATATCAGTGCAATCTAACATCACACGGACTTTATACTAGGATACAGTGCCCCAGTTAATGTTAGACTGCTATGTTTATCCTTTGATTCTCTGTCCTGCATATTGACTGGCTTTAGTTTACATAATTTGATGCACAAATCTCAAAATAAAACGCGCCTTAAAAAAGAGATGTGTGCTCTATGGATGCAACTCTATTAAAAACTGACGATAAGATGGATCAGCGGGTGAAAAAATAGATTCGCCTTTTATTTTTCCACCTAGCCTTCATACATGCTTATTGTATGTACTTTGTAAGAGGATCTGTAAAGCTGCATTCAGATAACACAAATTTGTCCTTCACATATCAGTACTAACCTTGTTACCTGCATACTTTGTGTGTGTGTGTGTGTGTGTGTGTGTGTGTGTGTGTGTGTGTGTGTGTCTGTATGTTTTTGGGTTTTTTTCACGATCCAGCAGGTTAGAACCTGCAGAACTGCTGTGTACAAATGGCTTAAGAAAAGTCAAAAAGCCATTTTTCAAGGTCTAATTTTACAGCAGAATTGTAAAAATGTTTGGTTAAATATGTGCTGAAGTCAAAATTATTCTCAATTAACTTTCGATTAGGTTATGGTTAGCATTAATAGAACTCTGGACTCATTATGCCCTTAGTTGATTTCACTACTAAACCAAAACCAGAGACATTAAAAGAGTGAGGCGTGGCTCTCGGAGAGCAAAGATGGTGGTAGAAATGTAGAAACTTCCAGAGGAAAAAAAAAACCAAAGACTAATTTTACTCTGTGAGTTAGGACTCTGCATTTTGAACCTGAATTCTAAGGGTTTTGGCAACCGCTGTGTCAATTATGTTTTATCTTTTATTCATTTTTTTAATGTTTTTTGCTCACACTAGCAGGGAAGCTACATCTACAAACTGTAGACAGAAACACACACCCAAAAATCTTATTATAAGTAGAAGGTCACCTGCAAATATGATAAAACATCAATCCCAGAAAGTTGATTCTGTTCATCTGGACGTAATGTTTTCTGACGCTGTGTCCTGATGAACAGATTCAACTTTCTGGGATTGCTTTATCTGACTGGCTGAGCATGCATCAAAACGTACAACATCACTCACTAAAATTGAACAGTGAAGACTCCACTTCACTGAGTCACATTACCCAAGGTGCAGAGCGATTGACTAAAGCTGCTTGTGATGGGACAATGTCCTATTATGCAAAGCAGCCACACCCTTAATTCCACCATCAGCTTCACGCAGCCACGAGAGGCACTGCAGTTTTTCTGCTGCAGAGGTTGCTGCTTGTTTAAAACCTTATTTTAGGTCAAATCAGGAAACCTTCTTTTCTATCAGCTATAATAGATTCTGTTTAACATTAAGATTTTATCAAGCAGTAACCAATGAAATCAAAGTCAGTTTGGAAAATGCTATAAAAATAACGGTGCTGGTGCTGTTTCTAGTGGGTCTTTGCTTAAATCCCATTCAAAATGACTGTAAGTAGGGTTGTAACGATTAAACAAAGGAAGCATTGAGTGTTAATGCTCTCTTGTCTCGTAGCGAGGACTCCTGTGAGGACATGAGCTGCGGAGAGGACAGCCCATGCGGCTCATTAGGAAGCGACGGTGAAGGAGCCTTCTTCCCTTCCACTTTTCTCAGCTGCAGAGAATAACGACTCCCAGTTGTGCAGTAACACCAGATGTGTATTTGTCCCCTGAACTGTAACAGATTTCAGGGCAGACCTGTGTGTTTCACTTGTGTATCGTGTATCGTATATATGCCAAGTGACGGGTTTGGATTATTAAGTGCCTGTGTTAATTCATTTTACTGTTATTCTGATGTAAAACAAACTAAAAAACAAAAACATATCATAATAGTGCAAAATCGAAATTTGCAGTATCTCGGCAGCTCAATGGCAATACATGTGAATGTCTTCTGTTTGTGTCTAAACTCGACACATTCCAGGAAAACTAGTGAGGCACAAGTAACAACTTTAGGATGTCAGTAATTAGACACCTTCACTGTTGAGTACCAGCTAACACACTAGCACATCCACATCCTTTTATTGTTTCTTAATATATATTATATGCCACACATATTCACAGTATTCTGCAGATGTCAGTGTGCTAACTAACAAATGTTATTCTAATGTGAAATATATGACGTTGTGGTGGGAAAATACCAGCCTGTAAATGCATGGATGATTTTTAATATGTGACAGTGAATGTTTTTCATGTTTACCAAGATAAGCTTACTGAAAAAACGTTTTAAAAAAATGTACATAACATGTAAAAAATAAGAAAAAAACATGGTGCTTAATGTGTATTGTATTAAGATATAATGTGAAATATGTTGGAAGGTCAGTAATAATCCCTCCAATTAAAAAAAAATACTTTTTAAGTGTTTTGTTCTGTTTTTGTTTTCTTACTTTTTGAGCTTTTGTACAAGTCTTAACATTTTAACCTCTTACATTAATTCAGTTAGATTTTTTTTAGTCTCAAAGTGTATTATAAAGACCCTACAACCTTTACAATGGCAAAAAAAATAAATAATCCCCCAACCCAACAGTCAAATGATCACCTTTGAGCAGCACTTTCCGACAGTGGGGAAGAAGAACTCTGTTTTAACAGGAAGCGAGCTGCTGTCTTGGGCTAGTAGGTGAGGGGAAAGAGAAGAGACAAAATAGAAGAACAAAGCTATAGGAGAGAGTAGACATGCAACACATGACATGGAGAAGTGGCAGATAACTGAAGGACTGAGAAAAGGGTTTTAGTTTAATTTTTTTTTTTAATTAATTTTAAGAATATTGAAAGAAAGTAGTTCTACATATTTGTTTAATGTGGATGTGAAGGACATATCCTGGTCAAAATTAACTCCAAGATTCTTCACATTTTATTTGCGCATTTTTCAATATTTTTATCTGTTTACTGTGTTTTGTGTCACAGAATCAAGTGATGCCTTCAGATTCCATAGTGTAGTGTGACCTTCTCAGAAAGGGGGTATAGCTCAGTGGTAGAGCATTTGACTGCAGATCAAGAGGTCTCCGGTTCAAATCCGGATGCCCCCTTCTTCAAATGAAATAGATATTGCTGTGGAAAATAATCAGTGGCAAATGAGTAATTTGCCTTGATGGTATTATATATTTATGATATATCTGTTATAAATAATAATGCACTACAAAACTTACCCTGAGCACCCAAAAAGTTAATTCTGTTCATCTGACATGACTGAAACTAGCCCACAGAATGATCAAGAAACTGACCTCACAGCTAGTTTCAGTCATTGTGCAAAGGTACTGTTTGTAAGGTTGGGGACACCTGCAGTCAGCTGAGACAGAAGAAAACGCTACGTCCAGATGAACAGAATCAACATTTGGGATTTACTTACCCAAATGTTGGTGTTAAGTACTTATTTACTTAACACCTCCAAATTTAAAATTATGTTCTTTAAAGCTTGAATTTGACTTGATTTGATACATGGAGTTTTGTCCTTCTTACCACTGACGTTAAAAGTATTTTTAGATTAATTTCAGAAATATGTACCTTGAGGAGCTTCAAATAGTATGAAACCCATGCCATTTACTACTTACCTATAGACCCAGACTGTTATTAGTCAAATAAATCCCTTGGATTTTACTTTCTTTTCACTTGAGCCTCAGTTTCAAGATTACAGTGGTAAAGCTCAGTGGTAGTGTTCAACTGTAGTTCTCTTGAGAATCTGTGTTAATGATGCAGAGCTGCTTGCTGTAGGGGGTATAGCTCAGTGGTGGAGCATTTGATTGCAGCTCAAGAGGTCGCTGGTTCAAATCCAGGTGTCCCCTTTTTTGTATCAGGTTTGTACTACGGGAACTCTTTAGCTTAAACTATATATCTATCGATTTATCTATATAGTTCCTGTAGTACAAACCTGATACTGTCGAGTTTGATTGTTTGTTAAACACTGATACATGGCACATATACATGGCCAATAAACGCTATTCTGATATAAAAGAAGGGGGCATCTGGATTTGAACCGGAGACCTCTTGATCTGCAGTCAAATGCTCTACCACTGAGCTATACCCCCTGAAATCCCTGTTAAGCACTCCTATTGTAGAGAGTCATTGAGAGGCACACACTATAGCTCACTGCAGATCAAGAGTTCAAATCTGGTTCAAATCCAGACCCCCTCCTTTAGAAGACTGCCTAGATGACAAAATCACACTCTGCAGATTCATTAATCTAATAGCATTGAGGTCTCTCTATAAAAGAGTAAAAGTAAATCCTTCCTGCCAGTCAACCTGTAAAAACATCTCTGAAAGGCAGATAAAATTCTTAATGTCAGCTGTTGTCCAACAATGTTCCAGTGTGCTAACACTGGCCAAAGAAGCAGGATATGCTGAGGCTTTATTTTGACAATAAGGATATGATGATATGTAAGCAGGTGATCTGCTCCTCTCACACTTTTTAGCATTTATTTTTTGTTCTAAATTCTGACCTGTGCTTGCTTTTGTTTTGCGTACATTTCAGCATAAAAAAGACAGTAAAGGAAATTCAAGCAGTTAAAACCCAATATATAAAACCCATTCCATTAACTTTATTTGTATGACCGCAGATTGTTTTCACACTAATAAATTACTCAGCTTTTATCTGCTTTTCATTTGAGCTTGAGTGTTGAGATGAAATATCAGAATGCATTAGAAAACAAGCCCAGAGAACCACAACTGAAAGATGAGACCTCAAGTTCCGCACTGTGTGCAGTCATACACAGGGGGGATAGCTCAGTGGAAGAGCACTGCAGATTAGATTGTCTCCGGTTCAAATCCAGATGCCTTGTTGTCTGTGTTACTGTTTAACAAACAATCAGAATCGACGGTATCAGGTTTGTACTACGGGAACTCTTTAGCTTAAACTATATATCTATATCTATCTATCTATTTATCTATATAGTTCCTGTAGTACAAACCTGATACTGTCGAGTTTGATTGTTTGTTAAACACTGATACATGTCGCATATACATGGCCAATAAACGCAATTCTGATATAAAAAAAAAGGGGGCATCCGGACTTGAACCGGAGACCTCTTGATCTGCAGTCAAATGCTCTACCACTGAGCTATACCCCCTGGAGGCCCTGTCAACCACTGCTATTGTAGAGAGTCATTAAGAGGCACACACTATAGAGTTCAAATCTGGTTCAAATCCAGACCCCCTCCTTTAGAAGACTGCCAGATGACAAAATCACACTCTGCCGATTCATTAATCTAATAGCATTGAGGTCTCTCTATAAAAGAGTAAAAGTAAATCCTTCCTGCCAGTCAACCTGTAAAAACATCTCTGAAAGGCAGATAAAATTCTTAATGTCAGCTGTTGTCCAATAATGTGCCAGTGTGCTAACACTGGCCAAAGAAGGAGGACATGCAGAGGCTTTATTGTCATCAGCGTAACTTTGTGCTGAACATTGGGGGGGTCAAGTTCTCTGTCTAAATAAATAAAATCAACAGCCTATTTATCCAGGATAATTTATAATTTTATTGGGGGGGTTATATTGGTTGGGTCTGATTACTTGCGGGGGGAGTCATAACCCCTCTGGAAATTACGCCCCTGTTTATTGTGACAATAAGGATATGATGATATGTAAGCAGGTGATCTGCTCCTCTCACACTTTTTAGCATTTATTTTTTGTTCTAAATTCTGACCTGTGCTTGCTTTTGTTTTGCGTACATTTCAGCATCAAAAAGACAGTAAAAGTATTAAAGCGAGTGCAGAGGAAATTCAAGCAGTTAAAACCCAATATATAAAACCCATTCCATTAACGTTTATTATGTTTTCACACTAATAAATTGCTCAGGTTTTACCTGCTTTTCACTTGAGCTTGAGTGTTGAGATGAAATATCAGAATGCATTAGAAAACAAGCCCAGAGAACCACAACTGAAAGATGAGACCTCAAGTTCCACACTGTGTGCAGTCATACACAGGGGGGATAGCTCAGTGGAAGAGCACTGCAGATTAGATTGTCTCCGGTTGAAATCCAGATGCCTCGTTGTATGTGTTACTGTTTAACAAACAATCAGAATCGACAGTATAAGGTTTGTACTACAGGAGTACGTTAGATTGAATAAACTGAATAGGGGGTATAGCTCAGGGGTAGAGCATTTGACTGCAGATCAAGAGGTCTCTGGTTCAAGTCCGGATACCCCCTGTGTTAAATGCATGCATGCTGCAGTCTATTTACTACTCTGTTTATTTGGAGGCTGTTAGGCATTTACCATCTGACAGCAAAACCTGTACAGAGTGAGTGAACTGATGAAGTAGCACTGGTGGCTCAGAAAGTCTTGTACAGAAAGAAAACTCCAGGAAACTAAGATGCATTTAAAATTCTAAAATGTATGCCCTCGTCAACATTTTCAAAAGCTCTTCAGTACTCTGGAATGGAGTTGTTGTTGGGTCGATTCTAGCCGCGGGCCTTATGATTGACACCCCTCTTACAGAGCGTTAATGTGGTTATATTCATGATGATATGAGAGAAACAGTATTAACACACCCAAACTGCTCCCGGTGTACCACAGGTACATAAGTGAGAGGATGTTTATGACAGTGAAAGTATGTCTGTTTGTGTGTAGGCCAATTTCCCATGATTGAGCTCCTCTTAGTATCAATGAAGTCTACATAAATGGCAAGATCCCCAGATATACTAATGTAAATGTTTTACTCTCACCAGCCTGGATATCGAGATTAAATTCCAGTGCGCATGACTTAACTTATTAGACTGCTCGTCGGAACTTTTAAAGCTTCTGTCATCTCAGTCCCATTCAACTGATTACCGAACAAGCGTCTCTTTGTGCCGAAAGCTGCATCAGCGTGAGTGTGAGGGGGTGGGGTTGGAGGTGGTGATGCTGCTGGTGCAGCTGGTGCTGCTGAAGGACGCGGCTTGCGGTGGAGCTGTCTGGGATGTGTTGACACGCATTTCTGCTCCCATCTCCTTGATTAACCCGGCAGCCTGGATGGTTTCGAGCCGCAGAGGAGAGGAAGAGGAATGAGCGCGGACAGAGCAGCGGCATCCTTATCATGCAGCCGCAGAAAATCACCACCCGTCCATTTTACGCGATTATATGAGCCGATGAGCGCCACTTTATGTGTGCTTTTCAGACGGGCGGCAGCGCTGTGCAGACCCGGGAATAACAACGCAGGCCAACACCTCGCTGCAGCTACATACAAGGAATGAAAACGATCCCAAGATGGTCCGCATCGCCAAGGCCCTGGGTTTGGTTATTCTGTGCGTCGCCGTGCTCATTTTATCCCTCATCAGCTACGTGTCTCTGAGAAAAGACAGCCTCTTCTCCTCCTCTAAATACTACATGGGAGGCCCGAGGATTATGTTTCATGCAGGCTTTCGGTGAGTGAGAATTTTTTTCATCACAATGAGGATGGATGATCAGATGCAGAATTGGGTTGATGTAAACAGTGTGGCCTTGACTCCAGACTTCATACTTTACCTTCTATATACTTGCTGTCTAGGTTCAAACTTTAAGTGGAGCCTCAGCTCCCAATCATAATGCCATTCATGCAGTACCTTGCAACTAATGTTAATTAATTAATGGAGTATGCTGTTTCCAAATGTAATCAATCCTTTTCACATTTGCAAACCTCAATTTAATTGAATAAACATTACAACGTTACTTTCAAAAGCAACCCAATTAATTGGATGACCTATTATACTGTCTAAGTAGTGTCTAAGAATGAATAATTTAGAGTGATTGATCAGAGATTTCAATCTAATCCACCCGTTTTTAAGGCGGACTCTTTAGTTATCAAACCCAGGCAAAGACTCAGTCTGTCATGGTCCCGACACTTCTGACCCCGTGTTTTGAGTTTTGTGAGTTTTGACATTCTATATTAAGTTCATTTATATTCTTAAGATCCCTAGGTTGTCTGTTCAGTATAGTTGATTAGATTTCCCCTTATGTGTTTGCCCTTTGTCTCCCTTTGTGTGTTTGTGTTTATTTAATTGTGAATTATTGTGCCCCTTTTCCCTTGTGTTTTATTCCATCATGTTTATCGTGTTTCCCCAGCCCGTTATGTCTGTGCTCTCCCCGTGCTCTCTCTCCCCCCTCCTGTCTGCGTCTCTGTGTCCTTTCGGTGTTACGTTTAAGGTCCGCGTCTTGGGTCAGTATTGTCAGTTCCGTGTCCTCCCTGTCTTGTTATGTGTAATTGTCATCAGCTGTGCTCCCCGTGTGTTCCCACGTCCCTCATTACCTTCTGTGTATTTATGTCAGAATCTCCCTCTGTTCCGTGTCGCGCCGTCCCTCATGCTGTGTGATCCCTTGTGTGCCTCTCTGTGAAGTTTAGTTTATATTTTCCCAGTCTAGTTTAGTTTTGCATCTTTCCCTTGAGCCAGTAAATAAAGCTGTATTTTGAGTTCATCCCCGTGTGTTGCGAGTCCTGCATTTTGGGTCCAATCTCCTGCCTGCACACAGAGATTCATGACACAGTCAATAACGGAGTGGAAGAATCATTTGTGGGAAAGATGATAAGATGAGAAACATGCACAACATTATTTCAGTTCACCAAATCATCAAGCACTTAAAGTATCAATATTCAGTACAGACACTAGAAAATCACACGAAACAAACTGATAATATAGTTGTTTCATATAAAAGTTTCCTAATTCATATAATACAAACTCTCCCTTTATTATGCAGACTCAGCACAGAGCATCATCTACCCCAATTTCAAGAGTGGAGAACAGATTTGTAGTCCGTCACATCAATGTAGTGGCAGCCATCCTGTTCGAGCCACGTTTAGAGTAAATGCTTTAAAATTTCAATTCAATTCAATTCAATTCAATTCAATTTTATTTATATAGCGCCAAATCACAACAAAAGTCGCCTCAAGGCGCTTTATATTGTACAGTAGATAGCACAATAATAAATACAGAGAAAACCCAACAATCATATGACCCCTATGAGCAAGCACTTTGGCGACAGTGGGAAGGAAAAACTCCCTTTAACAGGAAGAAACCTCCAGCAGAACCAGGCTCAGGGAGGGGCGGGGCCATCTGCTGCGACCGGTTGGGGTGAAAGAAGGAAAACAGGATGAAAGACATGCTGTGGAAGAGAGACAGAGATTAATAACAGATATGATTCGATGCAGAGAGGTCTATTAGCACATAGTGAGTGAGAAAGGTGACTGGAAGGGAAAAACTCAATGCATCATGGGAATCCCCGGCAGCCTCACGTCTATTGCAGCATAACTAAGGGAGGACTCAGGGTCACCTGGTCCAGCCCTAACTATATGCTTTAGCAAAAAGGAAAGTTTTAAGCCTAATCTTGAAAGTAGAGATAGTGTCTGTCTCCCGAATCCAAACTGGAAGCTGGTTCCACAGAAGAGGGGCCTGAAAACTGAAGGCTCTGCCTCCCATTCTACTTTTAAATACTCTAGGAACAACAAGTAGGCCTGCAGTGCAAGAGCGAAGTGCTCTAATAGGGTGATATGGTACTACAAGGTCATTAAGATAAGATGGGGCCTGATTATTTAAGACCTTGTATGTGAGGAGCAGGATTTTGAATTCAATTCTGGATTTAACAGGAAGCCAATGAAGGAAGCCAAAACAGGAGAAATATGCTCTCTTTTCTAGTCCCTGTCAGTACCCTTGCTGCAGCATTTTGGATTAGCTGAAGGCTTTTCAGCGAGTTTTTAGGACATCCTGATAATAAAGAATTACAGTAGTCCAGCCTGGAAGTAATAAATGCATGAACTAGTTTTTCAGCATCACTCTGAGACAGGATATTTCTAATTTTAGAGATGTTGCGCAAATGGAAGAAAGCAGTCTTACATATTTGTTTAATATGTGCGTTGAAGGACATGTCCTGGTCAAAAATGACTCAAGGTTCCTCACAGCATTACTGGAGGCCAAGGTAATGCCATCCGAGTAAGAATCTGCTTAGATACCATATTTCTAAGATTTTCAGGGCCGAGTACAATAACCTCAGTTTTATCTGAATTAAGAAGCAGAAAGTTAGCGGCCATCCAGGTCTTTATGTCTTTAAGACATTCCTGCAGTTTAACTAATTGGTCTGTGATACCTGGCTTCATGGATAGATAGAGCTGCGTGTCATCTGCATAGCAGTGAAAATGTATGCTATGTCTTCTAATGATGCTGCCTAAGGGAAGCATGTATAATGTAAATAGAATTGGTCCTAGCACTGAACCCTGTGGAACTCCATAATTGACCTTAGTGTGTGAAGAGGACTCTCCATTTACATGTACAAATTGGAGTCTATTAGATAGATATGATACAAACCACTGCAGTGCAGTACCTGTAATACCTACAGCATGTTCTAATCGCTCTAATAGGATATTATGATCAACAGTATCAAACGCAGCACTGAGGTCTAGCAGGACAAGCACAGAGATGAGTCCACTGTCAGAGGCCATAAGAAGATCATTTGTAACCTTCACTAAAGCTGTTTCTGTGCTGTGCTGAGCTCTGAAACCTGACTGAAACTCTTCAAATAAGCCATTCCTCTGCAGATGATCAGTTAGCTGTTTGACAACTACTCTTTCAAGGATTTTTGATATGAAAGGAAGGTTGGAGATTGGCCTATAATTAGCTAAGACAGCTGGGTCTAGAGATGGCTTTTTAAGTAAAGGTTTAACTACAGCCACCTTGAAGGCCTGTGGTACATAGCCGATTATTAGAGATAGGTTGATCATATTTAAGATTGAAGCATTAATTAATGGCAGGACTTCTTTGAGCAGTTTTGTAGGAATGGGGTCTAAAAAGACACGTTGATGGTTTGGAGGAATTAATTATTGAAGTTAACTCAGAAAGATCAATTGGAGAAAAAGAGTCTAACTTAACATTGATGGTACTAAAAGTAGCTGTAGATAATGTTACATCTGTGGGATGATTATTGGTAATTTTTTCTCTAATGATAAAAATTTTATTTGTGAAGAAGTTCATTAAGTCATTACTAGTTAACATTAAAGGGATTGTTGGCTCAGTAGAGCTCTGACTTTTTGTCAGCCTGGCAACAGTGCTGAAGAGAAACCTGGGGTTGTTCTTATTTTCTTCAATCAGTGACGAATAGTAAGATGTTCTGGCTTTATGGAGGGCTTTCTTATAAAGCAGCAAACTATTTCTCCAGGCTAAATGATGATCCTCTAAATTTGTGACACGCCATTTCCTCTCCAGCTTACGAGTTATCTGCTTTAGGCTACGTGTTTGAGAATTATACCACGGAGTCAGGGACTTTGGATTTGAGGCCTTAGTTTTCACAGGAGCTACAGTATCCAGAGTCGTATGCGTAGTGAGGAGGTAAAATTATTAACAAGATAATCGACCTCTGTTGGAGTAGCGTTCAGATAGCTGCTCTGCTCTATGTTGGTACAGGGCATTGAAGATGATAACAGTGGGTGGATTATATTCTTAAACTTAGTTACAGCACTTTCGGAAAGACATCTACTTTGATAAAGTCTACTCTCCACTGCTGTGTAATCAATTATTGTAAATGTAAATGTTATCAGGAAATGATCAGACAGCAGAGGGTTTTCAGGAAACACTGTTAAATGTTCAGTTTCTATGCCATATGTTAAAACAAGATCTAGAGTATGATTAAAGTGGTGGGTGGGTTCTTTTACATTTTGAGAGAAGCCAATTGAGTCTAATAACAGATTAAATGCGATGTTGAGGCTGTCATTCTTAGTATCTACATGGATGTTAAAATCACCCAAAATAATTATTTTATCTGAGCTGAGCACTAAATCAGATAAAAAGTCTGAGAAATCAGAGAGAAACTCTGTGTAAGGCCCAGGTGGACGATAGATGATAACAAGTAAGACTGGTTTCTGAGTTTTACAGCTGGGGTGGACGAGGCTAAGCATCAGGCTTTCAAATGAATTAAAAGTCTGTCTTGGTCTTTCGTTAATTAATAGGCTGGTGTGAAAAATTGCTGCCACACCGCCCCTCGGCCTGTGCTTCGAGATTTCTGGTAGTTAGAATGACTCGGGGTGTTGATTCATTTAAACTAACATACTCATCCTGCTGCAACCAGGTTTCTGTAAGGCAGAGTAAATCGATTTGTTGATCAATTATTAAGTCATGTACTAACAGAGACTTGGAGGAGAGAGACCTAATATTTAATAATCCACATTTCACTGTTTTACTCTTTGGTTCAGATGTGGATACTGTATTGTTCTTTCTTTGTGATTTTTTATGTTTAAGTTGTTTATTGCTGGTTTTTGGTTTGTTTTTTGTCTTTTTGGGAGCTGACACAGTCTCAATGGAGATGGGTTACCATTCATATCAATATGCTCTGTTTAGAATGCCCACTGGCCTTTTTTAAGTGTGCTACTGGAAAGCACAACAGCCTCCATGAAATACATGAAAAACTGCTTTATGAAAAATAACTTTTGTTTTTCCAGCTACCTTGAGTATTTGCTCCCTCCTTTTTCCTTTTCTTGTACGATCTCTCTGTCCTCCCCCTCGCTCTCCATCCTCCTCACTTAACTAGAAACTGGAAAATGACAAAAATATAAGATTATAATAATTATTATAAGAGCAAGTGGGGGATTCACAGTGGACAAAAAGACAACACACTGCTTAGTTATGTGAATGTGGGTAAAACAGAAGCTACAGCTTTATAATTTTTGGTGAATTTAAATGTTACGGTGAATGAAAGACAAACTGATCCATATCAGTTTATAGCAATATTCAAACTGAATACAGGCTGCTGCAGGACATAGACAGGTAAGATCCTTTTGACTTGCAGTCACCTGGATCTGGAGCTGTGCTGTAAGCAAACACTAAAGCCCAATTTAATCAGAATAGGAATCGAAATTTTTAACTAAAATAATAATGCACATCAGTTTTATAAGTCATGGCAATGTTTTGTTGTATTTCAGTTAAAGTGTGTTTTAATTCTGCATCACTGATTTGTGTCATGAAATTGTCTCTTCGTGTTCTTTCTGCTGCAGCAACAAAAGTCTTATTATTCTTGACAAGCCACGAGCCACGCCTGTGTGTGAGCGCTCTGTAGCATCATGACATCAACAACACTGGACATAAAACCTGTTTTCATTCTTTCCTGTACTGTTGTCAATAGAAAAGTTAAGAAAATTAAACATAAGAAGATAATTCCAGAAAATAATAATAAAATATGCTACAATTAATACTATTAACAGTTTTTAGGGGCTCTCTACAAAAACCAAACAAACAAAAAAAAAAACCCAGACCACTAAGGGGTCTAAACTCATTTATGCATCCTTTAAATCAAACAGTGAGCTGTCCAAGGTGCTGGGCCTGTTGACCATATACTACGTATACAGAAAGATAACTCAAGGTAACTTACATGAAGGGTATGGAAATGTATTTAGTGTGATTTCCACGTGTACAGCCTAATGCCAAGACATAAAACGGCATCTTTACTGTAAACCAGGGGTGTTAAACATGTGACCCAGGGGCCAGTAGACCAAAGGACTTGCTGGATTTGCAAAGTATAAAAACTGTAGCAAAGAATTTAGTAACTAAGCTTTTTTTTAAAAAACAAAAACAAAAAACAAACAAACCATAATCCAGTTCTTTTCCTTTTGACAAGGTCCTGGTGTTACATAAGAGCAAAACATTAGTAAGTGTTCTTTTGGATTTAGGCATGCTGATGTTATTTAGGACAGCGACTTTCAGCTGTGATCTGGAAAAAATAGTGCACATGTAATGGTAGTGGAAAGACTGAGCCACACTAAAAAAAAAAGCTTTAGACATGTCAGGCTGCTCATCATCTGTTGATATTAAGCTCAATGTATTTAATACTTTAATATTAATGCATCAATGCAGTTCTGAATGAATGGCTTAAGTAGGTTGAGAGTACTTCTTTCATCACAACTATATCGTGTGTAACTGTATGTAAACTAACAAAAAAATGCTCTTCCTACCACAGCTAAAACATACACTTTGGCAGCTCCAAAGTTGTTGTCTTCAGTAAAGTATGAATAAGACCCTATAGTTATAAACATCTAAATCCTTTATTAATAGAAAACTAGTTCCCAAGTCTTAACATGAATCCAGGTTTTAACTAGAAAAATATCTAAATATTTTCATTTTTTCCACTCTCCTCGTTAAAGAGAAAAAAACAAACAAACAGTTGAATCATTTGAACATTTTTAGCTGTAATTATTCTAAACATGAAAGTCTTTTGAGAGGCTAATATGAAAAGCAGACTGACCAAAGTGTGCCAGGAGCAGATCTGATTGGATCTTTCTAAACAGCAGGCAGTATAGCTGCTGCTGTTATAGCATGATGACTCAGCTTCCAATGTTTTGTGGACATTAATTTCAGGTCTCAGTTCGCCATGAATTTCCTGGACCCCTCCTTCATCCCCTTAACTAATGCCCTAAACGAAGAGCTCCAAGGAAAACCGTCCAAATGGAAGTTCAACAAGACAGCTTTTTATCAGCAGAGGTAAAAGATTTGACTCCTAAATGAATTCTCCTTTTCTTCTTTGTGAAACTTGAGTATTTTCTGATCTGGTCTAGAAATCAGACAGCATAAAACATCCTTCCTCTTCATTTTGTCTTCTGTTTGCCAACATTCAAAACCAAAAAGTAAATTGTTTGTGTGTTTAATTTTGTATATTTATTATGTGTCAATGTTTCTATAGACTTATGATTAAATGATCACCAGCGGAAAAAAGGGAAATACACCAGTAAACATAAAAAAGAGCCTATAAATATATGTGCCTGTAGCATGTGCTGTAAATAAAAAACGGACGTAGCTGCTGTAATTGGTTTTGGACTTTTTTTAACATCTTTTTTTTCAGGAAAGATATCTTCAACTACATCGACATTCCCAACAACTTTTCCCTTACGAAGAACAGCGTGCGCGTTGGCCAGCTGATGCACTTTGACTACTCCAGCCACAAGTATGTTTTCTCCATCAGTAACAACTTCAAATCCCTGCTTCCTGACACCTCTCCCATCCTCAATAAGCACTACAGCATGTGTGCTGTGGTGGGAAACAGCGGCATTCTCACCGGCAGCCACTGTGGCCCTGAAATTGACCAAGCTGATTTTGTCTTCCGCTGCAACTTTGCCCCCACCGACATCTACTCCAAGGACGTAGGCAAGAAGACCAACTTGACCACCTTTAACCCCAGCATCCTAGAGAGGTATTACAATAACCTGCTGACCATTCAAGACAGAAATAATTTCTTCCTCAACCTAAAGAAACTGGAGGGAGCCATCCTGTGGATCCCTGCCTTCTTCCTTCATACCTCAGCTACAGTAACTCGGACCTTGGTGGATTTCTTTGTGGAACACAAGGGACAGCTGAAGATTGAGCTGGCCTGGCCAGGAAATATCATGCACGACGTGAACAAGTAAGATCTGATTCATAATTTGCTGTTTTCTTCGCCTGGTAACTGTTGAGCTTTGCAGGGATGGAGGATTTTTTAGGCAAACCTGGAAACCAGTGTGATTTTTCCATAGACTTTTTAATTATCACAGAAAATGAAACATTTCTGCAGAAAATAATTTTTTATTATGCTTAATAATCTTCAGAATTCACAATTTACTGCAACCTTTATAAAGACTATCATGCTACTGTACAGCACTACTGTTCTGTAAGTCTATAAACAAATGACAGTAGACTACAGACCTATCATAGGTCTGTAGTTTTACATTTTATACTATGGTACACAACGTTCAAATAGCTAAAGCTTCTGTTAACCAAAAACCTTATTTCCTTATTTCAAACATGCAATCACACATCCATTGAAAAATCCCAGGTCAACCAGTCATGCAAAATCCTCAATCAGTTCCGGGTTCCTGCAGCTCTTTATATTCACATTCCTTGTCACCCAGTTTCTGCTCTCCACCTGTTGCTCAGAGAAATGTTTATCGGTTAGGTGTAGAAATGCTTTCTAACTTTATTGACAAAATAAAACAGGCTGCTTTTATTGGCAGCCAAAAAAGCCTAAAAACAACTTAAATCCAAGAAGAAACATCTCAAAATGAGAAAATAACATAAATCCCAAACACAGAAATCTAGTAGAGAAAACAGAGGGTTCGCAAAAACTATAATCTTACTAACACCAAAAGGAAAGACAGCAACTAAATACACACTAGGAGGGAAGGGACACTAACAAAGCTGGGAAAAGAACAGAGGAAGGCAGTAAAAAACACACTCACACAGACAACCACCTGAGGATATGACCTTCAAAATAAAACAAGAAATAAGTGAAGGAGGGACCAGGACAAAACTCACGCAGACAGAGAAGTGCACACAGGAACACAGGATGCACATGCAAAAGGAAAAAACAGGATAACAATAACTGGAATGCCAATGACGTAATAGCTCATATGACTCATGATCCATCACAATTGACAGGTTATTGTAATATGTGAAGTACAGAACCTATAAGTTTGGTTGTTATTGTTTGGCTGTGTCACACAAACTGTATTACACTAAAATGTGACCAATACTCTGAGAGCAAGTACGGTAAGTGATTCTTTGAAAATGCAAAAATGCCCATTTTCACGTGACGTTGAGCACATTTAAGGAGACCCATTCGTCAATCATTGTGCAATCTCAAAAAAACCTGCGTGGTAATCTTGGAGGAGTAATAATTATTATGAACTATGAATGGACAGATGGAAAGACACCTGGCCGTGGTCCTTTGGCCAGATGAGCTAAAAATCCAAGAATTATTGGATGTCGTGTTAATATGCAACAAGAAAAACTGAACCACAGGCAGTACAAAGACCAATTTAATCCACTGCTAATATGAAAGCATTGATATGACAACACTGACTGATGTAAATGTGGGAATACTGTGCGAGTATTTCTGAAACCCTGGTGTCACCAACATGGTAGTTTTATTTAAAGTGTGGCAAACACTAAAACCATGACCACACAGTTAGGCCTATAATTAGTTGGTGAATGACTGGTTTAGTTACATCAATACTTTTGTTAAACCGTTTGATTTAAAACTGAAAATCTGCACCTCCATCACATCTTGACTATTTGATTTAAAATTGTGGTGGTGAACAGACACAAAATCACAAAAATTGTATCACCGTCCAAACATGTATGTGCATACATGTACGTTACATGATAAAATCTTGAACAGACAACATAAAGTTACAGTCAATATGTGATCTATTTGTTTTCTTCTCAGATACTGGAAGACTAAAAACCTCTCTCCCAAGCGTCTCAGCACTGGGATCCTCATGTACACGCTGGCCTCAGCCATATGCGACGAGATCCACCTCTACGGCTTCTGGCCCTTTGGCTGGGACCCCAACACGGGCAAGGATCTGCCGTACCACTACTACGACAAGAAAGGGACCAAATTCACCACTAAGTGGCAGGAAACCCACCAGCTGCCCAGCGAGTTCAAGCTGCTCTACAAGCTGCACAGGGAAGGCGTGATCAAACTCAGCTTGACGCACTGCTCTTAGACATTCGACGAGTCCGGGATGGTTTAAGACGTGACTCCAGAGACCATTACTGACATACATTAGCTCAGTTCAAACTTCTGTTGTGACACATGATAAGCATGATAAGTGTTTAGGCAGTTTATGGTCATCCCGCAAACACACACTTGTGTCACGTTGTAATTTTACATGAAGATGTCAGGCTCACTCGAGCTGCAGATCCCAGCGTTGTTATTCATTCAACATGTTGTGTTCAGCACCACAGTTAGGGGCTTTCATGCAGCTCAGTTGCTTCCATTATTCTCCTTTGCATGACTGCTGGCTAAATAGTTTGAGCCAAACAGACGTCTATTTTAACTGGAGTCCATGGGGGATTCAGCTGTGGGAACACAGTAAATTTCCACTTCTGCTTGAAACAGATTGATTAATCACCTTTACAACAGTATACCAATTCTGTACACTGAAATCACTGCCTAATCTCAGGGAAGGAGTTAGATCAGTGTTTTTTGTAATCAGATTCAATGCCTCCAGAGAGGTGCGGTTCCTGTTTTCAGGCCTTTTCCCCCACGAGGTGTCAGACAATCTGCACTGCTCTAGAAGATGGTATTTGTTTACAAGATTGTACTCTATATAAATATATGTGTGTCTTTTATTCTCTGTAGACAGCCTGACTGTCCACTTCAAAAATTTTTGGAATAATAATCAACATTCCAACAATAAGCCATAAATTCATGGAGAGATGATAGTTTTGTGATCATTAGATCAGAACTGCAGAACGTGTTACCGGCCTTCATTATGTAGGTGTTGAGAAAATGAGACATTTCCAAAATCTACCAACAAGACTATGAGGATCATTTTCCATCAGTAACAATGAAAATACATGTACATGTAATGTAAACTTACTTGATTTAGGATCAAATTTAGCCAAGTAATTTTTGATAAGAGATCATCATGTTTTGTTATCATCATGTATAAAAGAACCGATGTTTACAACTAAAATATTATCAAAATATATGACAGACTGGAGCAACAGCTCCATCTTTTTGTAAATCCATGATTAAATCCCAAATTTCTCATTCGTGGGATAATAAAGGTTTATTCTATTGTATTACCAAGTTTGAATATCGTACCTAAGCTAGGTTTAAACTTAGCTTACTAAATTGGGACCTCAGGAAGCCACTGGTCAAACCCAAGACATAGTAATCCCTGACCTAACCACTCTAAAACTGTAAATCTTTCACACATAGTTTAAAAATATTTTGACCCGTGCAGATACAAGATGCTATTTTGTGAGTTTTAAAAGATCTGCTAACCAAAATTTATTATCCGTCAGAAGAGCCAAGCTATTTATTTCTCCCATGTTAGCACTCTTAATCAAACCTAAGTTATTAGCTAAAAATATTTATTTCACAGTTAAAGGCACCAGTGTTGCCAGATTGGGTTTCCACACAGTTTTAAGCTTAATCTTGATGGTTAAAATTATGTTGGACAGGTGAACAAAATTTAGGCTGTTTTGGGATCCTTTGTGATGATTTAAAAAATATGCATTTTAAATTATAGTTCACAATAAAACCCAAGAGTGTATTTATTTTACCTCATCAGAAATTGTCATGGCGGACAGTCCGCGAAATACTAAGACTTTCTGTTCCAGTTCCTGCTATGTTATGTCAGATATCAGTGAGAAGATGCTGCCACAGTGGGTTAAATGTATACATATATAAACTACAGAAAGGAGTGGGAGAGTGAGGTGAAGCATCTAAATCAAAGCTTATATGAAAAATAGTCAGTCATGCTGTTTTTAAATAAACAGTCTGAAATATTTAAAAGTATAAATGTACCTACTATATAAGTGGGTAGAGTGCGCTGAATCGACTATGGTTATGTGCAAAATGGAGCACAGATGTGCATGTATTGTTACTTTGGTTGGTTTTAAGTGATACGTGATATTGTTTGTGGTCCTGAAGTTGACAACAAGTGTTTGCCTGCAAACTGACAGGAAGAATAGTAAAAGAGGCTTCTTCTTCTCTCCCTCACACTCTCTTGCTTGCGTTTGTGTGTTGATATAAGGATTTCTTTTGGGAGCCATTGGGCACCAGTGTGCATTCCTCTTGAATGTGGTGCAGTGCAGTGGTGGATTGCTACTTACTCCCAGAGTATTGGTGAGATTTTAGTGAAACAAGATTAATTAGCCCTGTTCAGGAGCCTTGCTGACTTCTCAGTGGATAAATGAGTACTTGGTAAATACTTCAGAGGGTTACCTACACCAGCGGTTCCCAACCCCCAGGCCACAGACCGGTCTGCAAGTCGTTTGGTACCGGGCCGCGAGAGTTGAGGCTCGAGTGTGATTTATGGAATTTATGGTTTTCAGGGTTTTTATTGGTTTTATCGTTAACTCGGTTTCCCTGGGTCTTTTCCCGTGTGTTATGAATAAATCTTCTTTTCTTTTGGTACCAGTACTGGTTTTATTTTGTTGTATTTATCCGCGACACCTGAAAGGCCGGTCCGTGAAAATATTGTCGGACATAAACCAGTCCATGGCGCAAAAAAGGTTGGGTGACCGCTGACCTACACAACCAAATGCCTGAAGTGTTCACTAGCAGCCAGCCAACTGCTACAAAAGAATGCTCAGTGAGGAAGTTGTATGTCTACCTTAGCTGTACCAAGAATTGAACTCTTGAGATTAAGAATCTCTTTTGCGAGGGTGTCCTAGGCCAACATAGAAAGCATTGACCTAGCAACCCTGTGGAAATATGTGAAAATGTTGGTTGTTTCCAAACAGAAAAACCCCAAATCATCATTAGTAAAGACTTTATTATTGAGCTGTAACATATCTTCTAAATCTGAAAGGTTTTGTGGTTAGCAAACTGTTAGTTTGGTTAGCTTAGAGTTGTGCATAGTTGATTGTGCTAGCCTACTTAATGCTGTTTAGTGGAATGTAGTTTTGCTTTTACATGATATAATTTCAGATCTTGTAAGTTTATGTTTACACATTCAGATTGTTTCTTTTTCTCCTGTCTAACTGGAAACATTAGGGAGCTAATGTTAGCTAGCTAGTTACATGAGAGAGTCTAAGTGGGTTATGATATTTATTATTTACTAACAACATATTTATGCAATATGCTTCAATAAATATGCTTAAATTCTCACTTAGTAAACACAAGCTTGGTTTAAACATACAAACAAATGTCAAAAAACATTTTTGACCAGGGGCTACCAGACTCGGACCACCTTGTGATGTAAATCATGGCTCAAGTGTGGCTTAAAACATCAGGAAATAGAACTTTTAAAAATAATAACCAATCTTGAGGTTTCCCACTATGTCCAAAATACCCGCCGACGATTGAACGTCACTATTTATTAGACAGCTTTTGTTGACTGAAGAAATGTTCTTTATTCCTACCGTAACTGTATCAAATTCAGTATTCGTGATGCAAGATAAAATGAATGAATGTTATATGGCTTATTGCATCTTGTACAAACAGCATGAAACATTTAAGTGGTAATGCATGTGAGGCACTAACAGATCTTTTAGGCTAGTTTTATACAACCTTTTTGAAGGGTAAAATTTAGTCATTTGCTATTGTTTGTATTCCTGGTGGTGTATTCCTTAAGAATATCACTGGTGTCTTTGTATGAGAGCTGTTTGAAGGCTAAAAAAGAACGCTGTATTCCACATGGGACCAAACTTCTACAGATCAACTTAAAAATGAACAAGCTTTATTTTTTATAACTGTAGATAGTCCTGGGGTCTTAAACAGTCCACCTTATCGTGCCAGACTGAAACAGACTGGTGGATATGGGGCTGAGGAAGACTGGACCCAAACAATAAAAGCTGGCCACATGACCATCCCATGACTCTGCAACATGTGCTCCTTGTTGCAAATTCCAGCTTAGGCTGAGGTTTAACACACAGAGAAATCCAGTCATGCACATTTACCATATGTAGCGTCTGTTCTTTCGTCTTGTTCAAATGAACTAATTCAAATCGTTAACTTGTGTGTCTAACTTTTAAATCACAGTGCAGTCACGACATGAAAAGCAACAACCATGAAACTGCACATCTTGTAAAAAGGCAGCCAAATTTTAGGACTTTGATTGTTATAGATGTGTAAGAATAATTTAAGCAGTCCCTTCACTGAATGTTTTGTAGGTACACCAAAGACCATGTGCTTAAAGTAGAAATAATGGAAACTGATTTGAGAAAGCTCTATGACAACTAACGGCAGTAGACAATATAAAAAAATGAAAGTGGCAGTCCTGCAAACCTCCACTGATTTGTAAAGTCTGAATATGAAGCCTCAAGCTGAGTGTTTTCGCGGTGACCACCTTGTTGTTTTGAAACTGTCTGTGGCAAGTGAGGGCTGGATCTGGCTGAGAAACTAAGGAGATGTATGCTCATTGGCTAACGACTTGCAATATCCTGATCATGATTTACAAAACTAACCCGAATGTACCTATTAAGTTGATTAAGTAATGATAAAAATGTATATAGAGGTCACAGACTGAAGGAGCGAAGGGTGTTTTTCTAGATTTCTATGTAATAGGACAGGAAATCTTTTTGCAACCAAGGGAGTCGCCCCCTGCTGGATGCAAAAATACAAGTTTGAGGCACTTTGGCTTCAGAATGCTGGGGTGGTCCCACAAACATTTGAGGTTTTTAGGGCTGACACTTGCCTAATGGCCACTGTTTTGCAGAGATTTCCCTAATTAAGTAAATTCATAGAATTTTGTTTGTAAAGCTATGAATGCTATGAAATGTCCAGTGGTATACGGCTGGGCATTTCCTCATCTAAGAAAATTTCTCGTAACATTAAAAATCAGTGTGCAGAATGTGTGTAAAATATACTGATGCCAAGAAACTCTGTGATGATTGTATTCCAGTCAGAGTAATATATATTTTTTGTGCATTACAGTATGTTTAAATGACCAGACAGTGACGTGCATTACCTAAACATTAAATGTGTTTATTCCAAATTGAGCACTATACAGGATTTGTTCTTTAACAACCCTTTAACATTTCTGTACTTGTGTTCGATCTGCATGGCGATTTTGTTCCATTATGCTGCTTATGTACATGTTGTATAAAAATCATAAATCATGTAAGTGGCTGTACTATCCTGGTTGTTCTATCAACAGCAATCATCCAAGTAAGAAACCATCTCCTACAGTAAATGTTTTTTGATTATATTCCATGATAAATATACATTATGTGCCTGCATATTCCTTCCATCAATGCCTCAACGTGTCAAATAAAATAGTATTTTTCTCTGGTATGACCCATTTGGATTTTTTTTTAAAGTAAACTAACAATAATTACAGACATGTAAAATGAAATTGAAAATAAATATATTTGCACACACAAACATCTTATTCTTTTTGAAATAGTGGCTACACATAAAGTCACATATACTTTACATGTAGAGACATTTTTATTGTCCCCTAATTTCAGCTTCTTGCATTTTTACTACTCTTCCATGCAAGATTCCAGCAGTTGCAAGATGCTTAAATGCTCAAAGGTTTTATTGCATAGACTATTTCACACTGTTGTTAACCCTCCAACCATTTCTGGGTGGATTTGCAGTGGTGCTTAGGACACACATAGACTGTATATAAGTGGCTAGTGAAGTCCTCTTGTAAAGCCCCACACTGGGTATTTTCACCATTGCTATTACACCTTTTTAAAACTACACCTTACAAGCCCAGCGTTGGATCTGACTACAATAGGATTTACAGTTTTTAAATCAAAAACCTTATATTACAAATATTACATTTTAAGCCCCAACCCATAAATTAATCAAGAAAATGTTTATTGAGAGCCAAGGGCCTTTCCCCCAAAAAACTTCTTTGGAACTGGAAGTCTGTTGGAATTGTTAGTCTGTATTGGCATTCAGAGCCAGAGGCTATGTCCATCTTTTATATACAGTTAGTGGCTTTGGATAATTTTAACTTCCACTTTTAGACAACTTTCCTCACATTATCTGTGACTGAGTGGAATCATTGACTACCAGCTGCCTGAGGCAGCAAAGCAACCCCAGACCAGAAAATTTCCAACACCATGCATCACACTTAGTATGACTTTCCTCTGGAAAGCACCCTTTGGTCTTCTCTTTCCTAGATTTTGTATGCCCAGTAGGTAGAGTGGTTGCCCCATGATTGGAAGGTCGGGGGTTCGACTCCACAGAGCGGCTACCCTGAGGTACCCCCGAGCAAGGTACCGTCCCTACGCACTGCTCCCCAGGCGCTGCATTGGTGGCTGCCCACTGCTTCACTGGGTGAATGGGTTAAATACAGAGGAGTAATTTCCCTATGGGGAGTAACCCATACACACACACACACACAGTTATCTGCACATACTATGACTGAGTTTTGAGGACTATATTTGCCACTGGTATATGATTTACTTTACAGTGGAATGATTATTTCAAAGATTTCATAGGTTTCTGTAGGAAGTCTGAGAGTTCTTCAGATACTGACACCACACAGTTCAATGACAAACAGAACACACCCAAGATGTCAAACGTTTAAATAAGACAGACCACATGTTTAAATATCACTGCATAAAGTTCTTCAAAACACTAGTAACCCATCCACCTTATTTTACACTTAAAGAAAGATAAATGTATCAGTGTACTTACTTTTTTCATCTGTCTTGTATCTATCTATATTTTTAATCATTTATTTGAATGATGAAAATTACTCTGGGGCATTTGTTTGAACCCATATCTTTATCTGTGGTGTGTTTGTACAAACATGTCAAAAGAGCCAACATTTTACCTGTTCACAGTGCTGTGTAAGTCTTTATACCACTATTTTACTTGGAAAATGGGAATAAAGGCCAGGAATGTTTTTGAAATATGTCCAGACATGTATGGAAATACAGTTTAAAAAGTAAAAATTGAGTTTTCAATCGTAAAGAGCTTGAAAGACACAGGTTTTCACTGGTTATTTGCTAAGTTGTCTGTTATGTGTAGACACAACCCTGGCTCGTCTGTTGAGTTGCATATTTTACAGTTGAATGATTATAAGTCAGGCTAAAGTGGCTTAAAAAAACATTCTTCTGAAATCGTGTTAAAAACAGCCAGTGTCCAAAGAAAAACTTTGAATAACCTTCAGAAAGTAAAGACCAACATTATAAGAAAGTTTGGCTCCTTGGATGCAAAATATAAAGAAATAAGGGGTTCAAGACTTCTACATAGTACTGCAGTTTTTTATAAGTGGACATACAGTTGTTTCATTTTGCAGTTCTCTTTTATGTTGTTTCTGACAATACAAAGTATGTGAATAAATAACAATACAAGACGAAGTTATACTGTAACAATAATAATGCTTTAAATGAAACTTTCTCAAGCTCTTCTACATTTGAGATCCTAAAACCAAGCAAAATATAAGCCCACACTGTACATGAACGTCTCATTTCACAGGCAGTGTTGTAGATCTCGAGAAAATGGTAGGATCTCAGAATGCAGTGATATATGGTGTAAAAGAGAAAAGAGGAGCTGGTGGTTGCAACATCAGCAGGCACACCTCCTCCTTACAGATGCCTCCTCCACTTCATGGCTGGAGACAGGACTCCCATTGGGTTCTGAGCCTTGGCCCCCGTATGTGCTCTGCTCCATCCTCTTCATCACCAAATCCAGCAGGGTGGTCACCGCCAGCTCCACATCAGCACCCGTCACTGCACTTGTCTCAAAGTAAGGGATGCTTAGGAGAATGTGGAACAAGACAAAAAAAAAAAACATGAGCTGATCTTAGAAATGATTAGCATCTAAAACTGCTTATTGTTTTACAATCCAAAATGAGTCTTTATGTAAATTTTTTTTTTTTTTTTTTTTACAGATCCAAGATCAGGGAAAACTGTTGACCAGCACCATCTTATGGTGGCAGAATTAAAACTAGATTTCTGTCATCTTCAAGGAAAAGAGAAAATAATTTCTAATCTGAACTCATTAACTCAGCATGAACCTGTGGAAAACACAAACTTGATCTTTGATGAAGAAGTCACAGTTACCAGATGAAGCTATATAAATATAAAATCATATTAAATTTTAAATGTAAAAGGATAGCACCAGAGTAGTGATAGCAAACAATTTTAATAAAGTGTCATTTTGTTTTGGTCTTGCTGATAATGTCTTTCTCAGCCATTAGGCTGAAAAAATATAATGATCCCACTGTCAGTTTGTATTTGTAGGTCATGCTGAAAAGCCCCTTTGGGCCCCAGCTTGGAAAATGGGGTCTCGTTCGGGATAATTCACACCTCTGGCTCAAATGAACTCATCAGTTCAGGCAACCACTTTCATCTATTCATAATAACGGATATTGTGCACAAATCAGCAAAAAGTCCAAAAGTTATCCCCTTCTCATCTGTCATTTATAAATCTGCAGGAAATCTAGTAGGACACACTGGATGTCTTTTTTATGTTGTACACTTGGCATCGCTACTAGAATCAGGTGATAATGTATGAAGGTCAAGAGAAAATCTTTTGAGAGATCTACTAAACTGGGAGAAGCTAAAACGAGTAAAAACAATTCATAAAATAATAATTTACCACAGAACAATAGCAACATAATCTTACAGTTTCTTTATGTTTAATGTGGTAGAACGTCAGGCTTAATAAGTCTTCTGAATATAAAAAAATAAAACAGGACATAAGGTCAATAAAAGTCATACACAAAACTGTAAACTGTTGTCACATGAAGTTTGGTTATTAATTTAATACCATGGCAGTATTAATAAACAAACAAACAGCAGCCATATTTATGTTTGCACAGAGGAAAAAAAACAAGAAAAAACAAGAATGAAAGTACACTATTATGTCTCTTTATGGGTACAGACATATTTTTTAGGATTAATAGAGTGTTTGTGAGGCCTTACCCATATCTGTCTGCCAGATCTCTGGCTTGCCTGGCGTGAACACTTCTCATGTCTCTGACGTCTGCCTTGGTGCCCACCAACACCACATCTGGACTCTCACAGTACGCGTTGGCCTGCAGCTGACCTGAAACACAGAGGAAGTCACGTAAAGCCTCAGCAGACATGAGCAGAAACTCAGAATCAGTCGAGATTATTATCTGTGCAGCAACATAAAATTAAACATATTGATTGGAAGCAGAACAGGGGGTTCAGGGGAAACATACTCATCCAGTTTCTGACATTGAGGAAACTTTGCTGATTGGTCAAGTCAAACATCAACAGGAATCCCATGGCATCTCGGAAGAAAGCTGTGGTGAGGCTGCGGAATCTAAAAAAAAGCAGATTTTTTTAGAAAGCAGATGTCAAACCAACATGTGTAAGCACCTGCTGAATGGATTTAAATACAATACAACATTCACGGTCCCAAGAATCCTACTGGTGTTTGGGATTTCTGTAACTCCATCCCCAGCAGACCCACAAGGCTAAAATTGTTTTTTCTTAGCACAGACTGATATATGTACAGATATAAAAGATGGAAGATGCTACTTGCATTGTTTCTAACTACTCTGGTTCCAAGAAGAGAAAATAGCTTTCAGTTTGGTTTTTCAGTGACCTCAGCAAAGTTTATCCCATTTTATGGTCTTCATCACTAGTTTCAAGTCGTAGTGTAACATTAAGTAGGATGATAAAAGTGTGCTTTAGGCTGAGCCACTACCTTATGAGCGTGTGGCATCCTTGATAAAGTCTGTGGGATTTTGTACACATGGTGTCTGGTTTCATAAAGCTATGATGGAGAGGGCTCAAAGAAATAGGACTTCAGTAACAAGTGGGTGAAATCAGAGTGGCTACACTCAAGCAAGGACTTGAGTGACTTGACTGAATACACCTTTAGTGCTTCTACAGGAAGGTAAGTAGCAGCAGGGGGCTGCTAATCAAATACACTTAATCAGCTGATCATCAGCAAGTGTGAGGACCTTTTTAAATGCAGAATCTATTGCATTTTGCTGGTCTGGAGCATCGAGGGATGCTTTAGTGCAATCCTACAATCTCTCTCAGATCAAACAACAAATTCAGACAAGTGCTACATCGCAGACTCTACAGGCCTCAGTTAGTATGCCAAAGCTTATGACAATACAATAAGCAAAAGACTGAACAAGTGTGGCTTATGTGGAAGAGTTGTTCTCTCTAAAAAGAACATGTCAGAACAAATGACAAGATGTCAGGAAGAATATCTTTTGGACAGATGAGACCAAAGCGGAGATGTTTGTCCATAATGCACAATATGCTGTGTTTAGCTTAGAGAAAAACAAACACAGCATATCAAGGCAAACACCTTATACCACCTGTCAAGACTGTCGATGGAGGGGTGAAGATTTAAGGTTGTTTTGCAACCACAGGAACTGGGCACCTTGCAGTCATTTAGTCAATCATGAAATCCTCTGCATACCAAAGTATTGTGTGCCTGACAGCTAAAGTCTGGTTGAAACTGAATTATACAACAGAACAACAACAACAATAATAATAAAATAGGTGAAAAAGAATCAAGATGCTGCAATGGGCTAAAGTTCAGACAAATACAGGACATTATTTGAGTTGTGCATAAAGAAATGCCAGCAAACTTCAGCGCAGTATTGTAAAGAAGAGTGGCTCAAAACATAACAATGTGATAGGCTGATGCAATCATACAGAAAATGACTGAAGTAACTTCAAGTTATTGCTGCTACGGGTAGTTCTAGAAGACACTGAATCATGGGGTGTAATTAGTAGTTTACAGGATTGAAATCAGTTGAATGTCTCAATATTCTGGCTCACGTTTCCACAAGGACCTTAAATTGAAATATACATTTTTTCGAGACTCTGTATTTCCTGTAGTGTTGGCATCAGGCCAGAGAGAATTTGAAGTATTTATCTGATTTTAGTGCAAATCAGCATTTGCTTACATTTCACTGAGCTGCTTGAGTTAAGGATTTAAAATCTTTACACAGCAAACTTAAATATCCATAAACAGAAATTAAAAACACTCAGGACTGTAGTTCAGTTCAAAGTTCAAACAAACAAGGAAAAAGCCTACAATTTAAGTTTTTTTTTAAAAGAAATAAGTTTTTGTTCAGTTCAGTTCAGTTTTATTAACACAGTACCAAATCCCAACAACAGCTGCCTCATTGTGCCTTTAAATAATACTGTATTTGTTACCATATCAGTGCTCAGGCAAACTCATAAACCTTTGTTTCTACACTTAACTGAGGAGGTTAACAATGCATACTTCAATAGGGCCTACTTATAGTTTGTGTTAGCAGAAAAATGTTTTGGTAATAGAATATAAGAGCATATAAACTCACTTTCTGATAATTTATTCTCAGGTTTTAATTTAATTTGTCACAAAATGATTATTTTATATTTTACATGACCACTGGGATTTCACCAAAGTAAGAAATGTTCAGTTTTGCTCAATTACAAAATTGATTTTTGGTCGTCTTTGATCTTATGGATGTAAGAAGAAAGCCAGACATAAAAAGTTATATAGATAGTTATATGGAAGTGGAAAAAATCTTATTTCCAGGCAAAATCCATTCCCGACATGAAATGGACTACATGCATGAGCATTATGAATGATGTGATGGGTTTAAACCACGTATGAGGAATTAATTATCATGCACAAAGATTTTTAAAATGATAAATAATGTTTTGATCCTCCACAAACACACTTATTTATGAAATATTAACTATTAATTATGAAACAAAGAAAAGTTTCATAATTACCTCTCTTGTCCTGCTGTGTCCCAGAGCTGAAGGTGAACTCTGAAGTTCTTCTCAGTTGCCCCATCTACACCTGTCCCCGTATAAACCTAAAGCAATGCACAGAGCCCAGTAATCAACCCAAAAAGTTCAAAATGCTCCACATCCAAACCAAATTACACATTTCTATTTTATGTTTTGTGTCATTTCTTTGTGATTAGCAGGAAGAGTGGACGGATGCAACACAGTTACACTCATGACAGGAATCAAGCAAAATAAATGATTTGATATAACAGGTCTACTTTATGGACAAAACTCAACATGGCCATAGCTGCACTGGCAACATAATACCACACTAATGTTTTTAGTTTCATGTCTTTTTTCTCTTGGCTACAGACTTGACTACAGAGATTTCCATATAACACAAAAACCTAGCATTTTGAGTATAATTGATTATATCAGGAAAAATACATTTAGGGTTGCTACTTCAGCTTTAAAACCATGGTTTTACTTACTAAGGATTTACAGGATTTAATTTTGTTCTTTGTTATATTTTTTCAAGAAGGAAGTATTAAACTTTTGGTTTATAATTCTCTATTTTGTTTTAATCATTTCCCTAAGACGAGTTTGGCAAACCCCCATTTAACTGGCCTTATTTTGGATTTTGTTCTGTGTATCAGTTATTCAGTCAGATTTTCTTCAATACAGTGTTATTACCATGTAACTAACAACCTGAGTTATAACACATTTTTTTTCTAACAGACGATGAAGCGAAAAAATAATTTTACCCTCTATAGTCATACTTTTCTTTATTATTGTTTTAAGTAAGAAGAACACTCTCAGATCGAGGTAGTTTTTCAGTCCAGTGAGTATTTGCAGATTTTTGTTTGTCTTTCTTTTTTGTCTCCGCTGATTTGAAAAACCAGGTTTTGGGGGATCTGTCTGAGAGATTCTACAGTTCTTGTAAAATTTAAAATAGTTTCAATAAATGAGCAATAAATAGAGCAACCCGAACGCCTCAACTTATTGTGACTTGCTGCAAGAAGTCAGTGAAACAAACAAACAAACAAAAAAATACAACATATGACTGTTAACATAAAGACAACAAAACTTTTTAAAATAACATTTGATACTAAAGATGCAGATTTCAGTGGTGGAGATAAATATTGGAGTGAGTCTGGGGGTCATCCTTTCTAAAATATCTTTGTTTCTTTTATGTTTCCTACAATAAATGCCCACTAGAATGCTTTCTTGACTCTGGTGATCCCACATTAACCTGACAAATAATAATTTGTTGTGTACTCTATTAAAGGTTAATGGCCACTTATTTCTGTATCAAACATTATAAGCCAATTACTATAAAATACTTAAAAAGATAAATCTACCTGGCCTTACTGAGTTTTTGGAAATGTTTTTTTCCCTATAATTTAAATGCCATTAACATGTACTCACCACTCTCTTTTCCCTGAAGTCGATGCCCACTGTGGTTGTGAATTTGCGGTTGAACTTGTTGTCAGTGTACCTGTAGAGGAAGGTGGTTTTTCCCACTCCCGAGTCCCCCAGAGCCAGCAGCTTGATCAGATAGTCATAGTCCCAGTTAGCCATTGTGCAGCTGAGTGCTGAACCTGCCACAGAGTTGAGCTCACAGTACAACGCTTTGCTGGTTTTCACATGTCCCAAACCATGAGAGTTGAGACACATGTGGGAAAATAACAACTTATAAGGTTAAATTCTTCAACCTAAGCTGCAGTTCTCAGTCTGAGGCTGTAGGACCATCACACAGGCTTAGCAGGACGTCATAACTCCCCACTCATTAGGCGCTGATCAGAGAAGGACTAGCACATGACTGGAGCTGGCTTCCACATGAGCAGTCAAATGCCTCTCCAGAGTTTTCTCTAACTTTGCTTAGCAAAACCCAGCTTGTTTGGCACACAGAACTCCTTTTATTGACCTAAAGAGCTATGGGCAGACAGCTCAACACTGCATGATGCTACTCTGTCATCGCAATGCTTTGCTTACACTGTCAGCTGGGGCTAGGTCAATAAAGGCAGGATGGGATATCCCATTTAATGATGCAAAATAGTTAAAAGTATTTTCCTTACTCCCTTATGTACTTAAAAAAAAGATATATTAAAAGAGATAATACCATATCTTATCAATCAAGTGAGAAGGATGCTGCTTAATTAACCCTCTAATGATTAACAAAAAGATTTACTAGATTAATACAAAACATTACTTTAGTAATTTTCTAAATAGTCCAAACACCAGTAATACACCCTCAGCACACACAAACCATTAAAACTAACAATAAAATCTTACCAGTCTACCTGGAGAAAATGAAAACATCCGTTCACAAGTCGCACCGCTTGTTCTTAATAACCACTATCATCATTCGATGGTACATTGCATAGCCTGAACCTTTCCCCCGTGTTACATGTGATCCAGGGAGGAGTTTATAACCAGCTGCTGCTGTGTTTACAGACCCTTGTGTTTTCCGCTGTTATTTATGAGGAAAAAGGGCTCTTTGAACACTGGATTGTCTGTGGATTTAAGTGGAAATGGTCCAACCAAAAAAACGGGCCTCACGTCTGGAGGCTCAGTGAAGTAATCCTGCTTCTAAAAGCAAAGCAGCCTGTAGACGTTTTTAAGTTTTATAAAAAGGTTTTATTTCTAAAAAGGAAAACTATGTCACTTATATGTGCTGTGGTACAAAAAAAGAACTGAAATATACATCTGAGAACTTTAAATATCATTAATTAGCACTGCCAGGTTAATCAGTAAATCAGTGTCGGAAGTGAGGCTTTCTGCTCATACTCAGCGCTCATTTTTAAGGCTATAGTTTAGTTATTCCATTATTGAGCTTAACTACTGATCATTGATGGAATCAGTTAATTTCCTCCTTTATTGCTGGGCAGTTTCTGTATCTTTTCTGTATAAACTTAAACAGTTAAAAGCAGGATTAAAAGCTTATTCACAGGCTGCATAAAGGTGTTTTAGCGCCCCTCCTTTTAAAGTCCCCCTTCCTTTATGTGATCTACCCTCTGATTGGCTGCCTCTCACAAAAAATGGTTTGACCATGTTTAATATGAACATCTACTGTTATAATTTTCTGTATGATATAACATATATTTTATACACAGGGTAAATATATCACACGCTATTAGATATCAATTATTTAATGTTAAAGAAAAATAAACTTTCTGACATTCAAGGTCACCTGAGTCAATTTAGGTTATGAATTGCTTAAAAGAAAAATTGCTTAGTTTGTTCAACAACCTAACATCAAGAAAACGTTCATTTATCTTCGTGACATTGTTTCTCTCTAACTGGGTTTGAAATACTTGAACAAGTTGTTGGCCTGGCTGCCTTTTCCTGGAGCCTTTCTGTCTTTGCTCGTCAAGCTTTTTCCTGGTTTCTTAGATGAGGAAGTCTTCAGAATTGGCTTCTGCTGCTTCCACTCAGACATCAGCTCCCTTTGAACATCCGGCGGAAGCTCAGAAAACACCTTAGGGTCCACATTTCCCGGGAACTCGCAGTCAGATGACCGGGGGAATGACAGACCCCCTTCTTCCATGACTTCTTCTCCTGGGAACGCACTTGTGCCTGCCTTCCCCTGGTGATTCACGGTGGTCGCTCTGTTGGAAGAGTTCAACTTGTTTGCAGTATCTTTTGTGTCACTAATACTTTCAGAGTCTGTAAGTGTCTCAGGAAGTTTGTTGGGGAAATCAGTGCCTGAATGGCTGCTAGAAGTGCTGTACAGGGAGCTCACATAAGCAGGAGATAACAGCTCCTTCTGGATGTCCTCTGGAAGAAGCTTGAACACCTCCGGGTCAACATTGGGAGGCAACCATGTCACAGCGTTAGCCGTTTTGTCAAGGTCGCACCCAGGTGTACTGCAGGATGCATTTCGAGTCTCTTCTACATTAACAGCAGAGTTCTGTTTCCATCTTAACCCGTGTAATGGTGCCTCAGAGCTAGAAGAACTAGAAGAGCTTTGTGTGGCGGGTTGTTTATTGTGTTGAGTAATCATGCCATCTGTGCCAAACTGATGATCCATATCAACACCCTGAGAGGAATCGACACACTGGAGAATGAAAGAGGAACAAAAGTGATGTGAGGAAATTCAGAGTACTAACACATTCCTTCTAGGAAAGAAAAATCCTGCATTAGGTAACTGTGCAGTGTGAAAGAACAGCCTTTCTGCTGATCAACATTAATTCTTTCTTAAGAACACTTCTAATACCACTTTGACTTTAATTTAATACCTATTTCATGATCATGATGTCCAAAGTAGAGCCAATATGGCCTTAAATACATTTTGTTTTCAGGACTTCCCACTCTAACACAAAGCAGCGTTTTCATGGAGTTTGGTTACATATGAAGTCCACTCAAGTTAAACATGTTTCATGAAAGCCCATCAGCTCAGACTGTGGATTCTTGCCATGGCACTTACAGTTAAGCTTATTGTCACCGTTCAGCAGTCAGTTTGGCCAAAAGTGAAAGTTACAGCAGTCCAATGAAAGTGAATTACTTTTAGTAGGTTAAACCTGCAATTTTTCAAAAATTATCAGGATAAATTATGTCTTTAATGACATTTTGACCCAGAACATGAAGCAAAGTTTCAGCTGTCATTACCTATTTAAACTGGGGCATAATAAATTTGCCACCTACCAAAGACATTTTGTTGCTCCGAAAAAAGAAAATCGCAGGGGTTGTAATATTTTAAGTGGGCTTTCATTTCCTCAAGCATGGCCAGAAATAATGTGCAGACCTCTCTTACGTACGCTTACACACACTTATTGCCTCAAGAATATGATGACTAGTTGTGCTTAGGTCCATACTTGACCCTGAAAGGCTAATTTTAAGTCAGGAACAACCCCTGAAGTTGCTTTGGAGTGTTTTTAGAAACCCACAAATATTTGCCCTTAACAGCCAAATAAGAAAGGAAGAGAAGTACTGCCAATGGTGGGAATCAGGTTACAGTAGCATATTTTTAGAACAGGAAATCCAATGATTTCATTACATCCACTTGCCTATAATGATGTGCCATGGTTTCCATGGCTGGCTCAATATCTCTGACCCATCAGAGTATGGACAAAGGTCCTCTGGGTGTCTAGGATGCTGGCAGTGGATCCTCAGTGATCCAGCTACTGCAGATCGTAGCAGTGACATTGTCAAGTGTAACTCTTATGGTGCTTAGTAATAGGAATGAAAGAAAATAACAGATAATTCCTGCCATTCAAACAAAATTAAGAAACTGTTAAAATGGTCAAGTCCTAGCTTCTCTTCGTCCCAAAAAAAGGTAAAATTATTTTTTGGGCTGTTCAGACAAAATAAGACATCTTAAGAGTGACTGCTTTGTTTTTTCATAAGGGTTTGACATTTTAGAATTAATTAATTCATACATTAATATGATAGAAAATAAAGTTATTTGCAGCCCTAATCAGACAGAAATCAGATCCAACAGTTTTTTTTTTTAAATAAGTGATTCTGAAGGCCTTAGTGGGCAATCCAAATCATTTCACTTTTATAGGCTACATTTAAAACTTTTTACTATGTTTTTTTTTTATTACAACCCCTTTCATTTTCCTTTTTTTTGGAAAATCAAACTAAGATTATCTAACAGTGTTGACAAGCCACGTTACATTTTACCTGGCACTGCGATAAGACGGTCTGGGATTTTTTGGGAGATGTGCCCCGGGAAAAAAACGATGTTATCGAGCCCTTCCCGGTGACGGCAGCTGCTCTGGTCTGCAGATTACTGAAGCAGACGTTAATGAGGGTGAGGTGGAAGGGGGCGCTGTAGTCCACCATCCTGTAGAAGAGTTTCATGGCCAACGGGAGCAGCTGCATGACAGCATCATCACTGCTGCCTATAGACACATTAGAGAAAAACAGTTTTAATAGAAAGAGTTTTCCTAACTGAGCAGACATATTTTCACTGCTTTCATTAAATTAATGTTACTGAAGACATTACCAGATATTACAAAGGCTCAGTAGATATGGTACATCTAGACTTCTAGTTATAGTCTGACCTGGATGACTAAAGCTTTTTATTATGTTTTTGTTTAGCGAAAAAGCAAAAAATCACTGAAAACTTACTGATTTTAATTCTATCCCTGAATAGACTCAAACTCACAAAAGTTTATTTATGCTTTTATCTTGAGAAATCAACTTTAGCATCTAAAGTCTGCAAGGTTAAGCTCATTGCCAGCGTAGCCTGTTTGTGTCAGGTAATGGTGCACAGTGAGTGCCTAACATGTTTCTCTGAAACCAGGAATATTCATTTATAGTTAGCCTGAGGCAAAACAGCTGACTGATGACAAAATCTCAGGAAAAAGGATGTGCTTTTCAAAGGCAGAGAGCCAGGACAAATATATTTTTAAAAAATGTATACATTGCTTAATATTTTGGCTATGTTTTATTTTTTAAATCTATTAGAGAATCTTTGCATGCTTCACAGTTCAAACTAAACCTTATTTTTTCCTCTAAAAGGAGGCGCTTTGTTATGCAGAAGGAGGAGGAGCCTCCTGTGTGATGACCATTTATAGAGATATCTGCTCAGAGTGACATCATAAAAATCTAAGTGGATGATGAGCAGCTTTTAACAGAGCATTTCGAGGAATCTGAAACCTGAAATTCTGGATCAAAGGGCTCATCTACAAATGATCTTATTTTGAGGATCTACCATTGTAGCATTACATGTATGACAGAAAATAAGAAAAGGGTCTTCTTTAAAACATTTACGAGAGAAGACTTTTGAAAAAACAAAATCTAATTATTGACATGGGATAGACAGAGTGGGTAACTCTTTTGCTTTTTAGGTGAATGTGTAAACCACTACAGTGTGGAACTACATTTTTCAAAAAATTATACATTAAGATTTTTTTCACAGAAGATTATAAACCTGATAAAACCTCTACAGATATCAGTCTGAGCTCTCCCTGACATGTGAGCATACCAGAGCAGATCTTCTGTCCAATGTGGTTGGGGATCGGACACTGCCGGCTCTCCCGACTGAACCACTTGTTGGTCGTTGTGTATTTACGGATTGTGAGCCTGAAGGTTTGAGGCTGCCTGCCGTCTTTGTGCATCCTGGTTTCAAACATAAAAACAAAGGTAAGATTAAGGAAGCCATCCCCCTGTGGTGATTCAGCTTTGAGCTGGTAAAACAGACCTTTCAACCAGACTGCTCAAAAGTTGTTGTGTCTTCTCCGAAACTTCTTTTGTTGAGGACATTTTTTTGAAAGAGTCTTCATCGCTGAGAGACTGAAACATAAAGAGGAGAGCAATGCAGCCAAGAAATGTAAAATCGTTTCCCATCAACAGTGTTGGGGAGTAACGGAATACTTGTACCGGCATTACATATTTAAAATACAAAATATGAGTAACTGTATTACTGAATACCACCTTTTTAAACGTTACAGTTACCGTTTAAAAAGGTGGTATTCAGAATACAGTCACTTTGTTGAAATAAAGGGATTACACAGCGGTATTTTCCTGTTTCATATGTTCGGCTATGCCCTCTCTATTTTTGGTAACTCCACGTCGGTGGAAACCCAAACAAAACACGCATGCCATAAGAGGCTCTAATGCCTGTGTCTCAATCTCGCGGCCCATGTCACCCCTACTTGCAGCCCGCATAATGACGTGAAGAAATATTTTTTTTAAATTATTGTTCAAAAAATAATTTAACATGAAGGCAATAGGCAGAGTGTTACATGGGCAGTGTAGCCCAGTTGTAAGTAAGCTATTAAGACTCGACTGTACACTGTGTTCGTGTTTTCCTCCGAAACAATAAGTTCCGTTGGAGCAGCCTTTCAACGCCTCTCTCTGTCTCTCGCTAGCAAAGTTGACCCAGACAACAAAGGAAAGATGGTTTTCAGCTATGAGCCCGACATGGAACCCGACGTATTAGCCAGAGGTCCCTTTACTACGGTTCGTAGCCGCGGACCTGTTTTATATACACGCGGAATAGTTTTCTATACGAGATTGCTGCAAAAAGTGCAGCCTTACCTAATGTCCACCCTGTTACTCATTTTATATTAAGATTTAAAAATCTAGTTGGTATTGGTATGGCAAGTAACCTTCAGTAATCACACAGCAATAGTAGATTCATGTAGTTGTAAAAAGCTTGATAATATATTAAGTAATCCAAAGTATTAAGAATACGTTACTCTCATTGAGTAATGTAACGGAATACGTTACAAAATACATTTTGGGGCATGTATTCTGTAATCTGTAGGGGAATACATTTTAAAAGTAACTTTCCCAACACTCCCCATCAAACATGACTAGAATTAAAGGATTTCTACGACAATTTACATATTAAAAACACAGGAATCAATATTATTTATGTACTTCCAAACCTAAATAACTATGGTTCACTAAACTGAACTGGATTTCTTAAACTCACCACACCAAACTAAAACCAAGTCACTGATGTTTTGTTTGAATACTACTAAAACTTTTTTTTTTAAATCAATAAATTGTTTGAAAACACACAAACTCACACTATATAAGCTGTAGATAGCAGTAATTCAAAACCAATAGTTTCTTATCTTGTAGTACTGAAAGAGTTTCTGCACAGCAAAAACAGGAGTCTGAATAAATGGAGCAAACGCCCATTTATTTATAAATCTTTATACTGCAGCCGCTCCCTGCTGATCATTAGAAAGAATGCAGGTTGTAGCTACAAAGCAGAAAAACTCATACAGCTACCTAACCCTAGCTTTCTTAGATACCGGGAATTTCAGATGTCCCAGCCTACCTGAGGGGCCCCAGTACAAGTGACAGGTGAGTCATCAACACCGAGGGCCAGATTCTTCAAACGCTGAGCAGTGGGACTCCCAAACTCCTTCACCAGGTCATTCAGAGGACACAGCTGCAGGTCTTTTACGCTGACCAATCCCAGGGCTTGAAGTCTCTTAGCAGTTTGGTGACCCACCCCTGAGAATACAAGATGGCACCACAAAATATATCATCAGACATACTTAACACATGTGAGACACAACAAAAATGCATCAGTGAGTTTTGGATGAAAGCATCTTTAATTAAAAATGCTCCAAATGTTATGGACAACAGTGTAACAACTATAAGTCATTAAAACACCCCTTGTGGTGTCCTCGGGTCAAAAATGGTCCCTAGGTGAATGGCAAACAAGTATATGGGAATCCCGAGGACACCACACGGGTTTCTCGATGCATATCATGTTATGTATTTCTGTTCACCTACCTACCATCTACTGATGGTACAGCACCCCCCCACTCAATGTGCAATATCATCCCCCCCCACACACTCAATGTGCAATATCATCCCCCCCCACACACTCAATGTGCAATATCACTGATCACACTGCACCTCTCAATGCACCTGCTAGTTAGATGGCATGTATGTGTATGTATATAGATGTAAGCGTGTATGTGGAAATATGTGTGTGTGTGCATGTACGGATGCAAATATGTATATATACATATATGTATGTATGTGCGTGTATGTTTGCAGGTGTATGTATAACTTGTACATATCTTTCTTGTGTAAATGTAAATTTGTCTGTTATTGTGTAAATACTTACGCTATTGTGTACTCCACACACATGGAGAGATGCCAAACTGCCTTTCACTGTTCTTGTAACAGTGACAATAAAAAGCTATTCTATTCTATTCTGATGATTAACTATCTTTTAGAGCATCTATACCTGGCACTTTGCGGACACTGCCTAGGCAGCCCATGATGTCACTGATGTTTTCTGGGAGCAGAGTGGTTTGCTGGTTGGGTTTGAAGGTGCCTGAAACCAGTTTGGCTAGCAGCTTGTTTGTGGCGATGCCAGCACAGCCGGTCAGGCCCAGTTTGCTGTGGACGGCTTCTCTGAGCTCTCCTGCAATGTGTGAACCTAAAGCCAACCTTGGGTATTTACTGGCTTTAACATCTGCACCTGAACAGGAAGGGTAAAAACTGTGGGTATGAGCACATGTGATACAGTTTAGGATCTGCAGGTGAGCTGTTCATGAAGAACGAAACTGAAAGCACTATGCAAATATCTCACGAGTTTGAGCTATTTTCACGAGCCATTTCCCAGTTTCAGTGGGCCAGATGTACATCTACACTTGAGAAGCACGAATGTGACTTACTTGGATGATTGTAGACGTGTCCTTTATATGAAAAGTCTTCAAACTTCACTGTCTGTGCAAGCCTTTGTTCTACCATCTCAGTGACGTCCATGAAGTTTTCATCAAATCCAAGCCTTTCCACAAGAGGACAATAAGACATCAGCAGCTCTGGATGGCAAACGAGAAAAGGTAAATATATACAAACGGTTATCAGATGAAAACATCAATTCCATTTACTCCATTTAGTTTCTAGTAACCACCCAGGAACACCAGGAGGGTGGTGAACCAAACAGTGGGTTAAAAACTGTTTACATTCTTGAGGAAAACAAATGCTGAAATGTAGAAATGGGAGATTTTAGCAGTTGAGTCAAAAAGGGTTGTTTTTATTATGAATTGTGGCATTTAAAAGTTGCCCAAATCATGATTTTCTTTAAGAGACCGACTCCAAAATTTGATACCTTGTTGCTTTAAGCAGCTCACTATTTAATTTGCTTGCTACAAGCTGAAAATAAGTCCATGTCATAGAAACAAACACTAGTCACCGGAGAAAAACGGCATCCCAGATAAACTTTAAGGGTCATGTCACCATCTGGCATAAATGGCTAGTCAAAAGAAGTTACAGCAAGGCCCTCTTGTTACCCACATCTCTCAGTCATGTGAAAAGTTTTTACAGGACTCTATGTAGCCCTGTAAAAAACTAAGCATACCACCACATGAATACCTCCATAGGAATTAAGAGGGTAAAGTACCAGCCAGGTGCTGCAAATCAAATGCAGCTGATTATTTTTTCATCAGCAAGTGTGACCACCTCTATAAAAAGCATTCAGCACAAATCGAGGATGACTTTTTTTTTCAAAGCCAAAGTGGAAATATTTGGCTGTAAATCAAAGAAACAGCATATTAGCGCAAACACCTTATACCAGCTGTCAAGCATGGTGCTAATCTGGGCTTGTTTTGCAGCCACAGAACCTGAAAAGAAAATCTACAGCAGAATGGCTGAAAAAGAAAAGAATTAAGATACTGCAGTGGACCAAAGTCCAACCTGATTGCTATGGTGCGACCCTAATCTCCATGTTTAGCACTTGGTCTGATCTTCCAAGCTTCTTTTATTGTAGCAACTACAATTACATTTTCTCAGAGTGCACTTTAATGTCATACTGCACACTACGACAAAAAAATTACTTTATTTACTACTTTATTTAAAACAGTGGTTTTCACGTCACACTGGTGTGATGCACTGCTTACCTGTCATTTTATATGACATCTCTCTGTAGTGCGTGAGGTCTTCTCCTTTAACCAGCACCAGCTCAGGACATTTCTCCTTAGCATCAGTCACAGACATAAGCTTGTTGACACCCCTCTCCCTTGCCACATAGTTACAGGTCACTATGATGTACTTCTGCTGTATACCTGATGATATGAGAGTCATTTAGAAGCTTTGGCACAAATATTTTTTACACTTTTTTTCTTTTGCAGCTTTTATAGCATGCGAGTTTACCTAACGGGACTTCTCTCAGTGCAGGGTTTCTGATCATTTCCACCTGAGCATAGAAGCAGTCCAGGTCAAAATGCAAAATGACTCTGTGTGCAGGTACTGGCGTTTTACTGATGCTTGGTCCTGAAACACACATTATATGTACAACAGTTACCATATCTCGAACTCTGAAAGTCATATGAAAGCAAAGAGCAACTGTCAGATTTCAGTTTCAGACTGCCTAGCTTAAGTCTCCAAGTTTACCTGAAGCAGCAGCCGCAGGGGGGCTATGTGTCGATGAATCCACGAAACTGTTCCTCCACTCGTTTTCATCCTCCTCATCCTCGCTGTTTTCCATCTCAAAACTCGCAAATTTAATAAATTTTGCAGAAATATAGACTGCTACGACTACTGCTGCTGTTGTCGTAATAGTTCTTTCATTGTAGGTCCCAATTCACTTACGTGCAACGTTGCCGTCTCTCGACGTGGAGGGGTTACTGCAACGCAGCAACTACAAAAAAAAGTTTCTATAAATGCATTTTTTTTTTAAATTTGCAAACATAATAAATAAAATCACAATTTTTAAATGTTACGGAATAATGTGTTATTTGAGGGTATTAAAATGAGTTTTTCAACAGTCGTCACGCGACCTGAGCAGAACCTATATAAACGAGGCTGACGTCACCTGATGTTAATTTGGAGGCTCCAACTGCTAACGTCCGTTCGTTAATTATAAAAAAAAAAAAAACTGAGAAAAAATTGCGCGAAGTGGCTAATGTTTCCCTCCTCGGGCTTTTTTGCCGGTATAAACTGCCCCTTCTCACAACATGGGCGTTGTGAGCGGCCTCACTGTTTATACAAACATCCTGCAAAGCAGGCGCGGGACTGGTTTGCTGTCTCATTTGAATCATCCAAAGTGGACTTCACAGGTGAGTGCTTCAACTATGCCAACTGACTTCGAACACTTGTGCATTAGCTTGCTGTTTTACCTGTTAAAAGGGTTTAATTGTTTAAGAAAACCCCCATAAACCCTGGGAATTATAAGAAGCTTTTAAATCGATTAAGAGGGTTTTTAAAGTTACAGGTGTAACATAAAAATTAAGCACATTATTGTAACTGCAGGTAAGGACAAGTGTTTTCTTAAAAAAAAAAACTACCTTCTACCTTGTTTTCCTGAGTTCTACTTTCTCATTAAAGGGGCACGATAGGATCTTCACACATCATATAGAAACAAAAACTGCTTAAAAACTAAACTGCAAATTATCAAGCTGCCACTTACATTTAAGTAAATACTTATCCTATTTCATGTTCACGTTGAACAGAAGGACAGAGGCCTTATACGGGCTGTGGAGATGACTGCCTTCATGAGCTGGAGCGGATCAACAAGGAGATTGAATCTGTAAGGCATGAGGTGGAGCAAGAGCGGAGGCGACTGTCACGCTACCAGACTGTACAGGCAGACCGCATAAACAACACGCCTGCTTCCAAGCGTGAGTCTGGGAGTAAAACTGTAGACAGAAAAGCTAATGGGCCATCGTCTCGCACAGATTTTACTAAAGCACATCAGCGAGGAAAGAAGTATGTGGTTGACAACTCAAAACCGAGGACTGATTTGGAGTATGACCCACTATCCAACTTCTCTGCAGACTTGCTCTCTCTCAGCTCATTGACAAAGGAGCAGAAGTTGAAAAGTAGACAAGTAAAAGACAAAAGTCCAGAAAGCACTGCCCCATGTATTGATAAAGAACCATTTGCGTATCAGGCACCGCTTTCCCGATCACCATCTCCGGAGCCACTTGATGTCTCTTCTGAAGGTGAAGACCTAATTATTGATGTTCCTCCTTCTCCTGAGAAAACAGGTCAGAGAACTGCTAAGTCTGTAGCAGGTAAATCCTCTCAGGTGACAGCAGTGGAGGTAAAGGAGGGGAAAAAAGAGCCTAATTTACCTAATTCTCCATCACCACACAATAAAATCACTCTGTCTTCATCAGATTCAAATAAAACTCATCATTATTCTGTTGAAAACAGTCAAGACTTACTGACTATAAGTCCTGCCAAAGAGTCTGAAGATCTAAAAAATGGTGCCAATGTAGTGGACTTAACAGATAGTCCAGACGACCTTGCAAATGAATGTCAAAAAATTACTAAAGCAGTATTGGAGAAGATCCCCAAACAACAAGATCACAACCTGAACAATCCTCAGTGTGAGCTGCCCAGTATCTTTGAGAAAATGAATCCGCAGAAGACGCCCACAAATTTACTTTTTTGTAAATCTCCAGCTGCTAACTCATCACGCAGGCAAGTACCTCAGGACAGAGTTCAAAGTCACAGGTGTTCTGAGAAAAGTACACCCTCAGCGGTGATAGGAAACCAGAAAAAGTCAAGCAAAATGTCAGGACAGACACAGGGAATAGCTGCTGACGGTGATAAGTTGCCTCTAGAGCAAGCAGAACAAGGGTCAGAGAACAGTGAGTTTGAGGGTCGGCATGTTTTGTCAACCTATGTCAGCTCACAATTCGGAGCCGAACCGTGTTCTGAGCAGAATTTGGTGACGGTAAATGATGAAGAGGTCATACTAATCAACTCCAGCTCTGATGAGGAGGAGGAGGAAGGGCTCAACCATTCAGCAGTGGAGCTCTCAGACAGCGACCCAATGGAGGAATGCTACAGGATCTTCATGGAGGCAAACAATGAGGGAAAAGGAACTGAAGAGACTCCTGGTGCATGTGTAAGTAGCCTGTAGAAACTGCAAATTCATTATGAAGAAATTCTTTTGAGAATGTAAAGATTTTTTTCTCTCCCCTTGTATTTCTTAGTTAGGGGCTGTGGATGCAGAGAAGATGGAGGTAAATGTCACATCCAAGGGATTACCAGGAAGGAAAAGAGTGGCTCATGAAGCCAAACAAACAGAGGTACGTACAGTCCAGTCTCATAGCAAAATGTGTGTTTACAGACAGGAGATGTCCTCTTTTTAAAATTTTTATAATTTGTTTTAAACTAATGCAATCCAAAACAGTTTTTATTGCCTAAACAGTATTTTAATACCCACGCTACAAGAGTTTTTAATAATGATAAAGAATTTTAATTGAATAATGTATTAAAAATAATATGACAGAAATGTGAAAAAATCACCATCTTTCATCTGCTTGGCAGATGAAAGGTCACCCTCAGGAAGATTAAAAAGTAGCGTTGGGCATTTATGTCCATAATGACTCACTAGAAGTTGTGGCCTTTTTTTAAGATCTGCTCTGACATGATGTAATTTGACTAATCTTTACCCAGGATTGCATAGTCAAAGTTAAGCATGTGTTTTGAATGACCTCCTCTGTGCAGCAGCCAGTAGCTAAGAGCAGGCCTCAGCCGCAGGTTTTGGTTCCACTCTGTGAGCCAGTAACTTCAGGATTTGGCTCTAGATCCTCTGTCAGTTCCAAAACCCAGCAGGTTCAGCAGAGAGCTTCCACTCTGACTGCCTCAGTTAAAGGTGGGCAGGCTTTTGTTTCCACCTCTCAGAAGAAACCAGAGACCCAGTTTTCACCTTCTGTTTTAACTCAAAACCCTGCAACCCTGCAGCCCGCTCCTGTGCGCAATGGTAAGTATCTGTTGGCGGTAGTAGTGATGATTGTTTAGTTCTTAGACACATTAAAAAAATTAAAAATGCAAGAGCATGATAATGTGTAAATGAAATTGGATTAGATTCAGATCACTGTCATTGAGATAGTATAACTCAAAAAATGAAATGCAGTTTGGCATCTAATCTGAAGTGCAACCAATGTATGTACATATGTATATACAATAATATATACAAAAACCATTCCAATAAACGAAAGCACTTCATTTAAATTGTATTTTTGTGTTTGATATAGAAAGTTTTATCACTAAAGCATACCTGTATTGCTCTATGTAGCTCTAGCAGCATTTCCAAAATTTCTGTGCAAGTTTGCATCTTGTGTATTTTTTCTTTTTTAATTGGCACAGTACAAGTAAACCATGTCTAGTATGAGTATGCTCTTAGTAGCTTTTCCTCAGTACACATTTTTTCTGTTCTACAGCTTTTGTGAACTATATACCTTTGGGACCAGCTGTTATTGAAGTGGGCAACAACTTGCATTTGATCCTTCCAGACGGTGCCTTCCCTGTGCCCATTTCTTCCAATTCCAATCCAGTTACTCCAGTTTTAACTCCAATAAATCAGGTTCACACAAGGGCCCTTGCTATCAAACAAACATACCATCCACATGCAGTTACTCCTATGCATCCTATGCAGCGATGCCGCCTGACAGCACCAATGCTCATTCCTGCTGTTGCACGCAGACCTTTAGTAAACTCTACTTTTACATCTGCATCTTTACGTTCAAGTTCAACTATTTCTACTGTTCCTCAAAGTTCTGGTCAAGCTTCTGCAAAGGTAAGAACTTCAACTAAACCTGGATCGTCAGTACTAGTTAAATGCTTAACCCGCTTGATAAATATTAAGTGGTTCTGTCCCCACAGCCGTTGCCTGCTAAACGAAAACTGAAGCAGCAGTGTGAGGCTGCCAAAGACAAAGTGCCCCATGATGTCAGACAGCGGTATGTCAACATGTTCACAGAGGAGTTCCTCAAAACGACACCCAATGTTAATGATGCCTTTGAAAAGGTAAACATATGCCACCATCTCCTCATGAACAAACCCTAGTGTGGAAAGAGAAACATGTATGTATTTATTTTTTCTCTGATCTTTCTGTTGATAGGCTCTTGCTGAAGAGAAGACGGTGTACAATCGGAGTGCGAACAAGCTCAAATATATGAGTGTTGCAGTGAATGCACTCAAGAGGCTGAAGAGTCAAAGCACTGTTGCTACTAAAGGTGAGCACTTCATGGAAAAAGCTGTAGGAAATGTTCTGTTTGAAAAATATCCCCAGAATCTCTGTAGATGTTGGGCATACAATACAGTCACTGTACAATTATTGTACTCTTTGTCCACTGAATTACATAAAATAGTCAAAATGTTCAACTCTTTGATAATTCATTCAGTGTTACAGACTTTTTTTAAATAATTTATTTGAATTCTAGGGCTTTAAATAAGGAAATTTCCTGTTGCTTTCTAACTGTACTTGTTTGGAGCAGATAGACCGACGTCTCCCCACCCACAATACTAGCAAGAAAAATTATACTACACTCCTGAAATCTGAGATACCTGAAACATTTAACGGGTGGCCTCGGAATAAGGACATGTACTACCAAAAAAAACCCCAAATGGATACAGTACCTCAAACAGGGTCTTTCAGAAACCAATTACCTGTCTGATTAGAAAGTTAAAAGGGATTAATGGGCTACTAGATAAACCACATTATAATTGGTATGAATATCTCGTAATTGTGATTTTGTTTTGTTTTTGATATATCTTGAGGAGTTTTTTTTTTTTTTTTTTTTTTTTTGTTACTTAAAAAAAAAGAGATGATGATAAACAGATGTTTTGATATGGTATATAACGGACATTTAAAATTTGTTTTGCAGATGAAAGCAAAGTCTACAGTCAAAAACTGAAAGGGAACATACCTCTTAACTCAACAAAGTTTAAAGGAAACTGTGAGCATTGGTTTCCTAAGTACGAATATAGCCTTCATAATTAAATATTTGGACAGTTTATGAGTGTTTTTATTATTCCAGCAGATGACATGGCATTGTATGAGAGTCTGAAGGATTATATTTTGACTGATGAAAAGCTAATTGAGAGCAACTATCCCGTTCAACACCCAGAGAAACGTGGTTCTGCTGTTGTTTTTGCTGACAGGAAAGTTAATGCAGATGGTAAGTGGAAAGCTCCAACCATGCTCCCTGGTATTCCTATATCATTTCACTAGAGGGCGTGGTTAACTAAAGTATTTGGACTCCGGGTTGGTTCTCTCTGTTAAGTGTTGTATTTGATTTGTTAAAAGCACTGAAGAGGATCTGCTGTCGCTGTGGTGCTACATACTCTGTGAGCCAAAGTGGCAAACACATTCGCAAGGAGGAATGCAACTACCATTATGGGAAAGGAGTTGAGAATAGAGGTTAGAAACCATTACCAGGTTATCCACCTTTTCTTTTTCTTGAGTTTCTTAACTATTTTATAAAATATTTTGACTGGTGTCTTTTCATAATCTAAGGCTACGTTCACACTGCAGGTCTTGATGCTCAATTCCGATTTTTTTTTGATCAAATCCGATTATTTTTTTAAATTTTTTTCTTCGTCTGGTTGTTCACACTACAAATAAAATGTGACAGCAAACACGCTCTAGTGTGAAACGTTCACGGCCCTCAAAGTGGCCAGGAAGCGCTCACGATGTCTTCTCAGGCGCTTCTCCGACGCTGATAATTGCCGTCTGTCTTGTGTCAGTGACGTAAAAGACGGATTTAATGCGACATGACCGTTCAAACAGCAGTCGCTTTCCAAAACATCAGATATGTATCGGATTCAGTACCACATACGAAAGTGACCTAGATCGGATTTGAAAATATCAGATTTGTGCTGTTCAAACTGTCATACCATGACTGGATATGGGTCGCATAGGGTCAGAAAAGTCAGATTTGCTGTGCTTTCGCCTGCAGTGTGAACGTAGCCCAAATGTCAAATCTATGTGCCATATAAACATGCTTGGAAGTGCACACTGTCCTAGTAGACCAACTTACTGATGAGCACCAAACTGATACTGGTTCAAAGGCCTCCTTTTGCAAGCAGCTGCCTCAAAGCCAACCTGAAGACTTGAAGGCTGTGTGGTAACAGTTTTGAAGCATTGGTACATTATTATTTTTTTTTTTTTTTTTTCCCCCCCCAGTGCCTGGTGGAGTAGAAACTCGCTACAGCTGCTGTCAGGGAGTCATGGGAGCCCCTGGATGTCAAGTGTTTAAGGTTAAAAAAAAAAAAGAGAAAAAGTCCTCTGAATTAAAGGAATTCCTGTAAAATATTTCATATGTACCAATTTGTGTTTTATTTGTCAACCAGTTACATGTCCATGATGCCCTCAGCCTGGATGGGTTTGTGTCTACTGTCCCCCGGGGTCCCTCAGACAGGAGCTGTCCTGGTGTCTATTCCTTGGATTGTGAAATGGTGATGTTGGATTTTGGGCATTTACATGTGACTTTATTAAAATGTGCAGTTAAATAGATACTTTTATAAGCTACACTAACAGAATAAACTTATTGATTTGCAGTAGGACTGCTGTATGGCACTTCACCTCACCTCATTATATACTCTACCTTTAACTCTTGTGCCCATGGGCTTTATGTCAGAACTTGTTGGTGTGGAAAAAGATTTCTGAAGTTTGATTTTTGTTTTTAATCAGTTTGCAATGAAAACATATGTTTGCCTTTGCAGTGTTACACCATTCATGGTTTGGAGTTATCCAGAGTGACAGTGGTCAACTCGAGTCTGGAAGTTGTATACGACACCTTTGTTAAACCTGAAAATGAGGTCATTGACTATAACACCAGGTAATGTGATAATATACCCCTCATCCATTCTGTGCACTACATAAACTATACCAACTTGCTCTGCTATTATAGAAGTGTGGCAGCAGTCTGAAAATTGTTCTGTATAATGAAAATTTAGTCAACGCTAAGTTCAAGGTTTAGCCATTATTTCAAAGATGGTAAAGTTTTTGCTTTATAACACACATGATGAGGATGATGGAATGAAGCTAACGAGACCAGTGCAGCTCTGCTTAGGGCCCGTGTGACACCTTACTTGTCCAGATTTTCAGGTGTTAGTGAGGAGGATATGAAGGATCACCATGCTTCTCTAAGAGATGTCCAGGAGACCTTGTTGAGCTTCATAAATGCTGACACCATTCTGATTGGACACTGCCTGGAAACAGACCTCTGTTTACTCAAGGTGACTTCTTGACTTCCCTTTTCAAACATATTCTTGTTTTTTATTTTTTATGTGCACAGCTTATTCCACATTTTACAGTTGCAGTCCTTAATAGACTTAAATGTGCAAATGATTCACATAAAACCATCTGGATGTCTTTTTTTGATCCAGAACCATGGAAGATGTTTGTAAAACAAAGTACAACACATCTGATTGGTTGTGAACATGCCATTTGAGACCTTTTTGATTGTTGTTACCCTGTTCTTTAAAATTTTGTTTTCGATTTATCATATACTCAAAGTATTCAACAGGATCCACCTAGACATTTTGCAGCTTATACAAATTCACAGCAATTTGAGAGAATCTCAATCAGACCCCTATGAGCAGCACTTGGGGACTGCAAGGACTCCCTTTGTCTCTTTAGATTAATCAATGAAAGATTTTTAGAACACTTATTGAATGGACAACTCTGTAATTAATTTTATTAGGCATTTTTACCCCCCAGGCTGTTTTATAAAAAAAAAAGATGGGGTATTTTTGACACCCTGCTGGATGGGCGGCGTGGACATAGTTTGTGAATTGGGTAATTCGAGATTGAGGCGACGTAGGAGTTTGAAATTGATATCCTAGGTGCAGCTATTAAAAATCTGATGTTTGAATGTTTGAACCCCAGTGACCTTAACGTCAGATTTTCTGAAAATCGTGTAAATGCAATAAATCAAGAAAGTCACTTAGGATTTTCAAATACATGCATAGGTGCATTTGTTAAAAATATTTTAAGACTTTGAAACCCCGTGGCCACAACATTAAGGTCAGAGGTCAGCTATTATGAAAATCACCTAGGATTTTCAAGTTTTTAGAAAAATGTCACCTTTACAACCTTCTGAGCTATTTGATTGGATGAGATACTATATACTACCGGTGTTCTAAAAAAAAAAAACTGTTTTACAACACCCTAATTTTTTTCAGGTTTTTAAAAAACATTTTTTTTATTGAAAATCATGCAGTTTAATGTCTCATTGCACTCTGAAATAAAAGGATGGTACAAATAAACAATTGGAGTCAAAAAAAGAATAAATTATTAGACCCAAATGTTTTCTAAACTTTTGACTCATCAAAGTAGCCACGTTTGGGAGATATAGCAGCTGAACACACCCGTTGCATTCTTTCTACAGTAGAAATTAAATATTCTTCAGAATGTTCTTCCTATATTTGTTGCACAAGTTCCCATAAATATGTGGAACTTGTAGTTTGCTTTGCTTTCACTCTTTTGCCCAGTTCATCCCAAACCAGCTTGATGGGTTTAAGTCTGGAGGCTGTGCTGGCCACTCCATGTTTCCGAGCTTACCATCTTGTTCTTTTCTCCTATGGTAGTTCTGGCATAGCTTGGACCTATGTTTTGGGTCATTATCTTGCTGTAGGATGAACCCCTGACCAACTAGGCGCATACCAGAGGGTACTGCATGGTGCTGCAGAATGTTGTGGTAGCCGTTTTGGTAAAAATTCCTGCATGATGAACCCAATTTCAAATCAATTTTCATCAATCCATTATACTTTCTTCCAGTCTTCAGTAGTCCAATGGTGGTGGCCCAGCCAAGCCTCTTTACTAAGATTTCAGAATAAGACAATGGCTTTCTTGCTGCAACTCGTCCTGCCAAACGTGCAGCTCGAAGTCTTCTCTTCACATTTGCAACTGAGACTTACAGCTTAATAGTGGTCGTAGTAAGTGTTTGAACACATGTCTAGTATGAGCCTATCAGCTGTTAACTCTCAGAAACCTGTCCTCTGATTCAGTTGTGGCTTTGGGTCTGCTAGACCTCTTTCTGTCAGTTTGCTCCAGTTTCTGAGTGCCTTTTGATGGTAAAGGAAACTGTACTCACTGACATCTTGACTTTCTTTGCAACTTCTCTGTAGGAAAGACCTGCACTTTGAAGTGTTATGATGGTCTGTCCCACTTCCATTGTTAATTGCCTTTTTCTCACCAATTTTTTAGAAACATAGTACTTTCTGCAGCACGAAACTGTTCAGGTGATGCTCACGAGGGTGTGGTATCACAGTGCGTTCCAACAGTGACAGACAGGGTAGTTGTAATTCAGAAAAGTTGGAACACCTGTAGCTTTCAAGGCTTGATCAACCTCCACTGCTCTAGAACAGCTTTAACTTGTTAACCCATTTTGTGTTCCCTGAAAAAGGCCTTTTTGTATAATTCTGAAATGGACGTTATTTATTTTATTATTATTATTATTATTATTGTTATTATATTTTTTTTTCTGGCAGTTCAACAGTTACCTTTGTACCATTTCAAGCTATTCATTAGATTTGAACAACATAAATTGCAATAAATAACAGAAAAATTGGGGTATTCTAAAACTTTTGAACGGTAATGTATTTTAAACACATAATTGACAGAGACCAACAGATATTGAAACTACATCATGGTCTGGCTGTCTTGTATACCCTGAATTTAATTTTTTGCATGACATTTGGACAAAAAATGTCATAATACAGTAATCTCACTTTATTTCGCTCCGATGTCCTCCTAAAGGATTTTATTTTGACCATCTTAATTGCACTACAGTGGTCCCTCATTTATCGCGGTAGTTAGATTCTAAAAATAACCCGCGATACATGAAATCCGGGAAGTAGCCAACTTTATTTTTTACAATTATAGATGTTTTAAGGCTGTAAAACCCTTCACTACACACTTTATACACTTTTCTCAGACAGGCACGAACATTTTCACTTTTATTTCTTGTTTAAACACTCTCAAACTTAAAACCTTCGTAGACAAATAAGTCCAGTGTTATAGAATGAAACCAAATGCATCTGCAGGTGCCTCTGACGGCGCAAAATGTTTCGTTGACAATGTTGTTTGTTTGGGAGAAAACTTACAAACGTACAGTACAGCACTTCACACACTGCTAGAGATCGAAGATTTATGTAAATTTGACAAGCTGAACACATTCTCTACTGGACAGGAGACATGGCACAAGATTGACAATGGTCTACAGCCAATCAGGATGCAGAAGACAATGCGCTATTAAAAAAAAGCCTGCAACGTTGCACAGAAAAAAATCTGCGAAACAGGGAGGTGAACCGCATTATAGCGAGGGACCACTGTATTTGTAATTACCCAAACCAAATTTTTATCTAAAGCTTTCACCACTAGGTGGCAGCACATTACTGGAAAGTCTTAATATAATATTGCTACCAACCCCTCTCTTGGCGTGAAAGAAAGAGAGTCACCATTTGCCCTGACTTAAGCAAATCACATACAGCAATTGTTTTTGTATGAAGTTTCCCACAAAAAGCTACCTCAGCAAACAAATATCAACTGGTAGGAACAGGTAGCAGTCTAAAAAATCTTATTATTCAAGGATCATTGATTCATTTTAATCTTGAAGAGCTGTGTGCAGTGATGGAAAGCTGCTCAATGTTATTTTCTTCTGAACTGAGCATGGTGTCGTTCTGGGAGAATCTAGTGGTGACGACGGGGCCACCACTGGGACAGCAAACAGTCCCATCAAAGGGACTGTTTGCTGCAAGATCACTGGTTGCTTCTCCATATTCTGTAGCTATAGTTCATGATGAAAGTAAAACAGTAATTTATCAAGTTCTAACCAATAAGAAAAGCTTGAGATATCTTCCTGTTTACTGCAGCTGCTCCACGGGATGGTGGTGGATACATCGGTAGTCTTTCCCCACCGTCTGGGCCCCCCTCACAAACTGACCCTGAACAAGCTCACAGCTGAATACCTCAGAAGGATCATTCAAGAGAGTGGTGGGTTACCACCATGCAAATGGTTTATCCGTTATTATAATATCATTACATTCCAAATAAAGATGACTTATTAATATGACTTATAACATTGAATGCCACAGACTCGTGCAGCAGATATCAGATTGATTTCTGAAGATGTTGATTTCAATTGCATTGAATTTTTAAAAAATGATTTTATTTTTTATTTTTTTTCCCCCTTAGTTTGTGGTCATGACACTGCAGAAGATGCTACTGCCTGTATGGAGCTGATGCTGTGGAAAGTGAAAGAAGATGGAAAATTGAAAAATGATGAAAATAAAATTATTCCTGTACAATTCATATGGGGGAGGGGAACAAATACTAGCTGTGATTCAAATGTATTTGTGTAAACCTCTTTCAGGACATGGAGGGCAGTTTGGTTTTGTTAATGTGATTTATGTTAATGAGTTCTGTATGTAAAAGTTCAATTTGGAGCCCATCTTCCATATTTGTATAAATGTTGACCACATGTAGTGCCAAGAGGACCTAAAGTGGTGACTTTTCATGAGTATTACTCAAGTAAAGGCATAGAATGAATTTTGTGTGTTTTCTTCTCGGGAAGGGGGGGAAGCAAAATTCAACAGCCAATCAGCATTCTGTTTTTAAAGTGAGATTAATTTCAGGTACACTTCTGCAAACTGGTACATCTGTCTTCAGTTAAAGTAATTAGTGGTGATACATAAATAATAAAATGATGGGAAACAACATATATGAAAGTCTCATGTAGGTAACAAATATTGCCCCGGCCCAACATTCACAGCACCTGTTTCAGTCTGTTATTCAGCTTTCCTTTTTGCCTTTCCTTTCCTGACACAGCACCTGTGCAAGCAGAAACTGCAGGTCTTGATGAAGATGAATATGAGGAGTAGAGCTATGGTGAGGATGAAGCCCAGGACATCCAGGCTGTGATACTGGTACCACGTGAGCTCATGGGCCTGGACCCTCAAGTGCTTGGCCCCTTTGTTTCTCAGTGTGAACTCGATCCAGAATACTGCCTCTTCCAGAGCACTCATGGGTCTGTCGTGGTGGATGCTGGACAGCCGCATAGCATTTTCTTTGTACCTGTGAATGTGTTTATAAATGATGTTTACACAGGTCATTAAAGTTCGGCTCAGCAGGGCTTTCTTGTGTTAGCTGACTCCAAGGAAAAATGGTTAAAGGTAGATGCTTCATGTTTCATACTCTAAGCCTGCTCCATTTTTTCCTTTTAAAGCCTGTTTTCAGTGCCTAATTCAAAGTGCACATAGTTCAAAGAACTCACGATTTATCATTGATGACTGTGTTGACTGCATCTCTAAGGTCCTCAGCTGTAATGAAGTTCAAATTGAGAATAACTGCAGTTCCTTTTTCTTTCATATGGACCATGTTGTCTGGCTGGTCACCAAATATGGGTATGCCCACCATGGGAACCCCGTGGTAGATGGCTTCATAAATCCCATTTGTGCCTCCGTGAGTGATGAAAGCTCTAGTTTTAGGGTGACCTAACATATGCCAAATAACCATGTAACATTGAAAGTTAGTTTTCCACATGTGGACAACAGGAGGATTTTAATTACCCAGAATAACTGCTTTGAGCTGAGATTGATTTGCAGATTTTATAACTTACATGCATTTAACTAATCTTTAGTGCAACCTCTTCGAGAAAAAGAACTAACCAGAGTAGATTTACACAGGGTGCAATATGTAATCAAGATCACATCTGTTAGAAAAGTAAATAATTTATCACATTTCCTTGTGTTAATAAACAGAATGCTCACAACCTGCATTTAATGTTGAATGCACGTTTAATTTATGTTATTGCACTTTTAAGAACTTCTGTGGTTGGTAGCAGGTTTACGTACCCAGGAGGTCATTCTGAGGGATCCAGTCATATATTCTAGTGTTGGCGCTCAAGGTTTCTGGTTTTTCTCCTCTGTACCTCCACAGCACCTATAAAAGGTAACATATTTCTTAGCTTACATGTTTTTTTTCTGTGGTAGTATACTTACAGCCCAACTTTAAGTAATCTATCACAAAGTATTATGGAAAAACTAGAGAATACATTTCCTAAAGAAAATGCAGTGTGAATGCTGATAGTGTAATGTTTTGAGCTGAAATGTAATGATTGCTGAATGTTAAGTTAAAAATGTTGAATGAGCTGAAGAAGAGAGTTTTTCACCTGAAAATAAAAGTGCAAAACTGTTTGTTTGTGTGTTTGTCAGTGTATGTCTGTGTGTGTGTGTGCCAGAGTAAAAATAGAGATAAATGAGGTTAGATGAGTTTAAGTGTGGGAGAATCCACTACAGACAGGTAAATAGTTTCATATCTGATCATCCAGTCAGAAAAGATGATTCTAAACTCGATCAACTGACTCCAACTGCCCAGATTTGAACCACCTGTCTGCTGAAGAGAAATCCTCCAATGAACAACAAGCTTGAATTTAACAGGCCAATCAGCATGCTCTATCCAGTTGGCCTGCACCAACTACTGGAATACTATTACTCTAGAGCAAAACCCAGTCAAATCTCCCTCTCTGCACCTGTTGAAAAACTGCTTCTAAATACAAAACCGTAACTCCTGTCAAAATACCCTTTGAACCGTGAGGATGTGTTCTACACGTGTGTTTTTATGTTCCTGGTGTCAAAAATGGGTTCACAGGAACAATTTAAAAAGTGGGGTCATTCCTACTGTTGATACAAATTTCTGACTGATTGACTGATTTCTCACTTTGGACAGAAAAGCCCACAAAAAGTAACTGAAAGTCGCTGCAGTAAAGGCCTGGCAGAGCATTAAAAAGGAGGTAACCCACTATCTTGTGATGTCCTTGAGTTCAAGACTTCAGGCTGTCATTCCAGCAAAGGGTTTTCAACCAGGTATTAGAAATGAACATTTTAGTTTCATTTTTATTCCATTTAATTTGTCCAATTATTTTTGAGCCCCTGAAATGAAGGGATTGTGTTTTTTAAAAATGCTTTAGTTTCTCACATTTTCATGCAATGTTGTTGCATTAAAGCTGAAAGTCTGCACTACAATGGTATCTTAGTTATTTAATTTAAAATTCATTAAAATTCATTGTGGTAATGTACAAAACCAAAATTAGAAAAAAAGATGTCTCTGTCCAAATATTTATAGACCTAACTGTATATTGAAGGGTCAGGTTAACTTCTCATTAGAAATCATCAGCTGTTGACAAAGTCTGATTTTTCACTTTAGGAAAAATGAACATAAATATTGTGGAAATAAAATGGAAACTGAGCACTTGCACGGTGAAATGTCCACAGTCTGCAATGTCATTTTAAAAAATTGTAGTTTTGGTAGTTCTGCTTTTCAGAAGTAGAGCACTCTGAAACTGGTTATCTGAAATATGAAAAACTACTCAATGCTTTGCACAAATTGATTACAGCTGAAACAAAGATTATCCTCTGACCTTTTGTGGGATCTGAGCGAGGCCTGAGGCTATCATGTTTGCCTTCTCCTTGGTGATGTTTTTGATCATGGATCCTAAAGTGAAGATCACAATGCCATCATCTCCAGAACTCTGCACAAATTCCTCCAGATCCTGCAACAAGTCGAATATTATCCCACTGCCAGCCAACCAGCTGTTTTTGCATTTTTGTTCAACATTTTGATGGCTTCACTGCTCCTGGCAGGAATATTCTGTGATGTAATGATTAATTAAGCCCCAACGCCCCCTGATACGGGGGCAAACAGCAGGAGATCAGGTAGGCTTGGGGCTTAAGAGGTTAATCAGATGGTAATAGTTGAGTGTCCTTACCTCTGGTAAAGGTTTAGCAGGTCTGCAGTGGATCCCACCAACATATTTGAAGTTGGGGAGGAAAGGACGAGGGAATTCAAAATCCCAGTAAGTTCGAATTAACCAGATGTCTGCTTTACTCATCAACTCACAGGCACTGGTGGGAGTTCCTGTTGCAATGCATGAGTAATGGACATCAACATATCACTAATAGTTTATGCAAGACATCATATTTTCTTAATCAGAAAATTTCAAAACACTGTGCTTGTATTATTAGCAAATTTTAAATAGTTTTATAAATCAGTGCTTCATGCCTCTTTGCTCACCTTTGACATCAGAGTAATATCTGTCTAATACGTTCCAAAAAGTGTGATCAATCACGATATCGTGGAAAGTGTAGAAGAGAAAGTTCCACACTCTCTCTGAGAAGTCCATCTTATCTGTGAGTTTGCTCATAGCACCGGGAACAAAGGATGGTGGAGCAGGCATCTGACCACAATGCCTCTCCCAGTTATTAGCTATAGAGAAGCGCAAGGAGAAGATGAGTGGGATCCCTAAAATATCTGCTACTAAGTCACTGCCAGCTTTGACTGGGTCAGCCAAGAGAAGATCGTAATTTCCCTCTTTCAACTTCTTCATGATGACTTCTGATTTCACCACACCGTCCAAATACTGGATAGAAATCTGAAGGTGTGTGTTCACATATTTAATGATTCTGGTGAAGATCTCCAAGTAGTTCATATAATCAATCTCGTATAAGGCGAATTGGAGGAACTCTTCTAGAAACTCTTCTAAAGTCTCCAACGAGAAAGAGGCATTAAAGGGCTCATAGTGAAAGCGGGCAGGTTCATTGGTGTTCATGTACATTGACGAGCTCGGAATCAGTACAGTCACCTGGTGTCTCCTGTCAACCAGCGTCTCCAGAACAGGCTTCATGTTTATCCAGTGGCTGCCATCGGTGTACCACACCAAAATATTTCCTCCATCTGCACTCCATGTCACACAAAGTATCAGCAGGATGCAGGCAGAGAGACGCAGCTCCATGGTGTCTGAATGTTAGCAGGAAAACCAGGTGTGATCTGATCCTCTGGTGAAAGTATTTTAGGAAAGATAATTATTAACTCAGTAAATCTGAACTCTGACTCATATCTGTCTGTGCTATCACAATGGGTTAAAAGGTAGTGATCGCAAAGTTCACTGTACTGAAGGAACAAGACTGATTTCTAACCTGTACCAGTACCCTAGGGTGGCTGCAGATGACCCAGGTCTCCTGCGTGTTGTCTGTCTGCCTAAGGTTCCAGGGGGCATTATTAATTAAGTATATTTTGTGACACATCCACAACATAACAGGATTGTTGTGTGTAGCACTGCTGTATGGCACTTCAGCTCACCTCATTATATACTAGAGATGGCACGATACCACTTTTTATGTCCGATACCGATATCATAAATTTGGATATCTGCCGATACCGATATGAATCCAATAGTGTATTTTTTAATCAATAAAACAGTTTTTTAAAATATCTTGCTGCATTTTGTATAAGTTCATACTCAAGTTTTAAAAAAACAAAACACTTAAGCTATTCTGTTATACCTGTACGCAAAAAATACACTGCACCCTAAATATTTCATAGTTCAGCAATACTGATCAATCTAATAAACTTAAACCTACTCCATCCTCCCTATTCTGGTATTTTGAAGAGTACTTAGCAGAAATATTAAAAACCTAACTAATAGGGTTGCCAACTCCCAGCAAAAAAAAATAGGGAACCACCCCCACCCTCCGCCTCATGATGCTTAATCGGCGTAATCAACTTTAATTTAATGCACGTGTTTGAAAAGAAATGCACAAAAATCTATTATTTCTCTACAATAATTAAATAGATTCAACATCTGTCTTCAGCAGAATTGCAGACTGCACAGATGGTACCTTCCCAAAGGAAAAAGTAGTACCTAGTAGCTTACTAGGGTATATATTAGACTTAATAGTTACTATATACAGTAATGGACTTCTATACATTTTATAAAAGATTAAAACTTTGGGTGTAAGATTCAGATAATTATTTATTAAAAGCTAGACATTTTAAATGAGAATAAGAAAGAAACGTATTTCTTTGTACCCCCCTTTTCCCCGTTAATGCCCTACTTGCCCCCCTGGCTAAACTTTGCTAGACCCGCCCCTGCACAGTTACCAGCTGTCAGCTACGTAGAAAAGGATCCTGGTGTAAAAAAGTAATAATAGATAAATTCTAACGACAGCTTATCAAGGTTAAACGTGCTGCTGTTGTATAGCCGCTGGTTTCCTCTTTCTGGTGCAAAGTGGGCCAAAAACAAACAAGAGAGACGGACTCGCGACAGAAAAACCGATCAGCTGATCATTAATCAGTTTCACGATTGAAGTAGCAACAGAAGAGGGAGAGAGAAGAGGCAGTCGCTCCATATATCGGTTGTTAAGCTTAACGTGGGAATGCGTTACAAACATTCAGAGTTGAACTTACACACTTGCTTTTCTTCTCGCTGGGATAACTTTCTCGGAGATGAAATGCTGGTTTGGTAGAGGATCCAAATGCTCAACCAGACCGCCGACAGGTCTCGCACACCACAGCCGCTCTATCACGTGACGCATACTGCTCCGACGTGCTAAGGTTATGAGCTGAGTTACGCCATGTCGCAAGTTTTGTGAGGTGCTTTTGTGATAGTTAGTGGACCCGATATCCGATCCAGTAATTTAGGTCAGTATCGGACGGATACGTAATATCAGATCGATCCATCCCTATTACTTTAACTCCTGTACACATGTGCTTTATTTCAGAACTTGTTGGTGTGGAAAAAGATTTCTGAAGTTTGATTCTTGTTTTAATCAGTTTGCAATGAAAACGTATGTTTGCCTTTGCAGTGGTTTTGGAGTTATCCAGAGCGACAGTGGTCAAGTCGACTCTGCAAGTTGTATACGACCCCTCATCCATTATTTGTGCACTACATAAACTATACCAACTCGTCATTATTAAGTTCAAGGTTTAGCTCTGCTTAAAGCCTGTGTGACACCTTACTTGTCCAGATTTTCAGGTGTTAGTGAGGAGCGTATGAAGGATCACCATGCTTCTCTAAGAGATGTCCAGGAGACCTTGTTGAGCTTCATAAATGCTGACACCATTCTGATTGGACACTGCCTGGAAACAGACCTCTGTTTACTCAAGGTGACTTCTTGACTTCCCTTTTCAAACATATTCTTGTTTGTTTTTATTTTTTATGTGCACAGCTTATTCCACATTTTACAGTTGCAGTCCTTAATAGACTTAAATGTGCAAATGATTGACATAAAACCATCTGGATATCTTTTTTTTTTTTAAACCAGAACCATAGAAGAACAAAGTATGTCACACCTGAAGATGTTGCTATGCCAGGTTGTGAACATGCCATTTCAGATGGGGTTTTTTGTTGTTGTTGCCCTGTTCTTTAAAATGTTGTTTTCTATTTATGATATATTCAAAGGATATGATATATTCAATAGGATCCACCGAGAAATATTGCAGCCTATAGAAATTCACAGCAACAGGTATTGAATCCCAATAATCAGACCCCTATGAACAGCACATGGGGACTGCAGGGATTCCCTTTGTCTCTTTAGATCATAGGTGTCAAACTCTGGCCCGTGGGCCAAATTTGGCCCGCAGCCTAATTACATTTGGCCCGCGAAGCCATACCAAATTATTATTAGAGCTGGCCTACTGCTATTATACAGCTAATATATATATATTGTTTAGTATTAAGCTTTGCTTGTTCCATATTCAGTTTTTCAGCAAAACTTGTTTGAGTCCATAAGAAGAGATTCATTCTTAAATCTGGAGGAAGAATTTTTTTCAATAAATATTAATGTTAGCCATGACCTTGTTCCAGTTTTGAATTTTGGCCCACTGTGTATTTGAGTTTGACACCCCTGCTTTAGATTAATCAATGAAAGATTTTTAAAACACTTAGTTACAGAGTTGTTCCTTTCAATAACTTCATAAGGCATTATTACCCCCACCCCACAGCTGTTTAAAAATAAATAAATATTGGAGTATTTTCAACACCCTGCTGGACACCAAGTTTGTGAATGGAGTTACTCGAGATTGAGGCAGCGCAGGGAGTTTGAGATTGATAATCTAGGTGCAACTATTAAAAATGTGAATGTTTCAAGAGGGAAGTCACCTAGGATTTTCAAATACACGCATAGGTGTATCTATTAAAAATGTTGGACAAATTTGAATCCTAGTGCCCTTAACGTTGAGGTCAGAGGTTAGGTGTTGTCAAAAAATGTCACCTTTACAAACTTCTGAGCTGTTCGATTAGATGAGATACTATACACTACCGGGTGTTCTAAAACACCACTGGTTTTACAACACCACAATTTTTCAATTTTTTTACTGAAAATTATGCAGTTTAATGTCTCATTGCACTCTGAAATTAAAGCATAGTACAAATAAGTCAAAAAAGAAATCATGGAATACATTTATAGACCCAAATGTATTCTAAACTTTGGTCTCATCAAACTAGCCACCTTTGGCAGATATAACACTCACGTTGCATTCTCCCTACAAGAGAAATAGTGGTGATACATAAAGAATATGATGATGGGAAACTCAACATACATGAAAGAAAGTCTCATGTAGGTAACAAATATTGCCCCGGCCCAACACTCACAGCACCTGTTCCAGATGTTATTCAGCTTTCCTTTTTGCCTTTCCTTTCCTGACACAGCACCTGTGCAGGCAGAAACTGCAGGTCTTGATGAAGATGAATATGATGAGTAGAGCTACGGTGAGGAAGAAGCCCAGGACATCCAGGCTGAGATACTGGTACCAGGTGAGCTCATGGGCCTGGACCCTCAAGTGCTTGGCCCCTTTGTTTCTCAGTGTGAACTCGATCCAGAATACTGCCTCTTCCAGAGCACTCATGGGTCTGTCGTGGTGGATGCTGGACAGCCGCATAGCATTTTCTTTGTACCTGTGAATGTGTATACAAATGAGAAAAAAAATCGTAAAAATGAATATTATCCTGTATTAATAAAAAAAACCTTGAGACCATAAAAACTCTGGAAAATTGTTTACATAGGTCATTAAAGTTCAGCTCAGCAGGGCTTTCTTGTGTTAGCTGGCTCCAAGAAAAATGGTTTAAGGTAGAGTATTCATGTTTTATACTCTGAGCCTGCTCCATTTTTTTCTTTAAAGCCTGTTTTCAGTGCCTAATTCAAAGTGCACATAGTTCAGTGAACTCACGATTTGTCATTGATGACTGTGTTGACTGCATCTCTAAGGTCCTCAGCTGTGATGAAGTTCAAATTGAGAATAACTGCAGTTCCTTTTTCTTTCATATGGATCATGTTGTCTGGCTGGTCACCAAACATGGGTATGCCCACCATGGGAACACCGTGGTAGATGGCTTCATAAATCCCATTTGTGCCTCCGTGAGTGATGAAAGCTCTAGTTTTAGGGTGACCTAACATATGCCAAATAACCGTGTAACATTGAAAGTTAGTTTTCCACATGTGGACAACAGGAGGATTTTAATTACCCAGAATAACTGCTTTGAGCTGAGATTGATTTGCAGATTTTATAACTTACATGCATTTAACTAATCTTTAGTGCAACCTCTTCGAGAAAAAGAACTAACCAGAGTAGATTTACACAGGGTGCAATATGTAATCAAGATCACATCTGTTAGAAAAGTAAATAATTTATCACATTTCCTTGTGTTAATAAACAGAATGCTCACAACCTGCATTTAATGTTGAATGCATGTTTAATTTATGTTATTGCACTTTTAAGAACTTCTGTGGTTGGTAGCAGGTTTACGTACCCAGGAGGTCATTCTGAGGGATCCAGTCATATATTCTAATATTGGGACTCAAGGCTTCTGGTTTTTCTCCTCTGTACCTCCACAGCACCTATAAAAATAACACGTCTTAGCTTGCATGTTTTTTTTTCTGTGGTAGTATACTTACAGCCCAACTTTAAGTAATATATCACAAAATATTATTCCTTCTATTTCCTGAAGAAAATGCAGTGTGAATGCTGATAGTTGAATGTTTTGAGCTGGAATGTCATGATCGTTGAATGTTCAGTTAAAAATGTTGAATGAGCTGAAGAAGAGAATTTTTCACCTGAAAATAAAAGTGCAAAACTGTTGAAAGATGACACAGAAGAAGTTTCAAAATGAAAGTAGCTAAACATGTTTAAAATACACATTAGAAAAAGCTGAGTAATGACAAAAGAAAATTTAGAGTCAGAAAACATCTGAATGAATATTGAAATCTGATATTCTTTAAATGACTTGGAAGTACATATGTGAAGTGTCAAAAAGAAAAACTTGAATCAGAACTAATCTGGATGAGTGTTGACAGCTTATATTCCTTAAATTGGTAGAAGAATGGAATTATTTTTTTTAAATGTCTAAACCCAAGAATTACAAATGAAAAAAAATGAATATTTGAAGAACATCTGCTGACTGTGTGTGTGTGTGTGTGTGTGTGTGTGTGAGAGAGAGAGAGAGTAAAAACAGAGATATTAGATGAGGTTAGATGAGTTTAAATGTGGGAGAATCCACTAGTCGCTGCAGTAAAGGCCTGGCAATGCATTAAAAAGGAGGTAACCCACTGTCTTGTAATCTCCTTGAGTTCAAGACTTCAGGCTGTCATTGTCAGCAAAGGGTTTTCATTAGAAATGAACATTTTATTTTAATTTTTATTCATTGTAATTTGTCCAATTATTTTTGAGCCCCTGAAATGAAGGGATTGTGTGGTTTTTAAAAAATGCTTTAGTTCCTCACATTTTCATGCAATGTATTTGGTCAACCCACTGAAATAAAGCTGAAAGTCTGCACTACAATGGCATCTGAGTTATTGTATTTCAAATTCATTGTGGTAATGTACAAAACCAAAATTAGAAAAAAGATGTCTCTGTCCAAATATTTATAGACCTAACTGTATATTAAAGGGTCTGAAATATGAAAAACTACTCAATGCTTTGCTCAAATTGATTACAGCTGAAACAAAGATTATCCTCTGACCTTTTGTGGGATCTGAGCGAGGCCTGAGGCTATCATGTTTGCCTTCTCCTTGGTGATGTTGTTGATCATGGATCCTAAAGTGAAGATCACAATGCCATCATCTCCAGAACTCTGCACAAATTCCTCCAGATCCTGTAACAAGTCAAATATTATCCCACTGCCAGCCAACCAGCTGTTTTTGCATTTTTGTTCAACATTTTGATGGCTTCACTGCTCCTGGCAGGAATATTCTGTGATGTAATGATTAATCAGATGGTAATAGTTGAGTGTCCTTACCTCTGGTAAAGGTTTAGCAGGTCTGCAGTGGATCCCACCAACATATTTGAAGTTGGGGAGGAAAGGACGAGGGAATTCAAAATCCCAGTAGGTTCGGATTAACCAGATGTCTGCTTTACTCATCAACTCACAGGCACTTGTGGGAGTTCCTGTTGCAATGCATGAGTAATGGACATCAATGTATCACCAATAGTTTATGTAAGGCATCATATTTTCTTAATCAGAAAATTTTAAAATACTGTGTTTACATTATTAGCAAATTTTAAAAAAAAGTTTTAAATCAGTGCTTCATGCCTCTTTGCTCACCTTTGACATCAGAGTAATATCTGTCTAATACGTTCCAAAAAGTGTGATCAATCACGATGTCTTGAAGAGCGTAGAAGAGAAGGTTCCACACTCTCTGAGAAGTCCATCTTATCTGTGAGTTTGCTCTGCTTTTTGGGAACAAAGGATGGTGGAGCAGGCATCTGACCACAATGCCTCTCCCAGTTATTAGCTATAGAGAAGCGCAAGGAGAAGACGAGTGGGATCCCCAAAATATCTGCTACTAAGTCACTGCCAGGGTTGATTGGGTCAGCCAAGAGAAGGTCATAATTTCCCTCTTTCAACTTCTTCATGATGACTTCTGATTTCACCACACCGTCCAAATACTGGATATTGTACTGAAGGTTTGTCTTTGCAATGTTAATGAATCTGATGTAGATCTCCCAGTAGTTCATATAATCAATCTCGTATATGGAGGTTGGAGGAACTCTTCTAGAAACTTCTCTATAGTCTCCAACGAGAAAGAGGCGTTGAAGGGCTCATAGCGAAAGCGGGCAGGTTCATTGGTGTTCATGTACATTGATGAGCTCGGGACCAGTACAGTTACCTGGTGTCCTCTGTCAACCAGCGTCTCCAGAACAGGCTTCATGTTTATCCAGTGGCTGCCATCGGTGTACCACACCAAAATATTTCCTCCATCTGCACTCCATGTCACACAAAGTACCAGCAGGATGCAGGCAGAGAGACGCAGCTCCATGGTGTCTGAATGTTAGCAGGAAAACCAGGTGTGATCTGATCCTCTGGTGAAAGTATTTTAGGAAAGATAATTATTAACTCAGTAAATCTGAACTCTGACTCATATCTGTCTGTGCTATCACAATGGGTTAAAAGGTAGTGATCGCAAAGTTCACTGTACTGAAGGAACAAGACTGATTTCTAACCTGTACCAGTACCCTAGGGTGGCTGCAGATGACCCAGGTCTCCTGCGTGTTGTCTGTCTGCCTAAGGTTCCAGGGGGCATTATTAATTAAGTATATTTTGTGACACATCCACAACATAACAGGATTGTTGTGTGTAGCACTGCTGTATGGCACTTCAGCTCACCTCATTATATACTAGAGATGGCACGATACCACTTTTTTATGTCCGATACCGATATCATAAATTTGGATATCTGCCGATACCGATATGAATCCGATAGTGTATTTTTAATCAATAAAACAGTTTTTAAAATATCTTGCTGCATTTTGTATAAGTTCATACTCAAGTTTTAAAAAACAAAACACTTAAGCTATTCTGTTATACCTGTACGCAAAAAATACACTGCACCCAAAATATTTCATAGTTCAGCAATACTGATCAATCTAATAAACTTAAACCTACTCCATCCTCCCTATTCTGGTATTTTGAAGAGTACTTAGCAGAAATATTAAAAAACCTAACTAATAGGGTTGCCAACTTCCAGCAAAAAAAAAATAGGGAACCACCCCCCACCCTCCGCCTCATGATGCTTAATCGACGTAATCAACTTTAATTTAATGCACGTGTTTGAAAAGAAATGCACAAAAATCTATTATTTCTCTACAATAATTAAATAGATTCAACATCTGTCTTCAGCAGAATTGCAGACTGCACAGATGGTACCTTCCCAAAGGAAAAAGTAGTACCTAGTAGCTTACTAGGGTATATATTAGACTTAATAGTTACTATATACAGTAATGGACTTCTATACATTTTATAAAAGATTAAAACTTTGGGTGTAAGATTCAGATAATTATTTATTAAAAGCTAGACATTTTAAATGAGAATAAGAAAAAACGTATTTCTTTGTACCCCCTTTTCCCCGTTAATGCCCTACTTGCCCCCTGGCTAAACTTTGCTAGACCCGCCCCTGCACAGTTACCAGCTGTCAGCTACGTAGAAAAGGATCCTGGTGTAAAAAGTAATAATAGATAAATTCTAACGACAGCTTATCAAGGTTAAACGTGCTGCTGTTGTATAGCCGCTGGTTTCCTCTTTCTGGTGCAAAGTGGGCCAAAACAAACAAGAGAGACGGACTCGCGACAGAAAAGCCGATCAGCTGATCATTAATCAGTTTCACGATTGAAGTAGCAACAGAAGAGGGAGAGAAGAGGCAGTCGCTCCATATATCGGTTGTTAAGCTTAACGTGGAATGCGTTACAAACATTCAGAGTTGAACTTACACACTTGCTTTTCTTCTCGCTGGGATAACTTTCTCGGAGATGAAATGCTGGTTTGGTAGAGGATCCAAATGCTCAACCAGACCGCCGACAGGTCTCGCACACCACAGCCGCTCTATCACGTGACGCATACTGCTCCGACGTGCTAAGGTTATGAGCTGAGTTACGCCATGTCGCAAGTTTTGTGAGGTGCTTTTGTGATAGTTAGTGGACCCGATATCCGATCCAGTAATTTAGGTCAGTATCGGACCGATACGTAATATCAGATCGATCCATCCCTATTACTTTAACTCTTGTACACATGTGCTGTATTTCAGAACTTGTTGGTGTGGAAACACACATGATGAGGATGATGGGATGAAGCTAACGAGACCAGTGCAGCTCTGCTTAGAGCCTGTGTGACAACACCTTACTTGTCCAGATTTTCAGGTGTTAAATGTGCAAATGATTCACATAAAACCATCTGGATATCTTTTTTTTTTTTTTTTAAAACCAGAACCATAGAAGAACAAAGTATGTCACACCTGAAGATGTTGCTATGCCAGGTTGTGAACATGCCATTTCAGATGGGGTTTTTTGTTGTTGTTGCCCTGTTCTTTAAAATGTTGTTTTCTATTTATGATATATTCAAAGGATATGATATATTCAATAGGATCCACCGAGAAATATTGCAGCCTATAGAAATTCACAGCAACAGGTATTGAATCCCAATAATCAGACCCCTATGAACAGCACATGGGGACTGCAGGGATTCCCTTTGTCTCTTTAGATTAATCAATGAAAGATTTTTAAAACACTTAGTTACAGAGTTGTTCCTTTCAATAACTTCATAAGGCATTATTACCCCCCACCCCCACAGCTGTTTAAAAAATAAATAAATATTGGAGTATTTTCAACACCCAGCTGGACACCAAGTTTGTGAATGGAGTTACTCGAGATTGAGGCAGCGCAGGAGTTTGAAATTGATAATCTAGGTGCAACTATTAAAAATGTGAATGTTTCAAGAGGGAAGTCACCTAGGATTTTCAAATACATCCATAGGTGTATCTATTAAAAATGTTGGACGAATTTGAATCCCAGTGCCGTCAGCATTAAGGTCAGAGGTCAGCTGTTGTTAAAATAAATAAATTTTAGCTATACAAACTTCTGAGGCATTCGATTTGATGAGTTACTATACACTACCGGGTCTTCTTAAAAAACTACCAGTTTTAGAACACCCCAGTTTTTCCAGTTTTTTAATGAAAATTATGCAGTTTAATGTCTCATTGCACTCTGAAATAAAAGGATGGTACAAATAAACAATCGGAGTCAAAAAAAGGAATAAATTATTAGACCCAAATGTTTTCTAAACTTTTGACTCATCAAAGTAGCCACGTTTGGGAGATATAGCAGCTGAACACACCCGTTGCATTCTTTCTACAGTACAAATCAAATATTCTTCAGAATGTTCTTCCCATATTTGTTGCACAAGTTCCCATAAATGTGTGGAACTTGTAGGTTGCTTTGCTTTCACTCTTCAGGCCATTTCATTGCAAACCAGCTTGATGGGGTTTAAGTCTGGAGGCTGTGCTGGCCACTCCATGTTTCCGAGCTTACCATCTTGTTTCTTTTTTCCTGAGGTAGTTCTGGCATAGCTTGGACCTATGTTTTGGGTCATTATCTTGCTGTAGGATGAACCCCTGACCAACTAGGCGCATACCAGAGGGTACTGCATGGTGCTGCAGAATGTTGTGGTAGCCGTTTTGGTAAAAATTCCTGCATGATGAACCCAATTTCAAATCAATTTTCATCAATCCATTATACTTTCTTCCAGTCTTCAGTAGTCCAATGGTGGTGGCCCAGCCAAGTCTCTTTACTAAGATTTCAGAATAAGACAATGGCTTTCTTGCTGCAACTCGTCCTGTCAAACGTGCAGCTCAAGTCTTCTCTTCACATTTGCAACTGAGACTTACAGCTTAATAGTGGTCGTAGTAAGTGTTTGAACACATGTCTAGTATGAGCCTATCAGCTGTTAACTCTCAGAAACCTGTCCTCTGATTCAGTTGTGGCTTTGGGTCTGCTAGACCTCTTTCTGTCAGTTTGCTCCAGTTTCTGAGTGCCTTTTGATGGTAAAGGAAACTGTACTCACTGACATCTTGACTTTCTTTGCAACTTCTCTGTAGGAAAGACCTGCACTTTGAAGTGTTATGATGGTCTGTCCCACTTCCATTGTTAATTGCCTTTTTCTCACCAATTTTTTAGAAACGCAGTACTTTCTGCAGCACGAAACTGTTCAGGTGATGCTCACGAGGGTGTGGTATCACAGTGTGTTCCAACAGTGACAGACAGGGTAGTTGTAATTCAGAAAAGTTGGAACACCTGTAGCTTTCAAGGCTTGATCAACCTCCACTGCTCTAGAACAGCTTTAACTTGTTAACCCATTTTGTGTTCCCTGTAAAAGGCCTTTTTGTATAATTCTGAAATGGACGTTATTTATTTTATTATTATTATTATTATTATTATTATCATTATTATTATTATTATATATATATATATATTTTTTTTTTCTGGCAGTTCAACAGTTACCTTTGTACCATTTCAAGCTATTCATTAGATTTGAACAACATAAATTGCAATAAATAACAGAAAAATTGGGGTATTCTAAAACTTTTGAACGGTAATGTATTTTAAACACATAATTGACAGAGACCAACAGATATTGAAACTACATCATGGTCTGGTTGTCTTGTATACCCTGAATTTAATTTTTGCATGACATTTGGACAAAAATGTCATAATACAGTAATCTCACTTTATTTCGCTCCGATGTCCTCCTAAAGGATTTTATTTTGACCATCTTAATTGCACTACAGTGGTCCCTCATTTATCGCGGTAGTTAGATTCTAAAAATAACCCGCGATACATGAAATCCGGAAGTAGCCAACTTTATTTTTACAATTATAGATGTTTTAAGGCTGTAAAACCCTTCACTACACATTTTATACACTTTTCTCAGACAGGCACGAACATTTTCACTTTTATTTCTTGTTTAAACACTCTCAAACTTAAAACCTTCGTAGACAAATAAGTCCAGTGTTATAGAATGAAACCAAACGCATCTGCAGGTGCCTCTGACGGCGCAAAATGTTTCGTTGACAATGTTGTTTGTTTGGGAGAAAACTTACAAACGTACAGTACAGCACTTCACACACTGCTAGAGATCGAAGATTTATGTAAATTTGACAAGCTGAACACATTCTCTACTGGACAGGAGACATGGCACAAGATTGATTGACAATGGTCTACAGCCAATCAGGATGCAGAAGACAATGCGCTATAAAAAAAAAAAAAAAACCTGCAACGTTGCACAGAAAAAAATCTGCGAAACAGGGAGGTGAACCGCATTATAGCGAGGGACCACTGTATTTGTAATTACCCAAACCAAATTTTTATCTAAAGCTTTCACCACTAGGTGGCAGCACATTACTGGAAAGTCTTAATATAATATTGCTACCAACCCCTCTCTTGGCGTAGAAAGAGAGTCACCATTTGCCCTGACTTAAGCAAATCACATACAGCAATTGTTTTTGTATGAAGTTTCCCACAAAAAGCTACCTCAGCAAACAAATATCAACTGGTAGGAACAGGTAGCAGTCTAAAAAAATCTTATTATTCAAGGATCATTGATTCATTTTAATCTTGAAGAGCTGTGTGCAGTGATGGAAAGCTGCTCCAATGTTATTTTCTTCTGAACTGAGCATGGTGTCGTTCTGGGAGAATCTAGTGGTGACGACGGGGCCACCACTGGGACAGCAAACAGTCCCATCAAAGGGACTGTTTGCTGCAAGATTCACTGGTTGCTTCTCCATATTCTGTAGCTATAGTTCATGATGAAAGTAAAACAGTAATTTATCAAGTTCTAACCAATAAGAAAAGCTTGAGATATCTTCCTGTTTACTGCAGCTGCTCCACGGGATGGTGGTGGATACATCGGTAGTCTTTCCCCACCGTCTGGGCCCCCTCACAAACTGACCCTGAACAAGCTCACAGCTGAATACCTCAGAAGGATCATTCAAGAGAGTGGTGGGTTACCACCATGCAAATGGTTTATCCGTTATTATAATATCATTACATTCCAAATAAAGATGACTTATTAATATGACTTATAACATTGAATGCCACAGACTCGTGCAGCAGATATCAGATTTATTTCTGAAGATGTTGATTTCAATTGCATTGAATTTTTAAAAATGATTTTATTTTTTATTTTTTCCCCATAGTTTGTGGTCATGACACTGCAGAAGATGCTACTGCCTGTATGGAGCTGATGCTGTGGAAAGTGAAAGAAGATGGAAAATTGAAAAATGATGAAAATAAAATTATTCCTGTACAATTCATATGGGGAGGGGAACAAATACTAGCTGTGATTCAAATGTATTTGTGTAAACCTCTTTCAGGACATGGAGGGCAGTTTGGTTTTTGTTAATGTGATTTATGTTAATGAGTTCTGTATGTAAAAGTTCAATTTGGAGCCCATCTTCCATATTTGTATAAATGTTGACCACATGTAGTGCCAAGAGGACCTAAAGTGGTGACTTTTCATGAGTATTACTCAAGTAAAGGCATAGAATGAATTTTGTGTTTTCTTCTCGGGAGGGGGAAAGCAAAATTCAACAGCCAATCAACATTCGGTTTTAAAGTGAGATTAATTTCAGGTACACTTCTGCAAACTGGTACATCTGTCTTCAGTTAAAGTAATTAGTGGTGATACATAAATAATAAAATGATGGGAAACTCAACATACATGAAAGAAAGTCTCATGTAGGTAACAAATATTGCCCCGGCCCAACACTCACAGCACCTGTTCCAGATGTTATTCAGCTTTCCTTTTTGCCTTTCCTTTCCTGACACAGCACCTGTGCAAGCAGAAACTGCAGGTCTTGATGAAGATGAATATGATGAGTAGAACCATAGTGAGGACGAAGCCCAGGACATCCAGGCTGTGATACTGGTACCAGGTGAGCTCATGGGCCTGGACCCTCAAGTGCTTGGCCCCTTTGTTTCTCAGTGTGAACTCAATCCAGAATACTGCCTCTTCCAGAGCACTCATGGGTCTGTCGTGGTGGATGCTGGACAGCCGCATAGCATTTTCTTTGTACCTGTGAATGTGTATACAAATGAGAAAAAAAATTGTAAAAATGAATATTATCCTGTATTAATAAAAAAGACCTTGAGACCATAAAAACTCTAGAAAATTGATTACACAGGTCATTAAAGTTCAGCTCAGCAGGGCTTTCTTGTGTTAGCTGGCTCCAAGAAAAATGGTTTAAGGTAGAGTATTCATGTTTTATACTCTGAGCCTGCTCCATTTTTTTTTCTTTAAAGCCTGTTTTCAGTGCCTAATTTAAAGTGCACATAGTTCAGTGAACTCACGATTTGTCATTGATGACTGTGTTGACTGCATCTCTAAGGTCCTCAGCTGTGATGAAGTTCAAATTGAGAATAACTGCAGCTCCTTTTTCCTTCATATGGATCATGTTGTCTGGCTGGTCAAGAAACATGGGTATGCCCACCATGGGAACACCGTGGTAGATGGCTTCATAAATCCCATTTGTGCCTCCGTGAGTAATGAAAGCTCTAGTTTTAGGGTGACCTAACATATGCCAAATAACCGTGTAACATTGAAAGTTAGTTTTCCACATGTGGACAACAGGAGGATTTTAATTACCCAGAATAACTGCTTTGAGCTGAGATTGATTTGCAGATTTTATAACTTACATGCATTTAACTAATCTTTAGTGCAACCTCTTCGAGAAAAAGAACTAACCAGAGTAGATTTACACAGGGTGCAATATGTAATCAAGATCACATCTGTTAGAAAAGTAAATAATTTATCACATTTCCTTGTGTTAATAAACAGAATGCTCACAACCTGCATTTAATGTTGAATGCACGTTTAATTTATGTTATTGCACTTTTAAGAACTTCTGTGGTTGGTAGCAGGTTTACGTACCCAGGAGGTCATTCTGAGGATCAGTCATATATTCTAATGTTGGCACTCAAGGCTTCTGGTTTTCTCCTCTGTACCTCCACAGCACCTATAAAAATAACACGTCTTAGCTTGCATTTTTTTTTTTTTCTGTGGTAGTATACTTACAGCCCAACTTTAAGTAATATATCACAAAATATTATTACTTCTATTTCCTGAAGAAAATGCAGTGTGAATGCTGATAGTTGAATGTTTTGAGCTGGAATGTCATGATCGTTGAATGTTCAGTTAAAAATGTTGAATGAGCTGAAGAAGAGAATTTTCACCTGAAAATAAAAGTGCAAAACTGTTGAAAGATGACACAGAAGAAGTTTCAAAATGAAAGTAGCTAAACATGTTTAAAATACACATTAGAAAAAGCTGAGTAATGACAAAAGAAAATTTAGAGTCAGAAAACATCTGAATGAATATTGAAATCTGATATTCTTTAAATGACTTGGAAGTACATATGTGAAGTGTCAAAAGAAAAACTTGAATCAGAACTAATCTGGATGAGTGTTGACAGCTTATATTCCTTAAATTGGTAGAAGAGTGGAATTATTTTTTTAAATGCCTAAACCCAAGAATTACAAATGAAAAAAAATGAATATTTGAAGAACATCTGCTGACTGTGTGTGTGTGTGTGTGTGTGTGTGTGTGTGTGTGTGTGTGTGTGTGTGTGAGAGAGTGTGTGTGTGTGTGTCAGAGTAAAAACAGAGATATTAGATGAGGTTAGATGAGTTTAAATGTGCACTCAGAAAACAGATTCAGGTCCTTCTTTCAAAGAACACATACAAATTTTGTTAGTTGTTCAGAAATGTAATTAAAAAATACCAAATTAATTTGATTTTCTTTGTGTAAACCTAAAGTTACTCTAAACCAGCAGAGGCTGATTCTGAACACAAAATGAATGAGTTTGTTGGGGCACTGGGGGTAGGGGGAGTACATTTTTGCACTTGCGCATTTGTAAACTCAAAGAAACAAATTCAAGCCCCTCTTTAAGCTTAAACATTTTTTTCAATCTCACTCAACGCAAATGTAGCACTCCAGCGTTACTGCAATTATTATTCGTGTGGTGAACCTAAATTATTTTTTCTTAAAGCGGTCTTTGTTACAAGAACACAAAGTTATTGAGTTACACAATGGTCCGCCCTCTTCGAAAATTTTGCGCTCTTTCAGGATCACCTAAATGAATGCAGCTGCCCTTGGCCTCTCTGTACTTTTTGGATAAAACTACACCTTCAGGTAAGGTAACATATTATTTTTTTCATATATCCAATTGTGTATTTCTTTATGAGCTGAATGTATGGCAATGCTATTGACTATGTGCACGTTAGCATATGCTACTTCCGGTGCGGAAACGCCCGTGTGGAGCTTTGTTTCCGGTGTCCTTTTCGCACCTTGTTTACGGTCCAAAACAAGTTAAGCAAATGAATGAATCAAGCGGCGATTTACATTTCTATAGATGTCTTGGGTATTTACCCAATATATCTGTAAATGATGTTCATCGACTTGTCGATATTTTTCCCCTGCACCTCAGGGCAAAAGAGAAAAGGGATTCAAGTGTTATATTTCTCAGCGGTCCCTCGTTTATCGCGGGTGTTATGTTCTAAAAATAACCCGCGATGGGTGAAATCAAGTAGCCAGTTTTATTTTTTGACGCGTGGACATCGTGGACATACAGTACTGCACTTCAGTAACACTGCTAGCGATCGATGCAGCGATTCTGTACTGCACAGGAGAGACATCACGGAGGAGATTGTCTGCAGCGATCAGGACGCAGGACACAATGTGACGTAAAAAAAAAAAAAAGCATGCAAACTTGCACTAAAAATCTGCGAAACAGCGAAGTGAAAGGTGAACTGCGTTATAGCGAGGGACCACTGTAATTTTGAAGGTAAATCACAACACACCCTTCATAAATACTAATGTAGAGAAACCCTTACCAGCAATCGTTCATTTTTTTGTGTGGCTTTTTTTCATGGTTTGTTAACATGCTGTGTAGGTGTGTACTTGACTAGCTGATATTGACATAATGGGGAAACATCTGGTTTGAGTGTTGTTCACCTGTAGTTTGAATGCTGAACATTTGCCTGTTTAAATGTCTTCTGGATGCAGTAATGCAGTTCTGCTTGTGTTGAGTGATGTAAACAACTGATCGATCTAAACTCTTTAAACGTCAAAATTGACCATTAGATTTTTTATGACCCAACAGTGGTGAGTGTTCCCACCTCCTCTTTGTAACTTAAAGCAATCTTTCCGTTTTCGAGTTTTGGACATGATTTTGGAGTATATCTTCGCAGTAGCGATTGACCGCAAAGTAAAGCTACCGGAAATGTAATTAAACTTCTAGTTTACTATATTTATGTATGTTTTATTTCCAGGTGAATGCAGAGTTCCTGCGGATCACTACAAAACCCCTTCAGGCGAAGTTCTTGGCTCAGCTGAACAATTTAACAGACAAGCTGATGCAGATTTTTGAGGGGAGCAAAGGAGCAAAGGGCCAAAAGATCAAGGATATCATGGCGATCAGTAGTTTGGTCAGTACTAATGATAAACCCATCAATTAAATGAAATCAATGAATTACATTTTTTTCACCCTTTTTTCACCCTTGCATTAGTGTGATGACATCGACATAAAGAGGAGCATACTCTTAAAAGCCTGGTGATCTACTTTAATGAAGATTCAGACCTACTGTTCAAGGAGTATCTGGTACGCTTATCACACTTTATTTTCTAGCTTCAATTTGAGTTAGGTTCATTGCACGCAAAATGCTCATATATTCAAATAAGACAATATAATTGTGAAATATGTATTATTCTTAATAGTCATTGTTGAAACTTGTACTGGAGAGCACCTTTTAAGGGGACAGATTCAGCAAAAATTCAATTGTTCATTTTTTTGGTGCTGCCATGTCTACTGCCTCTATAAACACGGTAAATGTGAAGAAAACATTCATCCATTTTCTGTCAGTGTTTAAATTCAGTTTATTTATATAGCGGTATATCACAACAACAGTCATCTCAGGGCACTTCATAGAGTAAACACTCCAATGAAGTTCAGTTAATTATGCCAATTAGTAAAAAGTCTTCTATATAAGGAACCCAGCAGATTGCATCGAGACACTGACTAGTGTCACTGGCAGCAATCTTCTGGTTTCCGGAATAATGTGCCTAAAACAAGCTGTTTAAATAGGTTCCCAATTGTCATGAAATAAGGGAAATTGACCCAGCCCACACACACACACACACACACACACACGCACGCACCTACACCTATAGACACTTGAGGAGTTGCTCCTCTATTTCAAGCCCCTCCCAAGGGGAGGTACATAATACCTAAACCCAAACTATTGATAGAAAACAGATTGATGGGTTTTTTTCATGTTTGGAGTGTTTATAGAGGCAGTAGAGACCCATATTTCAGCACAAAAGGAGACAAAGCTGAGTTTTGCATAATATTTCCCCTTCCAAGTGACAGAGCCCTTAAACCTGAAACATCCTGTTTTTCAGACCACCTCCACTGAGGATGAATGGCTGAGATCCACTGCAACAACTGTCATGGGTATTTACGCCATCAGAAGAGAAGGCGTTCAGGAGCCAGAGGATGTTGGAGTTGTCATTGAAGGTACTACAGTTATGAACAACCTCGGTAGTGTCATCATGGCATTCATCGTCCTCTTTGGACTGATTTATGCACTTGATCTGAGCTATCCAAATGACCTCAAGTACACTTTCGAGTTTTGTCAGAAGATTTTAATGAATCTGGATGGACAAAGGCTCAGTACAAAGATGCAGCAAATGAAATTGAAGATGTTTGCTTAGGCAAACAAGACCCCAGCACAAAAGTTGATTTTGGCCTTTTTATCTCTTTTGTTCAAACTGTGACCTTTTTTTTTTCCTTTCTTTTTTTTTTTGAAAATGCAAGTTGTCTATTTTTGTCTGCTGTTCTGTTGTGAGTGATGTAACCTTTAATCTATACTACTATAGATAGATAAAAGGACTGTGGGAATTTAGCTCAAAAAAAGTTTAATGGTTGTGCAGCATCTTCTTTTTAATTGCTTTTGGGATTTTCAAAGAGACAAAACAAATGTTGACAAGTTTGGTGTCTTCCAGTGTTTTAAAGTTGGTGTTCCGTTCTTATAAGCTTGTAAAAGTTTGAATGTAATTGGTTTTAGAGAAGTAAAGTTGAAAGTTTTTTTTATTTTTATTAAAATACCTCCCCTTTGGTAACACAAAATGTTCTTAATGAAAACCTTTTATATATATATATACATTGTATATTTGTAATTAAGTATTTTTGGGTTGTTTAAAATGTTCAGTGACTGGCATAATATGGTGTGAATTGCAATGTTTAGTAGGTTATCATTGTGAATTTGCTGAAAACCTAACTGCAAGTGTCACTATAAATATATATACAATGATTCTTACGTGAAATCAGATTTTACAAATTCCAGTTTGTTTTCAGTCTTGCCTAGTAATACAAAGGTGTGTGCTATTCAGATTTGATATTCATTTCAAATGTAAGGCACTTTTTTGTGAGCACTTTGATTTTGTTAAGGTTAATTTGACCATGTGACATGTATGTTTATTCACAAAATATTCTGTTTCTGCGTTTAATTCAAGTGAATAAAACTGAGTTGAAAAAAACAAATTTATTTTGTCATTATTTTAATAATTAAATTAGTTTTCTGGTAATTAAAATTATGATTTAGTTGAACTTAAAATAATCATTTCAATTCGAAAGAAAATCTAGCTCAAATGAATGACATTGTATTGAGTTGAACCAACCAAAACCTTTCACATCTTATTAATGTAATTTTTTCCTTTTAAATGTGTTTAAAAATTGTGTTCTACTGACTCAATTTAATTAAATTGTCATGATGTATGCAGATTTGGTTGAACCAAAATAAATGTATTACGTGGAAAACCTGCCATCAATCAAATTGAGTTCATCCAATGACTAATTTTTATGAGTTTGGGAGAATCCACTAGTCGCTGCAGTAAAGGCCTGGCAATGCATTAAAAAGGAGGTAACCCACTGCCTTGTGATCTTGAGTTCAAGACTTCAGGCTGTCATTGTCAGCAAAGGGTTTTCATTAGAAATGAACATTTTATTTTAATTTTTATTCATTGTAATTTGTCCAATTATTTTTGAGCCCCTGAAATGAAGGGATTGTGTGTTTTTTTTAAATGCTTTAGTTCCTCACATTTTCATGCAATGTATTTGGTCAACCCACTGAAATAAAGCTGAAAGTCTGCACTACAATGGCATCTGAGTTATTGTATTTCAAATTCATTGTGGTAATGTACAAAACCAAAATTAGAAAAAAGATGTATTTGTCCAAATATTTATAGACCTAACTTGAAGGGTCAGGTTAACTTCTCATTAGAAATCATCAGCTGTTGACAAAGTTTGATAATTTTGATACTCTGTATTAGAAAAACGAACATAAATATTGTAGAAGTAACATGGACACTGAGCACTTGCATGCTGAAATGTCCACAGTCTGCAATGTCGTTTTAAAAAATTGTAGTTTTGGTAGTTCTGGTTTTCAGAAGTAGAGAACTCTGAAACTGGTTATCTGAAATATGAAAAACTACTCAATGCTTTGCTCAAATTGATTACAGCTGAAACAAAGATTATCCTCTGACCTTTTGTGGGATCTGAGCGAGGCCTGAGGCTATCATGTTTGCCTTCTCCTTGGTGACGTTTTTGATCATGGATCCTAAAGTGAAGATCACAATGCCATCATCTCCAGAACTCTGCACAAATTCCTCCAGATCCTGTAACAAGTCAAATATTATCCCACTGCCAGCCAACCCGCTGTTTTTGCATTTTTGTTCAACATTTTGATGGCTTCACTGCTCCTGGCAGGAATATTCTGTGATGTAATGATTAATCAGATGGTAATAGTTGAGTGTCCTTACCTCTGGTAAAACTTTAGCAGGTCTGCAGTGGATCCCACCAACATATTTGAAGTTGGGGAGGAAAGGACGAGGGAATTCAAAATCCCAGTAGGTTTGGATTAACCAGATGTCTGCTTTACTCATCAACTCACAGGCACTTGTGGGAGTTCCTGTTGCAATGCATGAGTAATGGACATCAATGTATCACCAATAGTTTATGTAAGGCATCATATTTTCTTAATCAGAAAATTTTAAAATACTGTGTTTACATTATTAGCAAATTTTAAAAAAAAGTTTTAAATCAGTGCTTCATGCCTATTTTCTCACCTTTGATATCAGAGTAATATCTGTCTAATACGTTCCAAAAAGTGTGATCAATCACGATGTCTTGAAGAGCGTAGAAGAGAAAGTGCCACACTCTCTCTGAGAAGTCCATCTTATCTGTGAGTTTGCTCATAGCACCGGGAACAAAGGATGGTGGAGCAGGCATCTGACCACAATGCCTCTCCAGTTATTAGCTATAGAAGCGCAAGGAGAAGACGAGTGGGATCCCAAAATATCTGCTACTAAGTCACTGCCAGGGTTGATTGGGTCAGCCAAGAGAAGGTCGTAATTTCCCTCTTTCAACTTCTTCATGATGACTTCTGATTTCACCACACCGTCCAAATACTGAATATTGTACTGAAGGTTTGTCTTTGCCATGTTAATGAATCTGATGTAGATCTCCCAGTAGTTCATATAATCAATCTCGTATATGAAGAATTGGAGGAACTCTTTTAAAATCTTCTCTATAGTCTCCAATGAGAAAGAGGCGTTGAAGGGCTCAAAGTGAAAGCGGGCAGGTTCATTGGTGTTCATGTACATTGATGAGCTCGGGACCAGTACAGTCACCTGGTGCCCCCTGTCAACCAGCGTCTCCAGAACAGGCTTCATGTCTATCCAGTGGCTGCCTTCGGTGTACCACACCAAAATATTTCCTCCATCTGCACTCCATGTCACACAAAGTACCAGCAGGATGCAGGCAGAGAGACGCAGCTCCATGGTGTCTGAATGTCAGCAGGTAAACTACCTGTGGTCTGATTCTTTGGTGAAAGTATATCAGGAAAGATAATTATTAACTCAATAAATCTGAACTCTGACTCATATCTGTCTGTGCTATCACAATGGGTTAAAAGGTCACAGCAAAAATGCCAGTGTTGATTTTTCAGTGTTAGTAGAATTCAACAGAGTTCCGAGTTAGTTCAACACTTAATCGAGTTAAAATAATACATCGGGAGTTGATTCCTGAAAAGTGTTGGTGTGGATTTTAGTCGTTACTGCATTTTAACACTGTGGGTGTTAAATTAGACCACACCTTCATTTCCTGTGGAGCTTAGCATTTCAGAATCTTGATCGCCATTTTTTTGTTGTTGCTGCGGTAAGTTTTATTCGGTTAAATATTAAGTTTTAGATTGATGTTAGAACAAGTAACATGATAACTAGTAAAAAAAAATAGTATTTATATCAAAATACATCATCTTTAAGTGTCATATTTGAATTTTAACTGTTTTTTGTTTAGCTGGGCTACTGCTAGCTAACTCTGCAAAGTACCAGTTACTTTCCTAATATTCATTTAGCATAATCTGGCTATTGGCAGACTGTAATGAATATTACTTAATATATGTCACAGTTTTTATTAAATGCCTTTTATTTATTTTTTAATTAAACTGCCAAAGCCTTAGGGTCAGTGGTCTCAAACTCCCGGCCCAGAGGCCACTTGTGGCCCACGTCACCCCTTCTTGCGTCCTGTATATTGAGGTGAAGAAGTATAATGCAATTTGGCCCTTGAAGTGACTTTTTTTTTGGTCATTAGCCAAAAATGATTTAATATGAAGGCAATAAGGGCAGAGTGTTACGGGCCCTCATGGGCACCCAGATAGCAAGGAAACATTGAAACAATGTTGAGTCAATATCAGGCGACGTCATTGAATCAACGTTGAAGTGTGACATTGATTCCACGTTATATTTTCGAATACTGTTGACATTGAAACAATGTCAGATTCTGATATTGAAACACTGTTGAGCTATGGTGTTGATTTTCCACCTCTTTTGCAGTTGTTTTTTTATTAAAACAACAGTTAAATCATGACTGGAAATCTACCTTTCTTTATAGGTATTTTAACCAATACTAAACTACTGCATGTTTCCATCAATACTTAAACCACCTAAACACATAATTGCACTTATTCCTCAAACTGGACACCCTTTATAAAAATCAAATGTCTCACAATGTAACATGTCAATATTAATATCCTAAAATAAGAAAGCATTGCATGTGATGTAACAGGGAAAAAAAAACTAAACAAAAAAAGGTCAATAGACATGTTTCGTTTGCTAAATACTTTATTAAAACACAGTTTTCTATTTACATTTATATTTTAACATAACTTTGTAGTTTTTACTTGGGATGGGGACGGATGATGTGCGTCCTCGCCACCCAAACGGTCTGGGGCGTGTCGGAGCCATTTCTGCACTGCCTGTGCAAAGACAAACTCTGACATAGAGTTTGCCCCTAACTGCTGCATCAGGCCACATAGGACAAAAATACACACACACACAAAAAAAAGTGAATTAGAGCACATGAATAAGCTCTTGTTATCTGTCTTCAGCAGGGAGAAAGTATGTAAACTCCTAGGCTGATAAACATGAAAGTCACCAGGCGTAAATCTGCAAACTGCCGCATTTGATTCCCAAAGAGCTATGAGCGGAAAAAGTGATAAGTCTTAGCATAGTGTGCCGTGCATCCTTTAAAACAAAATAAACATGGGGTCCTCGGGCTGTACAAACTACAACCCGAGGACTAAACAAACAAAGACCAAAGACTCCATCTCCAGATTAACCAGACATGAAAGTCTTGTTATTAAAAAAGACAAAGTAATATAGCAAAAACCGGACATAGGACATGTGAAACACACCCAGCAGATCAATTGATCCCTTTATTGTTCACTTTAGGCTCATAAAACTACAATAAAACTTACCAAATATGCATCTGCACAGCGCAGTATCTTTAAATGCCCTTTTTTGCTTCGTCTGGTCCTTTGTTTTTTTTTCCCTGCCCAGTTTAGTACTGAGGCCAGCTCGTTTGTGATGGCATAAGCCATTACACGGCGGACTTACACCTCCAGTGTGGTCCCTCCAATCAAGGCAAAGCATCTCACCTATAGACACATTTTAAGAGATGGAATTAGCGTGTCTCATGTCTTAAATGTGTATGCAAGTGCTTGTGTGTATGCCGTTGTTATGCATTTAAATCACATCTGACAGCTATTACACTTTATAGTTACAAAGTGTACATAAGCTTTATATACCATTGCCTTATTTGCCTCTTGCGATTGAAGAGCTGCCTCTGCATTGTTTAGCTCCTCAATGTTGTGCAAGGGCAAATCCAAAGGAGTACCCAGCATCTACCGATTCATTGGAGCTGGTATTGCGGATGGCTCTGACCTCCTCACGGAGTTCGTTAAGAGATCTCGTCAGGTCTGACAGCATAGTTAACATCTTTTGTGAGGTCGCATCTGTTTCAAAGAACAATTCCAGAAAGATTAATGGCTTAAGCAGTGAGAGGCGAAAAACTAATATATCCATAAGTGATGGTGTAACATTCTGCATTCAAGTATTAGTTGTTTTAACTGCTAAAAGTGTTTGCTAGTTTTTGCCTGTCACATATATATGATATTTGTATATGTAGCTTGCCATCACCAGTGTGTGAATGTGTGTGAATGGGTGGATGACTGAATGTGTAAAGCGCTTTGGGGTCCTTAGGGACTAGTTAAAGCGCTGTACAAATATAGGCCATTTACCATTTATACCATGTAAAATCTGAAATTCCAAGATGTTCGAACTTGCCTTGTAATAGTGGCCTCACAGAGTCTCTGGAATCTACAGAAAAACAAATCACAACAAGATGACATTCAGGAGTATAAACTGGTGTTTTGAAGATAAGTGCACAATGACATTGTGATTCAGCTTTAAAACAACTTTAAAAAGCATACCATCTATAGGGAAGGCCTCAACATCAGACTCTGCATGCTGGGGAGATTGCAAAGCTGTGTCGTTTGGAGTGTTCTGCCGGAGTGGCGAAAGGTGCCGGAAGCTGGGAGGGGCATTATGATGCCTGCTGTCAGTGGGCTGGGGGGAAGACTGCGGACTGGTGAGGGCTGTTTAGAAAAAGATACATTTTTTAAAGTATTTAAGAATACAGACAACTTGTCCAAAAAGTTTCCATGTGTCACACACAGATATGTACACAGACACTAGACATTATTTTATTACCTGGTATTTTCACTCGAGGTGCCTGGGGAAACCGTTTTTTTGTGGGCTGCTCATCCTCTGAGTCACTATATGTGTACAGGGGATTTGGTCTAAAGAAATAAGTAGAAAAAGTTCATAAGTAATTACAAATGTTCTTTTGGCATATTTTTTCCTAAAGTTACAGTTTGATTTATAACAACACACACAGGAAACGGAGATGTGCAAGAAGGTGCAGTATACAAGGAATTTTTGAAGTGCACAAGTGTACACGGCTTTGCATTTTAAAAAGTTTACAAACTTACACTTTTTGGACTATATTATGTGGTTATATTGCAGTATTCAAGCATCACAGATATGTACAAAAGACAAGATTATAAATTCTTAACAATCAAAGATATGTTTTTGAATAAAAAAGTTTTACTTGTGCTTTCTTTTATGTCTGGTCTGAGTTTCAACTTCGGACTGAAGGTCAGACATATCACAGTGTTCACTTAGTCCTATGTGTGAAGGGACAGTTACTGTGTGTGTATATGTAAGCATTTAAACACTGAATATACTAAAATTAACAGTATTTTGTCTAAGTCTGCCATTGTAGGAATTCATGGCACCGAGACAAAAACGTGGCGCACAGTGTGACGTCAAAATTGGCGCAGACCTTTGACGCTGTGTTTTCTCCGTTTTTCTCGTCCACACATAAATGCAAAAACTGAGTTTTCGAAATATCCACCCTGGCAGGCGTTTTAGAAATCTCCATTTTCAGTGACCAAAACGCTGTTTACGTGTGGACGAAAGGTGCAAACGCAATTGGTAGGTGAGCGTGCAACGTAAAGTTACGTGAGCGTGCAACGTAAAGTTTGAATTGAGTGCGAATTGAGCGGGTGCTCTCCAATCATTAAAAGTAACAAAGTCCTTGAACACATTTATACAGTTACCATTACGTTTATCAATCATATATCACAGATTTAGAATTTTTTGTAGTACTAAGCAACTACAGAGCGAAAGTCAAGCGCCGAGGCAATGGCAAGAACAACGGAAACCTCGAAGCGTTAAAGCTAACTTTGTAAGGGAATATAACGAAGAAATTATGAAACGAAAATGTTTTCTTTGTTGATATACTTTGTTCGCAGTGCAATTTATTTGTTGCCGGATTGTAAGAAGTAGACACAATTTCGGGCTCCCACATTTTGTGCGTACTTGCGTTCTCGTGTACTCGTGATACGTCATCAGTCGGAGACCAAGTACTGTTCCAATTCGAAGTACGCATCAAGCCGAGAACGCGAAAAAGTCCCGGATGTGTTCTCGATCCGCCCGTTTTATCGAGCATGCATCGGTGTGGACTTAGGACAGCTATATATCCCAGAATGCATTTCGTCCAAAAGTCAACAGCGGACTCCCGGCACATCGTTTTAACCCCCTCGCGGACTTCTCACTACTCAGGTTAAAGCAGTGGTTCCCAAACTTTTTGCCAGGCCCCTTTTTACAAGAAAAATGTTCGCGCCCCCACCACCTAACCCCCCCCGCACAAACACATCCTCCAAACACACACACCCATATTTTGTTTACAAACTCCATTGCGGTTTATTTCACACCTCAAACATTTAGTAAACAATTAAGCAAATACAAGTAAACGGCAATAAATTACAGGTAGTAATAAAATATACTACTAACTCTTTTACGCTACGTCCACAACTACACGGGTATTTTTGAAAACTCAGCTGTTTCTATGCGTTTGGGCTTTTCGTCAACATGTAAACGGCGTTGCGATTCACCGAAAACGGAGATTATTTAAAACTCCTTTTTGCGTTTACGTGTGGACGAGGATTACAGAGTTAAATCACGCAACGTCAAAGGTATGTGCCTTTTTCACGTCACGCTGTGCGCCACGTTATTGTTTACATGAGATGAATTGCAGAATGGCAGATAGAGACAAAATACTGTTAATCTGACTATCTTCAGGTTTTACATGCTTACATATACACACGCAGTTACTGTCCCTCCATTTAGAAAGGCAGAGGCATCACGGTGTAATTATTTTACGTGTAGTTGTTTTTTTTTTTCCTGTGTAATAATATTCAACATTGCTATCAATACATTTTTCAAAAAATGCCTCTGTACAAAATGGGTTTAAACACATAAACAACTGTGAGATACTGTTTGTCCGTGATTTGAACAGGGGAACAAATTACGGCAGGATCAGCCTGATATTATTTGTATCCCACTGTAACTTTACTGCATAAAGAGCTAACATCATGTTAGCTCTTGATTTTAGTTCACAAACACTTCTTGTATTAACTAACTACTCCTGACATTTAATGTCAGGAGTAGTTAGTTAATACAAGAAGTGTTTGTGAACTAAAAATCAAGAATGTGGGATACTGTTTGTCCGTGATTTGAAGAGCACAGCCCGTGCTTTGGACATGTTAGTAACATGTCCAAAATGTCAGGAGTAGTTAGTTATTACAAGAAGTGTTTGTGAACTAAAATCAAGAATGTGGGATACTGTTTGTCCGTGATTTGAAGAGCACAGCCCGTGCTTTGGACATGTTAGTAACATGTCCAAAATGTCAGGAGTAGTTAGTTATTACAAGAAGTGTTTGTGAACTAAAAATCAAGAATGTGGGATACTGTTTGTCCGTGATTTGAAGAGCACAGCCCGTGCTCCCGACGCAGGGAAACTAATTTTGCAGGGGAGACCTACCTTGGCACTTGTGCAGGTGAAGCCAAAGGAAGATATGCTTCACCATATTTTCCTGTCTTTGGCTTGGAAGGAAGTTGGTTTGGAAACATATTTGGCGATGCTTCATCTCCTGCTTTGCGTTTGTGTGGGAGCCCGTCAAAAACCTGTCCACAGTGTCCAAGCGCTCTTTTTTTTTTTTTTTAATTTTCATACCGCGCCCCCCCTGCAATGGCTCTGCGCCCCCCCTAGGGGGCGGGCCCCACACTTTGGGAACCTCTGGGTTAAAGAAACCCCAGCAGCTGTCTATAGTATTGAGTGTCCACTAGAATAGAAATAAAAGCGTTCTAACATCTCACCTGTTTGTTTTTATTAAGGTATGTACACGTATGTACATGTACACTATTTTTATTAATAGAGGTTTCACTACTGAGGTTAAAAATGATATATAAGTCACTTAGATCACTTCTAAATGTTAATGTTTGGTTTATTTCAGTGTTTTATTTGTTCCTGAGTAAACCGGTTTGGCTGTGATTACAGTTAAGCTTCATAACATGTTACTCACAGTTAAATTAGGAGGGACGACCTTAAAAACTCCGGACCTGTGACATCATCACGTACGCAGGTGTTCCAATTGTACATATCGCGAGTCCGTGCTCGCGTTCTCGGCGGGTACGTACTCCCGTGCGTTCTCGGCGAGTACGTACTCACCGAGAACGCGAGTACGTACTCGCGTACTTGGGCATTAATAAACGGCCCTCGTGTCCGCTTGTTTATGTTCCACATAAACCTTTCACAATAAAGCTCAAGATCCTGTTGAGACTTTTCAAAATAAACTGAATCACGTGAAAGAGCAGATTATTTACGGATGAGAAGTAAAAAAAAAGAGCCGCCAGGTGCTAAAAAATAAACCTTAGACTCAAACGTTAGAACAGGCTTTTCCCCGCAGCACACCGTGTAATAAATACTCACAAAGAAAACGGCGGCCGTTACAACTTATGTCTAAAAATGTATCGTTTCATGCATCTGTTAAAACACTGGACTTCAGCTACATGACGCGCAGCTGGAAACACTTCCCGCAAGTCGAGCTGCCCGAGATTCACAGAATTTACAGAAAATGTTAAATTTTTGTGATTTATATCGTTATCGGGACGATAGAATTCTTATATCGGGATATGAGATTTTGGTCATATCGCACAGCCCTATGTTAGGGGTTACTTGTAGCAGTAGAGATATCAGAGATTAATGGGAGTTTATTGTAATCTGGTAGTATTAATGATTTGACTGACACTAGTGTTAGTGTTAGAAAATTAACACTATTCAGTGTTGAATTTTTAAACACCAGGGCTAGTGTAAAGTACTACCAACACTATTCGGTGTTAATTTTTTAACACTTAACACCAGTGTAGAATATTTTTGACAGTGGTCAGTGTAACTCAGTGTTAATCTTTAACTCTGTGCAGTGTTAAAATAACACTAGCTCATTGTTAAAAATATAACACTTTGAAAAGTGTTAATTTAACACTCAAAAGAGTGGACACATATAGACACTTTTCTAGTGTTAAATTTAACACTCACAGTGTCAATTTGACACTGGCGATTTTGCTGTGTAGTGATAGTAAAGTTGACTGTACTGAAGAAACAAGACTGATTTCTAACCTGTACCAGTGGCTGCGGATGACCCAGGTCTTTCTCTGTCTGCCTCTGGTTCCAGGAGGCATTATTAATTAAGTATAATATTAAGTATATCTTGTGACACATGCACAACACAGCAGGATTGTTGATGTGTGTAGGACTGCTGTATGACACTTCAGCTCACCTCATTATATACTCTACCTTTAACTCTTGTGCCCATGGGCTTTATGTCAGAACTTGTTGGTGTGGAAAAAGATTTCTGAAGTTTGATTTTTGTTTTTAATCAGTTTGCAATGAAAACATATGTTTGCCTTTGCAGTGTTACACCATTCATGGTTTGGAGTTATCCAGAGTGACGGTCAACTCGAGTCAGCTAATTCTATACGACACCTTGGATTAAACCTGAAAATGAAGTCATTGACTATAACACCAGGTAATGTGATAATATACCCCTCATCTTTCTCTGTGCACTACATAAACTATACCAACACGCTCTGTCATTACAGAAGTGTGGCAGCAGTCTGAAAATTGTTCTGTATAATGAAAATTTAGTCAACATCAAGTGCAAGGTTTAGCCAGTAGTTTAAAGATGGTTAGGTTTTGCTTAATAATGCATATGATGCAGCTCTGCTTAGAGCTCGTGTGACACCTTACTTGGCCAGATTTTCAGGTGTTAGTGAGGAGGATGTGAAGGGTCACCATAGTTCTCTAAGAGTAAATGTTGAACAATCGGAGTCAAAAAAAGGAATAAATTATTAGACCCAAATGTTTTCTAAACTTTTGACTCATCAAAGTAGCCACGTTTGGGAGATATAGCAGCTGAACACACCTATTGCATTCTTTCTACAGTACAAATCAAATATTCTTCAGAATGTTCTTCCCATATTTGTTGCACAAGTTCCCATAAATGTGTGGAACTTGTAGGTTGCTTTGCTTTCACTCTTCAGGCCATTTCATTGCAAACCAGCTTGATGGGGGTTTAAGTCTGGAGGCTGTGCTGGCCACTCCATGTTTCCGAGCTTACCATCTTGTTTCTTTTCTCCTATGGTAGTTCTGGCATAGCTTGGACCTATGTTTTGGGTCATTATCTTGCTGTAGGATGAACCCCTGACCAACTAGCCGCATACCAGAGGGTACTGCATGGTGCTGCAGAATGTTGTGGTAGCCGTTTTGGTAAAAATTCCTGCATGATGAACCCAATTTCAAATCAATTTTCATCAATCCATTATACTTTCTTCCAGTCTTCAGTAGTCCAATGGTGGTGGCCCAGCCAAGTCTCTTTACTAAGATTTCAGAATAAGACAATGGCTTTCTTGCTGCAACTCGTCCTGTCAAACGTGCAGCTCGAAGTCTTCTCTTCACATTTGCAACTGTGACTTACAGCTTAATAGTGGTCGTAGTAAGTGTTTGAACACATGTCTAGTATGAGCCTATCAGCTGTTAACTCTCAGAAACCTGTCCTCTGATTCAGTTGTGGCTTTGGGTCTGCTAGACCTCTTTCTGTCAGTTTGCTCCAGTTTCTGAGTGCCTTTTGATGGTAAAGGAAACTGTACTCACTGACATCTTGACTTTCTTTGCAACTTCTCTGTAGGAAAGACCTGCACTTTGAAGTGTTATGATGGTCTGTCCCACTTCCATTGTTAATTGCCTTTTTCTCACCAATTTTTTAGAAACATAGTACTTTCTGCAGCACGAAACTGTTCAGGTGATGCTCACGAGGGTGTGGTATCACAGTGCGTTCCAACAGTGACAGACAGGGTAGTTGTAATTCAGAAAAGTTGGAACACCTGTAGCTTTCAAGGCTTGATCAACCTCCACTGCTCTAGAACAGCTTTAACTTGTTAACCCATTTTGTGTTCCCTGAAAAAGGCCTTTTTGTATAATTCTGAAATGGACGTTATTTATTTTATTATTATTATTATTATTGTTATTATATATTGTTTTTTCTGGCAGTTCAACAGTTACCTTTGTACCATTTCAAGCTATTCATTAGATTTGAGCAACATAAATTGCAATAAATAACAGAAAAATTGGGGTATTCTAAAACTTTTGAACGGTAATGTATTTTAAACACATAATTGACAGAGACCAACAGATATTGAAACTACATCATGGTCTGGCTGTCTTGTATACCCTGAAATTAATTTTTTGCATGACATTTGGACAAAAGGGTCCAAATGTCATAATACAGTAATCTCACTTTATTTCGCTCCGATGTCCTCCTAAAGGATTTTATTTTGACCATCTTAATTGCACTACAGTGGTCCCTCATTTATCGCGGTAGTTAGATTCTAAAAATAACCCGCGATACATGAAATCCGGGAAGTAGCCAACTTTATTTTTTACAATTATAGATGTTTTAAGGCTGTAAAACCCTTCACTACACATTTTATACACTTTTCTCAGACAGGCACGAACATTTTCACTTTTATTTCTTGTTTAAACACTCTCAAACTTAAAACCTTCGTAGACAAATAAGTCCAGTGTTATAGAATGAAACCAAACGCATCTGCAGGTGCCTCTGACGGCGCAAAATGTTTCGTTGACAATGTTGTTTGTTTGGGAGAAAACTTACAAACGTACAGTACAGCACTTCACACACTGCTAGAGATCAAAGATTTATGTAAATTTGACAAGCTGAACACATTCTCTACTGGACAGGAGACATGGCACAAGATTGATTGACAATGGTCTACAGCCAATCAGGATGCAGAAGACAATGCGCTATAAAAAAAAAGCCTGCAACGTTGCACAGAAAAAAATCTGCGAAACAGCGAGGCCGCGAAAGGTGAACCGCATTATAGCGAGGGACCACTGTATTTGTAATTACCCGAACCAATCTTGTTTTCCATTTTAAACGTGCTTTTACCATTAAAGATTGCCCCTTGTTGGTTTTATTATTATTATCATTATTATTATTAATCTTCTTTTTTTTTTTTTTTTTTTTTTTGACCTGTGTGTATATTTATAGTATCCTTCTTATGCTATTCATGCATGTATTATTTTCAGACATATGGAGGTTATGTCACCCCCCTCTCTTCCTCATCATTAATGTTCTAGTCCAACATCTACTTGGGCGTGACCTAACCAATTAACCAATACCTACTTATGATATGTCAGCTGACCTATCTGTGAAGTTTTGACTGGTTAATTTGAATTTTTTTTCTCTGTTTCCTGTCTTGTATTTAAGCTATTTTTTTTACAATGTTTCACTATGACCCTGATGAAGGCCACAAGCCGAAACGCGTTGGTCAATTATTAAAGCTGTTCTTCATTTCTCAAGTGTTGCTGGAGTTCCTGCTTTTTTAATTCTTTCATCTTCTCCATGCACCTTGGAAGCAGGTGAAGTTGTGCCAGGATTTTTTGCTGTGATTTACCACTAGGTGGCAGCACATTACTGGAAAGTCTTAATATAATATTGCTACCAACCCCTCTCTTGGCGTAGAAAGAAAGAGTCACCATTTGCCCTGACTTAAGCAAATCACATACAGCAATTGTTTTTGTATGAAGTTTCCTACAAAAAGCTACCTTAGCAAACAAATATCAACTGGTAGGAACAGGTAGCAGTCTAAAAAAATCTTATTATTCAAGGATCATTGATTCATTTTAATCTTGAAGAGCTGTGTGCAGTAATGGAAAGCTGCTCCAATGTTATTTTCTTCTGAACTGAGCATGGTGTCGTTCTGGGAGAATCTAGTGGTGACGACGGGGCCACCACTGGGACAGCAAACAGTCCCATCAAAGGGACTGTTTGCTGCAAGATTCACTGGTTGCTTCTCCATATTCTGTAGCTATAGTTTATGTTGAAAGTAAAACAGTAATTTATCAAGTTCTAACCAATAAGAAAAGCTTGAGATATCTTCCTGTTTACTGCAGCTGCTCCACGGGATGGTGGTGGATACATCGGTAGTCTTTCCCCACCGTCTGGGCCCCCCTCACAAACTGACCCTGAACAAGCTCACAGCTGAATACCTCAGAAGGATCATTCAAGAGAGTGGTGGGTTACCACCATGCAAATGGTTTATCCGTTATTATAATATCATTACATTCCAAATAAAGATGACTTATTAATATGACTTATAACATTGAATGCCACAGACTCGTGCGGCAGATATCAGATTTATTGCTGAAGATGCTGATTTCAATTGCATTGAATTTTTAAAAAATGATTTTATTTTTTATTTTTTTTCCCCCTTAGTTTGTGGTCATGACACTGCAGAAGATGCTACTGCCTGTATGGAGCTGATGCTGTGGAAAGTGAAAGAAGATGGAAAATTGAAAAAATGATGAAAATAAAATTATTCCTGTACAATTCATATGGGGGGAGGGGGAACAAATACTAGCTGTGATTCAAATGTATTTGTGTAAACCTCTTTCAGGACATGGAGGGCAGTTTGGTTTTTGTTAATGTGATTTATGTTAATGAGTTCTGTATGTAAAAGTTCAATTTGGAGCCCATCTTCCATATTTGTATAAATGTTGACCACATGTAGTGCCAAGAGGACCTAAAGTGGTGACTTTTCATGAGTATTACTCAAGTAAAGGCATAGAGTGAATTTTGTGAGTTTTCTTCTCGGGGAGGGGGGGAAGCAAAATTCAACAACCAATCAGCATTCGGTTTTTAAAGTGAGATTAATTTCAGGTACACTTCTGCAAACTGGTACATCTGTCTTCAGTTAAAGTAATTAGTGGTGATACATAAATAATAAAATGATGGGAAACTCAACATACATGAAAGAAAGTCTCATGTAGGTAACAAATATTGCCCCGGCCCAACACTCACAGCACCTGTTTCAGTCTGTTATTCAGCTTTCCTTTTTGCCTTTCCTTTCCTGACACAGCACCTGTGCAAGCAGAAACTGCAGGTCTTGATGAAGATGAATATGATGAGTAGATCTACGGTGAGGACGAAGCCCAGGACATCCAGGCTGTGATACTGGTACCAGGTGAGCTCATGGGCCTGGACCCTCAAGTGCTTGGCCCCTTTGTTTCTCAGTGTGAACTCAATCCAGAATACTGCCTCTTCCAGAGCACTCATGGGTCTGTCGTGGTGGATGCTGGACAGCCGCATAGCATTTTCTTTGTACCTGTGAATGTGTATACAAATGAGAAAAAAAATTGCAAAAATCAATATTATCCTGAATTAATAAAAAAGACCTTGAGACCATAAAAACTCTAGAAAATTGTTTACACAGGTCATTAAAGTTCAGCTCAGCAGGGCTTTCTTGTGTTAGCTGGCTCCAAGAAAAATGGTTTAAGGTAGAGTATTCATGTTTTATACTCTGAGTCTGCTCCATTTTTTTCTTTAAAGCCTGTTTTCAGTGCCTAATTTAAAGTGCACATAGTTCAGTGAACTCACGATTTGTCATTGATGACTGTGTTGACTGCATCTCTAAGGTCCTCAGCTGTGATGAAGTTCAAATTGAGAATAACTGCAGTTCCTTTTTCCTTCATATGGATCATGTTGTCTGGCTGGTCAAGAAACATGGGTATGCCCACCATGGGAACACCGTGGTAGATGGCTTCATAAATCCCATTTGTGCCTCCGTGAGTAATGAAAGCTCTAGTTTTAGGGTGACCTAACATATGCCAAATAACCGTGTAACATTGAAAGTTAGTTTTCCACATGTGGACAACAGGAGGATTTTAATTACCCAGAATAACTGCTTTGAGCTGAGATTGATTTGCAGATTTTATAACTTACATGCATTTAACTAATCTTTAGTGCAACCTCTTCGAGAAAAAGAACTAACCAGAGTAGATTTACACAGGGTGCAATATGTAATCAAGATCACATCTGTTAGAAAAGTAAATAATTTATCATATTTCCTTGTGTTAATAAACAGAATGCTCACAACCTGCATTTAATTTTAAATGCATGTTTAATTTATGTTATTGCACTTTTAAGAACTTCTGTGGTTGGTAGCAGGTTTATGTACCCAGGAGGTCATTCTGAGGGATCCAGTCATATATTCTAATATTGGGACTCAAGGCTTCTGGTTTTTCTCCTCTGTACCTCCACAGCACCTATAAAAATAACACGTCTTAGCTTGCATGTTTTTTTTCTGTGGTAGTATACTTACAGCCCAACTTTAAGTAATATATCACAAAATATTATTACTTCTATTTCCTGAAGAAAATGCAGTGTGAATGCTGATAGTTGAATGTTTTGAGCTGGAATGTCATGATCGTTGAATGTTCAGTTAAAAATGTTGAATGAGCTGAAGAAGAGAATTTTTCACCTGAAAATAAAAGTGCAAAACTGTTGAAAGATGACACAGAAGAAGTTTCAAAATGAAAGTAGCTAAACATCTTTAAAATACACATTAGAAAAAGCTGAGTAATGACAAAAGAAAATTTAGAGTCAGAAAACATCTGAATGAATATTGAAATCTGATATTCTTTAAATGACTTGGAAGTACATATGTGAAGTGTCAAAAATAAAAACTTGAATCAGAACTAATCTGGATGAGTGTTGACAGCTTATATTCCTTAAAATGGTAGAAGAGTGGAATTATTTTTTTAAATGCCTAAACCCAAGAATTACAAATGAAAAAAAATGAATATTTGAAGAACATCTGCTGACTGTGTGTGTGTGTGTGTGTGTGTGTGTGTGTGTCAGAGTAAAAACAGAGATATTAGATGAGGTTAGATGAGTTTAAATGTGGGAGAATCCACTAGTCGCTGCAGTAAAGGCCTGGCAATGCATTAAAAAGGAGGTAACCCACTGTCTTGTGATCTCCTTGAGTTCAAGACTTCAGGCTGTCATTGTCAGCAAAGGGTTTTCATTAGAAATGAACATTTTATTTTAATTTTTATTCATTGTAATTTGTCCAATTATTTTTGAGCCCCTGAAATGAAGGGATTGTTTGTGTTTTTTTTAAATGCTTTAGTTCCTCACATTTTCATGCAATGTATTTGGTCAACCCACTGAAATAAAGCTGAAAGTCTGCACTACAATGGCATCTGAGTTATTGTATTTCAAATTCATTGTGGTAATGTACAAAACCAAAATTAGAAAAAAGATGTCTCTGTCCAAATATTTATAGACCTAACTGTATATTGAAGGGTCTGAAATATGAAAAACTACTCAATGCTTTGCTCAAATTGATTACAGCTGAAACAAAGGTTATCCTCTGACCTTTTGTGGGATCTGAGCGAGGCCTGAGGCTATCATGTTTGCCTTCTCCTTGGTGATGTTGTTGATCATTGAGCCTAAAGTGAAGATCACAATGCCATCATCTCCAGAACTCTGCACAAATTCCTCCAGATCCTGTAACAAGTCAAATATTATCCCACTGCCAGCCAACCAGCTGTTTTTGCATTTTTGTTCAACATTTTGATGGCTTCACTGCTCCTGGCAGGAATATTCTGTGATGCAATGATTAATCAGATGGTAATAGTTGAGTGTCCTTACCTCTGGTAAAACTTTAGCAGGTCTGCAGTGGATCCCACCAACATATTTGAAATTGGGGAGGAAAGGACGAGGGAATTCAAAATCCCAGTAGGTTCGGATTAGCCAGATGTCTGCTTTGCTCATCAACTCACAGGCACTTGTGGGAGTTCCTGTTGCAATGCATGAGTAATGGACATCAATGTATCACCAATAGATAAAACTGAGGTTATTGTACTCGGCCCTGAAAATCTTAGAAATGTGGTATCTAACCAGATTCTTACTCTGGATGGCATTACCTTGGCCTCCAGTAATGCTGTGAGGAACCTTGGAGTCATTTTTGACCAGGATTTATCCTTCAATGCACATATTAAACAAATATGTAAGACTGCTTTCTTCCATTAGCGCAACATCTCTAAAATTAGAAATATCCTGTCTCAGAGTGATGCTGAAAAACTAGTTCATGCATTCATTACTTCCAGGCTGGACTACTGTAATTCTTTATTATCAGGATGTCCTAAAAACTCGCTGAAAAGTCTTCAGCTAATCCAAAATGCTGCAGCAAGAGTACTGACAGGGACTAGAAAGAGAGAACATATTTCTCCTGTATTGGCTTCCCTTCATTGGCTTCCTGTTAAATCCAGAATTGAATTCAAAATCCTGCTCCTCACATACAAGGTCTTAAATAATCAGGCCCCATCTTATCTTAATGACCTTGTAGTACCATATCACCCTATTAGAGCACTTCGCTCTCGCTCTGCAGGCCTACTTGCTGTCCCTAGAGTATTTAAAAGTAGAATGGGAGGGAGAGCCTTCAGTTTTCAGGCCCCTCTTCTGTGGAACCAACTTCCAGTTTGGATTCAGGAGACAGACACTATCTCTACTTTCAAGATTAGGCTTAAAACTTTCCTTTTTGCTAAAGCATATAGTTAGGGCTGGACCAGGTGACCCTGAATCCTCCCTTAGTTATGCTGCAATAGACGTGAGGCTGCGGGGATTCCCATGATGCATTGAGTTTTTCCTTTCCAGTCACCTTTCTCACTCACTATGTGTTAATAGACCTCTCTGCATCGAATCATATCTGTTATTAATCTCTGTTTCTCTTCCACAGCATGTCTTTATCCTGTTTTCCTTCTCTCACCCCAACCGGTCGCAGCAGATGGCCCCGCCCCTCCCTGAGCCTGGTTCTGCCGGAGGTTTCTTCCTGTTAAAAGGGAGTTTTTCCTTCCCACTGTCGCCAAAGTGCTAGGGGGTCATATGATTGTTGGGTTTTTCTCTGTATGTATTATTGTGCGATCTACTGTACAATATAAAGTACCTTGAGGCGACTTCTGTTGTGATTTGGTGCTATATAAATAAAATTGAATTGAATTGAATTGAATAGTTTATGCAAGGCATCATATTTTCTTAATCAGAAAATTTTTAAATACTGTGTTTACATTATTAGCAAATTTTTAAAAAAGTTTTAAATCAGTGCTTCATGCCTATTTGCTCACCTTTGACATCAGAGTAATATCTGTCTAATACGTTCCAAAAAGTGTGATCAATCACGATGTCATGGAAAGCGTAGAAGAGAAAGTTCAATACTCTCTCTGAGAAGTCCATCTTATCTGTGAGTTTGCTCATAGCACCAGACACAAAGGATGGTGGAGCAGGCATCTGACCACAATGTCTCTCCCAGTTAGTAGCTACAGAGAAGCGCAAGGAGAAGACGAGTGGGATCCCCAAAATATCTGCTACTAAGTCACTGCCAGGTTTCCAGGGGTCAGCCAAGAGAAGGTCATAATTTCCCTCTTTCAACTTCTTCATGATGACTTCTGATTTCACCACACCGTCCAAATACTGGATACTGTACTGAAGGTTTGTCTTTGCAATGTTAATGAATCTGATGTAGATCTCCCAGTAGTTCATATAATCAATCTCGTATATGGAGAATTGGAGGAACTCTTCTAGACACTTCTTATAAGCCTCCAATGAGAAAGAGACGTTGAAGGGCTCATAGTGAAAGCGGGCGGGTTCATTGGTGTTCATGTATATTGACGAGCTCGGAACCAGTACAGTTACCTGGTGTCCTCTATCAACTAGCGTCTCCAGAACAGGCTTCATGTTTATCCAGTGGCTGCCTTCGGTGTACCACACCAAAATATTTCCTCCATTTGCACTCCATATCGCACAAAGTACCAACAGGATGCAGGCAGAGAGACGCAGATCCATGGTGTCTGAATGTCAGCAGGAAAACCAGCTGTGGTCTGATTCTTTGGTGAAATTATTTTAGGAAAGATAATTATTAACTCAGTAAAGCTGAACTTTTACTCACTTCTGTCGGTGATTGCACAGACAGAAGTTAAAAAAGTTAAATGGTAGCGATGGTAAAGTTGACTGTACTGAAGAAACGACTGATTTCTACGGTGGCCCCTAGAGACAAAGCACGTACAAACTCCAAAACATGTACAAACCTAAAAAAGCACGTACAAACTCCAAAACACTTACAAAACTCCAAAACAATTACAAACTCAAAACACGTACAAACTCCAAAACACGTACAAAATCAAAAACACGTACAAACTCCTAAGCTTGTACAAACTGCAAAGCACGTACAAATTTCAAAGCACATACAAGCTCCGAAGCACGTGCAAACTCCAAAACACATGCAAACTCCAAAACACAACGGAAGTGCTCCAGGACGCTAGGGGCAGTGTTGAGCTCGATTTGCAAAATACACGGCAAGTTTGTTGCAAACACATGGAGTTGGATACCGGTGGAAAACACCTGCAAGGACAGAACAACCACACTCATTTTTGTAATTATTTGAATATATATTCAAATAATTACAAAAAAAATTTCATTTACCTGTTACTACCACACACCAAATCCGATCATTGGTACTTCCTGGCTTGTGTAGCCACTAGGTAACAAAAGCTCAACACTGCCCCTAGCGTCTTGGAGCACTTCCGTTGTGTTTTGGAGTTTGCATGTGTTTTGGAATTTGTTCGTGCTTTGGAGTTTGTTTTGGAATTTGTTCGTGCTTTGGAGTTTGTACGTGTTTTGAAGTTTGTACGTGTTTTGGATTTTGTACGTGTTTTGGGGTTTGTAAGTGTTTTGAAGTTTTGTACGTGTTTTGGGGTTTGTAAGTGTTTTGAAGTTTTGTATGTGTTTTGGATGTTTTTTTATTTGTTCTTTGGAATTTGTAAGTGTTTTGGAGTTTGTATGTGCTTTGTCTCTAGGGGCCACCATAGATTTCTAACCTGTACCAGTACCCTAGGGTGGCTGCGGATGACCCAGTTATTGTTTTTTTTTTTTTTTTTTTTGAAAGAAAAAGAAAAGAAATGAATGATGTTGGAGCACAAACCAAGTGAAGTAATGCAAAACTGAACACTGTTGCATCATCTGAGGAAGTTATCGTTTCCTGTGCAACGGTTTCCCTGCATGCCACTGAAAAATGAGAGTCAGGTTTGTTAGGATCTAAACACACTGTAGCCCCACTGGAGATTTCATTAAAAAACTCAATTTGATTTCTTTATGAAATGTCTTTCACAGAAAGCCATCTTAGCAAACATGTTTGGACAATCAGTGAACAGTTTTACCTGTATCACTGAAAGCTACCCCATCGTTATTTGATTTGGATTGAGCACAGTGTCTTTCAGGGCAGAGGGCATGGCATGATTCACTACACTAGTTTTTGGTACAAAGTTATGTAACAGGATGTACTGCTGTTGTTGTAGATTAACTGGCATTGGTCAAACAGATGTGTGGTAGACTTGCTTTTAAGGAGGCGATACAGACAAACCAGCAAATAAACACTAAATATTTAATCTGTGACATTTGTGAGGTTACTATGGGCTCAAATTGTGGTCACAAATATTTTGTACTTGTAAATCAAATGCGTAGCTGTGAACTGAGTTTTGTAACCTTGTAAACCCAAATATCTGAAACTTTTATATTTGTGCGTCTATAGATGAGAATTTGTTTTTGTAAAAAATATGAGTTACAAATTGTTTTTGTTAAGGTGTGGTTACAGATACAAAGCAAAAAACTATGTGTAAAACTGCTGTCAAGTTCCCTGGCTGTGTGTGAGTTTCAGCATGCAAGTATGAATTTTGAATTATGAATAGTCTTAACTTAATTTCAGCATCTTTACTTTGTAGCTGGATCTGCTAAAGTATGATGTGCCAGCTGGGGCCAGTGTGCAACAACAGTCTCTGGACAACTAATTGTAAGAAATCACACAACCATGAGACTTTTAAATGAAATTACTAGATTTAATACAATTTTCAATTTACCCATTTGGGGCAACATAAGAACAAATGGCAAAGAGCAGGGATGTAACAAGGTGAGCAAAAAGATTAATGTTAAGTACAGTACCTGTTTTGTACAGAGCTCTGGTTAGGAGGAACTGTCCAGCCACTGGCAAATGGACATGCTCAACTGTTGCCCATCCTAAACAGCAGGAGATTACATCCTGTGGTGTTTTTGTATGCAAGGTAGGTAAAATGCTCATGGTGTATTGTACTTGAATAAACAGATTCTAATGAATAGAAAATGGTCAGCTTGCAGAACAAATTCTATCAGGGACAAAATACACAGCCCTTATGAAGAGAAGGGAGTTGCCAGGCTCAGACTGGACAGAGCGCCCTGTCTGTTCCAAAACTCAGGTATACCCGAAAAACTGCATTTGGGTCTTCATATAAAATATTTATATGTATATCATATGTGGCATTGTGGCATATATTTTCAGATGACCTTTTCCAGCCATGCCGTGCCTGTGGCGAGAGAAGCTCTGGTGCAGAAACCGATGAGTGGGTAAGATAACCAAATTAATACCTAAGACTGAAGATGTCATGATAAGGCTGTGTGGAAGGAAGTTAACTGAAAGCACAGTTTTATTTGCTGGAACTCACTCACTATGAATACAAAACAAGATTTGGAACTAGAAACTAGAAAACTCAAACCTAAACACTAGAATACACACCAGAACTGGGAACTAGGAATAAACTCAGAACACGGAAGGAAGACACACAGCATGACGGGGTGTGGATGACGTTAACGACGCGACACAGAACTGAGGGAGACGCTGACATAAATACACAGAAAGATAACAATGGACGTGGGGCACATCTGACACCGATAATCATAACGAGACAGGGAAGGGGCAAACACAGCATGACGTACACCGAGGAAGACTATCAAAGTAAAATGGGAAGTACACAGAGATGCAGACTGGAAGGGGAGAGAGAGAACATGGAGCATGAGGGAGAGAGGCAGACATGATGGGCAGGGAAAACAAGATGGAATAAGACACAAGGGGAAACAAGAACTCACGCTACAATATAAACACAGACACACAGAGGGAGACACAGGGGCAAAGACACAAGGGGAATTCTAATAACCAAAAGCTAAACCGAAAAACCTAGGCATTATAGAATAAACACAGTGGGCCTAAAAAACAAATACTAACACCAAATGACAAAAATACAAGAGACTCAAAACACTGGGTCAAAAGGACCCAGGACCATGACAGTAGCACCTTAAATGGGTTACTTAAACATGACATGTCACTTTGTTGCACCAACGGAAAAATTATACTCCAGGTAACCTGCATGCCTTTGCATTTTTAAGACACTGGAGCACATAAAGGACACATGAAAACATCTAGTGATCCACAGATAAGAATTTTGCACACAAATGTGCAGTAACTGCACATTGAAACATGTTTAGTTGCTTCACTCAACAGCCTGACTTTAGATGAATGATTCTGACAATCTAAATTTTCTTTCAGATTGAATGCACCTGCTGTGGAAAGTCATACAAGGACTGTGCATGGACTTCCCCTGTACACAATGCGACTACAAATGTTGCGCAGGCTTAATACACAGAAAAAAATTATCCCTGTTGTCTTTGCTTAATGATTGGTTTAAGTGTTGACAATCCAAATTGCTGGCATTGCATCTTTCAGCATGTTTGTGGGTAGATCTGAATGCATCAGGTTTAAGTGCAGCAACTCAGCCTCTACTCAGGGTGGTCATAGAACCAGGTGCAGATGTGTCACAAGTTAACCTGGTAGTAGGCTAAGGCACTTGGCCACAGGTGGCAGTAGTGGACTAATGCCATTGTTGCCATTGTTTGGGGCTGCATGAGTGCTGCTGGCACTGAGGAGCTACAGTTAATTGAGGTAACCATGAGTGCCAACATGTACTGTGACATACTGAAGCAGAGCATGATCCCCTCCCTTCAGAAACTGAGCCACGGGACAACCATGTCTACAAACTTAAACCCTATTGAGCATTTGTGGGGCATGCTCAAGGGGAAGGTGGAGGAGCACAAGGTCTCTAACATCCACCAGCTCCATGATGTCATAATGGAGGAGTGGAGGCGGATTCCTGTGACACCCTGTGAAACTCTAGTGAACACAGTCCAACAGAGTTAAGGCAGTGTTGGAAAATAATGGTTGCCACACAAAATATTGACACTTTGACATGGAAAAACATGTTCATACAAAAGAAATGTATAGGAAATTTTGTATCAGGTTTTATCAACCTCTTTCAGAACATGATTTAGTGTGGGGTTTTTTTTGTTTTTGTTTTTCCTCATAATTTGTATTAATATAATTTATGTAAAATTGTAATTTGAACCTTTTATATCTATATGATTGGTAATGGCATGGATGTATGCCAAGATACTAAAAGAGAAACTTATGTTACTCGGCTAAAGGTATAGAACTAATTTTGTGTGTGTATTTTTTTCTTCTTAAAAAAAAGCAATCAGTAGGCATAGAATGAATTTTGTATGTATTTTCTTTTATTAAAAAAATAAACTCAACAGCCAATCAGCATTTGGTTTTTAATGTCAGATTAACTTCAGGTACATTTATGCAAATTAGCACACTTGTGCTAATGAGGTGGTACTCATTGCAAAAAGTTTGAGAACCACTGGTAAAGTTAAAGTAATTAGTGGTGATACATAAAGGAGAAGATGAGGGACATTCAACATATATGAAAGAAAGTCTCATGTAGGTAACAAATACTGCATTGGTACAACATCTCAGCACCTGTTTCAGTTTAGTTATTATTCAGCCTTCCTTTTTGTCTTTCCTTTCCTGACACAACACCTGTGCAAGCAGAAACTGCAGGTCTTGATGAAGATGAATATGAGGAGTAGAACTATAGTGAGGAAGAAGCCCAGAACATCCAGGCTGTGATACTGGTACCAGGTGAGCTCATGGGCCTGGACCCTCAAGTGCTTGGCCCCTTTGTTTCTCAGTGTGAACTCGATCCAGAATACTGCCTCTTCCAGAGCACTCATGGGTCTGTCGTGGTGGATGCTGGACAGCCGCATAGCATTTTCTTTGTACCTGTGAATGTGTATATAAATAAAAAAAACAAATCTTTGAATTGTTACATTTTTATTATTTTTTTCCTCGTTATTTATAGAATTTTTACATGTAGCTTGACATATCAGGGCTAATAAAACAAGTACCAAATGATGCAAAGATATACCTCATCACAGTTCAGGCAATGCGAGGTTAGTCATTAATATTCTGCTGCATGGGCTGGGCTGTAGTTACATCGTAAGGTTTTAAAAACTGAGCTTTAAAACGATTAGCAGTAATAAAAACTGAGAGAGGCCGACAGTGATCACTGACTGATTTTAGGGGCTTGTTTAGATTAAATAGAACAAAATACAAAGCATTAAAACATGTTAAAAACACAACAGCTTTAATAAATGCAGAGTAGTTTGGACCCGGAAGCAGTATTCATCAGGTCATCACTTAAAGATTGGATATCCCACCTGCTATGAATGTTTTAATGCAGTACAGTTGTTATTATTATCACTCATCACATCCTGTTTATGACAGCTAAAATAAATAATATTCATATAAGAAATAAAATTGTCTTGTGTAAACTGTATGTGGTGTTAAATAGACCTATACTACTGTACTTTAATGTCGGTCATAAGCATGGTACTTTAACAGCCATATATTTTATGAGGTGGTACTCATTGCAAAAAGTTTGAGAACCACTGGTCTAGATCTTGAGAAGTGCAATCTGTATACCGTCTGAAACTGAATAAGGGAGAGTCTTGCACATGAGGACGAGATATGAATTCTGTCATTTACTTTGTCCCAGTAATCTTCCCCAGACTTAAGGCCCAGGTCCTGTTCCCAACTGGAAGCATTTTTTGGGGGTTCAGTAATTGCCCAATGTCTTAATTAAGGTATATATTTGTGTTATAAGAGCCTTACTGTGAGGCTTCAGCTCAAATAAGTCTTCCCACCATTGCTTAGGGGGCTGACTTGGAAACTCTGGCAAGATAGAAGATGCACAGTGTCTTATTTGAAAATAGCGGAAGAAATGATACAAGTGCAAATTTTACAAAGAAGACAGGCCACTAAAGCTTAGAAAAGTGTTATCTTTAAAAAAAAAAATCATAAAAACATGTAATACCCATCCCTCACGAACTCCCATATACACGAGTCCATGAGGGATGAACTCTATGCTCCTTGAGCATAGGCTAATCTTGGTATGATACACATATTAACGAATTAGAATATAATAGTCTTATCACTCAGCAAGAATGCACTGCAACCTTGCTAACTTTCTCGATAATATCAAATGTGTCCAATAACTTGAAACTAGACGTAACCGAAACTGCAAATTCGATAATTTTGTGCAAAAAGCAGATAGCATTTTCGCTTTAAAATGAACAAATTTGAAAAAATTAACAAACTTGGAAAAAATGTCTTGAAAAAATCAAGTATCCACATCAATAAAATGCTAATAAAATGCTAATACTTACCTATTTTCCAAATATGAAAACTGAGTAGCATGAAATCACAGCCGGATGCTATTAACGTGCGTTTTTGAGTTGTGAAATAACGGGTAGGATGTTTTGTGAGGTAGGAGGGATTCCCAGAACACCCAGAAGCCGCCCACATTTTTAGTTTTAAGTTATTATACTTTTTCTGCCTTATAAAATAGAGATGCATTTAAAAACTCTACAACTGATAAAACTCCAAGAACTCTGTGACCAGTATTTGAAGTTAAAATCAACATCAAGAGATCTTTTAATCTTGTTGTGAACTTTGAAACTTTGTGGTACTTGAACTTTTGTGCTCATTAGACCTTTATGGTATGCTATTAATCTGTCTTTTGAACTCTCTTATGAAGCAGAAAAATAATAGTTTGTACATAAAAGATAGAAGTAGGCATTGTGACATCAACCACTGATTAGTGAAATCTTGTTTTAAATTGTGAACTGTGAGCATGGCCCTGGGAACCCAAGGGCATGTACATTCAGTGACTGGTGATTACTGTCCGTATCATCTTTCTATATAAAGCTCTCAGCTTCAGGCTCTGCGTGCGCTCACAGAAAAACAGGTGTTTTGTGGGTCATGTGACTCTTCTTCTGTATGAAATAATCCCTTTGAGTACCACCTACTCCAGTCAGAGATGATATCAGATGATGATAAATTTGTTAAACACTGCTAAAGAACATAAAACTGCAAGAATAAACTGTTAAATGAGGCGAGAGATTAATGGTACAGAAAATCATTAATCTTGAAATTTATTGTAAAGAGCCCTTAACTCCAGTTAATAATTTAATCACTTTGTGCACACTCGGTGCTGCTGTTCATTTCTATGGAGACTGCTGCACGTTAGAGCTCAAACACCAGACTGGATCGAATTCAGTGTTAAATGTCATGGTCTCAAGGCCCAATAAGAGACATGGAAATAACTTTAGTTTGTTGCAGATTTAAGTGAAACTAATTTGATTGTGTGAATAGGTATTCTTGGTGTGTGTTCTACAAGTCCATGAGTGTAAAAGAGGTTTAACAGCAAATTAAAACAAAGTACAAAAGGATTGCTAACACTTTTTAACACGACCAGTGAATAAATGCAAGTACCCTGTACTTACGTGCAATTTGCAGGCAACAGTTTAGGTTTTTGCAAGAAACAATGAAACAAGTACACTGTTAAGTACCCTGTGCTTTCTGGGGCACGGGTTGTGTTATGGTGTAACTAAAAAAATGTTGTACTTGTAGTCTAACAATCTAACAATTATTTTATTGTTTCCTGCAAAAACCTGACTTGGTACACAACATTACACGTAATTACAGGCTACTTGTGCCTTAGTTGTGGGTGCTACAGTGTAATTGTTTCATTGTTTCGCAGGTGACTCCATAATATGGCTAGCATTCCAGAAAGTACAGGGTACTTATGGTGTACTTCTTTCATTATTTCCTGCAAAAAACTGACTTGTTGCCCACAAAATGCACGTAAGTACAGCGCACTTGCACTATATTTGTAGTTTGTGTTATAAAGTGTTGCCAAAACCTTTATGCCTTTTTTTGTATTGCCAAATTAATACATGCACATTCCAGTGACAATAAAGGGCTCAGTGGTTTTAGTAAGGTACAGCATAACAACTTACATTTATAAAAAAAAAATAATTGCCTTGCAAAGGCTCTATAAAGCATCCCAAAACATGCTGCTAATAAATTAAAAAATAAATAAACAAATGAGAAACCAAGACCAGATTGTGTTCAGTGTAAGTTGATCACTGTGACTTGAAATTGCAAATAATTCTAGTTTAAGGTATGTTATGCTTGGCCTTTATAGTTTTCATACTCTTGAGCCCACATTCATCTTTGCTATAAAATCTATACTTTCAAATCCTAATCAAAAGCACAGATAGTTCAAAGAACTCACGATTTGTCAGAGATGACTGTGTTGATTGCGTCTCTAAGATCTTCAGCCGTCATGAAGTTCAAGTTGAGAATAACTGCAGCTCCTTTTTCTTTCATATGGACCATGTTGTCTGGCTGGTCAGCAAACATGGGGATGCCCACCATGGGAACACCGTGGTAGATGGCTTCGTAAATCCCATTTGTACCTCCATGGGTGATGAAAGCTCTAGCTTTAGGGTGACCTAAGACATGTCAAATAACCATGAAACATCTGGAGTAGGATTTTCACACTGGGACAGCAAAAAGCTTTCAATAAACCTGAACAACTAATTTGAGCTGATTTGAGTATTTAAAACATAAAATATAAAAAAATCTTAGTTGGCAGTGTTACTGTGAACTTTACTGTAATGATGAGAGCTTTAGTTTTAGGGTGACCTAAGACATGTCAAATAACCATTATGCATTTAGTTACTTATTCCACACTTGGACTACTTGGGGATGCCAATAAATGTGAAGAAGCGATTTAAGCTGAAATTTAACTTGCATGTCCAGACATCGGTTATAGTGGAACAGCTTGGAGAAAATGAACTAAACAACATGATTACATCTGAGAGAAAATTATATTCATCCAGTTCTACTTGTTTTTATTATAAGAAATGCTCACAGTCTCCAATAATACATTTAATGTTGAATGTGGCAAAATAAGCTCCGGGTATAGTTAAAAAAATATAAATGTTTTTAAAAGCTTTGTAGAAAAAATTTCTGTTTAGTGTGCAGTGTAAATTTGCCATCTTTGTGGAATCTGTTTTCGCTAAGATAAGTTTTGATGGAATCAAAGTTTCTATACTGCCCATCATCTATTGATCCATTATTCATCTGTGATTGGTACCAACACTACTTACCCAGGAGGTCATTCTGAGGGATCCAGTCATATATTCGAGTGTTGGCACCCAAACTTTCTGGCTTTTCTCCTCTATATCTCCACAGCACCTATAAACAGTAAGACATTTCTTAGCTAACATGATTGTTTTTTTTGTATGCTAGTTTTATATTCATCCATCCATCTTCATCCGCTTTATCCGAGGCCGGGTCGCGGGGGCAGCAGCCTAAGCAGAGAAGCCCAGACCTCCCTCTCCCCAGCCACCTCCTCCAGCTTATCCGGGGGAACACCAAGGCGTTCCCAGGCCATCCGAGAGATATAATCTCTCCAGCGTGTCCTGGGTCTGCCCTGGGCCTCCTCCCGGTGGGACATGCCCGAACACCTCACCCAGGAGGCGCCCAGGGGCATCCTTGTCAGATGCCCGAACCACCTCAACTGGCTCCTTTCGATGTGGAGGAGCAGCGGCTCTACTCTGAGCCCCTCCCGGATGGCCGACCTTCTCACCCTATCTCTAAGGGAGAGGCCAGCCACCCTTCGGAGGAAGCTCATTTCTGCCGCTTGTATCCGCGATCTCGTTCTTTCGGTCACTACCCACAGCTCGTGGCCATAGGTGAGGGTAGGGACGTAGATCGACCGGTAAATTGAGAGCTTCGCTTTTACACTCAGCTCCCTCTTCACCACGATGGACCGGTGCAGCGTCCGCATCACTGCAGCCGCAGCACCAATCCGTCTGTCGATCTCCGGCTCCCTTCTCCCATCACTCGCGAACAAGACCCCGAGATATTTGAACTCCTCCACTTGGGGCAGGAACTCATCCCCAACCCGGAGTGGGCACTCCACCCTTTTCCGGCTGAGAACCATGGCCTCAGATTTGGAGGTGCTGATCCTCATTCCCACTGCTTCACACTCAGCTGCGAACCGTTCCAGTGCGAGCTGGAGGCCTTCACCTGATGAAGCCAACAGAACCACATCATCCGCAAAAAGCAGAGATGAGATTCTGAGGCCACCGAAGCGAAAGCCCTCCGCCACTTGGCTGCACCTAGAAATCCTGAGACTTCAATGCTCACGTGGGTAACAACAGCGAGACCTGGAGGGGCGTGATTGGGAGGAACGGCCTCCCTGATCTGAATCCGAGCGGTGTTTTGTTATTGGATTTCTGTGCAAATCACAGTTTGGCCATAACGAACACCTTGTTCAAACATAAGAGTGTCCATAAGTGCACGTGGCACCAGGACGCTCTAGGCCGCAGGTCGATGATCGATTTTGTAATCGTATCACCAGACCTGCGACCATATGTTCTGGACACTCGGGTAAAGAGAGGGGCTGAGCTGTCAACTGATCACCACCTGGTGGTGAGTTGGATCAGGTGGCGGGGAGGACGCTGGACAGACCCGGTGCACCTAAACGCGTGTGAGGGTGTGCTGGGAACGTCTAGCAGAGGCCCCAGTCCGCGAGATCTTCAACGCACACCTCCGGCAGAGCTTCAACAGCATTCCGAGGGAGACTGGGGACATTGATGGACCATGTTCAGCGTCTCCATCGCCAAAGCTGCTGCATTGAGCTGCGGCCGCAAGGTGGTTGGTGCCTGCCGTGGTGGTAATCCCCGAACCAAATGGTGGACACCAGAGGTGAAGGGAGCCACCAGGCTGAAGAAGGAGTCCCATCGGGCTTGGTTAGCCTGTGGGACTCGGAGGCAGCCGACAGGTATCGACAGGCCAAGCGGAATGTGGCTCAGGCAGTGGCTGAAGCAAAAACTTCGGGTGTGGGAGGAGTTCGGATAGGCCATGGAAAAAAACTTTTCGGACTGCCTCAAGAGATTCTGGCAAACCGTCAGGCGTCTCAGGAGGGGAAAGCGGTGCTCTACCTGCACTGTGTATAGTGCTGGCGGAGCGCTGCTGACGCCGACTGAGAAAATTGTCAGGCGGTGGAAGGAATACTGAGGACCTCCTAATCCCACTGACACGTCTTCCAAGGAGGAAGCAGAGTCTGGGGATGAGGGAATGACCCGCCAATTTCGGGGCGAGGTCACTGAGGCAGTTAAACAACTCCTTGGTGGCAGAGCCCTGGTGTTGATGAGGTCCACCCCGGGTTTCTGAAGGCTCTGGACGTTGTAGGGCTGTCCTGGTTGACACGCCTCTACAATGTTGCGTGGAGATCAGGGCAGTACCCTGGATTGGCAGACCGGGTGGTGGTCCCCATCTTTAAGAAGGGAGACCGGAGGGTGTGTTCCAACTACAGGGGATCACACTCCTCAGCCTCCTGGGAAAGTCTATGCCAGGGTGCTGGAAAGGAGAGTTCGTCCGCTAGTCGAACCTCGGATACAGGAGGAACAATGCGGTTTTCGTCCTGGTCGCGGAACACTGGACCAGCTCTTTATCCTCTCAAGGATACTTGAGGGTGCATGGGAGTTTGCCCAAAGTCTACATGTGTTTTGTGGACTTGGAGAAGGCATTCGACCGTGTCCCTCGGGGTGTCCTGTGGGAGGTGTTGCGGGAGTATGGGGAGTCTGGCCCATTGCTACGGGCCATTCGATCCCTATACAACCGTTGCAAGAGTTTGGTTCGCATTGCCAGCAATAAGTCGGACTCGTTCCCGGTGGGTGATGGGCTCCGCCAGGGCTGCCCTTTGTCACCGGTTCTGTTCATAATTTTTATGGACAGGATTTCTAGTTTTATATTGTAATGTAATTTTTCAACAGTTGAAGGGTAGGGGACATCTCAAGACTTGTTATTACAAATCATCAGCCGCAGACAAAATCTGACTTTTCACACCCTGTAAGAGAAAAACTGAGTGATGTAAAATTTGAGATGGTTGATTCTCACAAAGAACATGCAGCCTAAAATGTCCACAGTCTGCAATGTCATTAAAAAAAATGGTAGTTTTGGTAGTCCTAGTCAGAAGTAGAGCACTCTGAAACTGGTTATCTGAAATATGAAAAACTACTCAATGTTTTACACAAATTGATTACAGCTGGCACAAAGATTATCCTCTGACCTTTTGTGGGATCTGAGTGAGGCCTGAGGCTATCATGTTTGCCTTCTCCTTGGTGATGTTGTTGATCATGGATCCTAAAGTGAAGATCACAATGCCATCATCTCCAGCACTCTGCACAAATTCCTCCAGATCCTGTAACAAGTCGAATATTATCCCACTGCCAGCCAACCAGCTGTTTTTGCATTTTTGTTCAACATTTTGATGGCTTCACTGCTCCTGGCAGGAATATTCTGTGATGTAATGATTAATGAGATGGTAATAGTTGAGTGTCCTTACCTCTGGTAAAGGTTTAGCAGGTCTGCAGTGGATCCCACCAACAAACTTAAAGCTGGGGAGGAAAGGACGAGGGAATTCAAAATCCCAGTAGGTTCGGATTAACCAGATGTCTGCTTTGCTCATCAACTCACAGGCACTGGTGGGAGTTCCTGTTGCAATGCATAAGTAAAGGACACAAACGTATCACCAATAGTTCACACAAGGCATATTTTCTTTATCAGATCTGATGGGATATTAAAACCCTGTGTTTACAGTATTAGCAAATTTTAAATAGTTTTATAAATCAGTGCTTCATGTTCATTTGCTCACCTTTGACATCAGAGTAATATCTGTCTAATACGTTCCAAAAAGTGTGATCAATCACGATGTCTTGAAGAGCGTAGAAGAGAAAGTTCCACACTCTCTCTGAGAAGTCCATCTTATCTGTGAGTTTGCTCATAGCACCGGGAACAAAGGATGGTGGAGCAGGCATCTGACCACAATGCCTCTCCCAGTTATAAGCTACAGAGAAGCGCAAGGAGAAGACGAGTGGGATCCCCAAAATATCTGCTACTAAGTCACTGCCAGGGTAGAGGGGGTCAGCCAAGAGAAGGTCATAATTTCCTTCTTTCAACTTCTTCATGACGACTTCTGATTTCACCACACCGTCCAAATACTGGATAGAAAACTGCAGGTCAGTTTTCATTATGTCAATGAATCTGATGTAGAGTTCCAAGTAGTTCATATAATCAATCTCGTATATGGAGAATCGGAGGAACTCTTCTAGAAACTCTTCCATAGCCTCCAGTGAGAAAGAGACGTTGAAGGGCTCATAACGAAAGCGGGAGGGCTCATTGGTGTTCATGTACATTGACGAGCTTGGTGTCAGTACAGTTACCTGGTGTCCCCTGTCAACCAGCGTCTCCAGAACAGGCTTCATGTTTATCCAGTGGCTGCCTTCAGTGTACCACACCAAAATGTTCCCTCCATTTGCACTCCATGTCACACAAAGTACCAGCAGGATGCAGGTAGAGAGACGCAGCTCCATAGTGTCTGAATTTCTGTAGGAAAACCAGCTGTGGTCTGATCCTTTTGTAGAAGTATCGCAGGAAAGATAATTATTAACTCAAAGTTGAACTCTGACTCACTTCTTTCTGTACAGTATTGCTCATTTCACAATGGGTTAAAAGTTAATGGCAATAAAGTTGACAGTACTGAAAAAAACAGGACTGAACTGGTATAAGAAATCCACTAAGAAATGAGTAAAAATGTCAGAGCTCGACGTTGTCGTTAGTCGGGGAGAAACAGAGTGAAGTAATGCAAAACAATGGTCATTTCAACTGTATAGGCTTGGACACTGTTGCATAATCTGAGGAAGTTGTGGGTGCCTGTGCAACTGTTTCCCTGCATGCCACTGAAACACAAAGGAGTCAGGATTGTAGGATTCAAACAAGCTGTAACCCCATTGGTGATTTGACTCTGCAGGTGTTGAGGTTCAAGGTTAAGCCAATATTTGAAAGGTGATGAGTTATCATTCACAACATATTTGGTAAAATAAATGTATTGATAAATGTTTAATTTACAGTCTGTGTGATGATCTCCAGATTTTTTGAGGAGGATGTGAAGGATGAAGTTGAAGTGCCCTGAGGGAACTGGTGTTGCGATTTGGCACCATATAAATAAAACTGAATTCAACTGAAATCACTTTACCAAAAGAAGCTGTTGGGTTTCATAAGTCCTGACTCCATTCTAACTGGATACAGCCTTAAAACGAACTTCTGTTTAATCAAATTTACCTTTCAGTTTCTTTTTATGTGGGCGACTGTGGTTCAGGGGGTTGGGAAGCTCATCTTGTAAGTAGAAGGTTGCCGGTTCGATCCCCAGCTCTGTTTGTCTTGGTCGTTGTGCCCTTGGCCAAGACACTTCACCTACTGAAGCCCCTGATGCCCAGAGGGGCTGATGGTATGATATGGCAGCCTTGCTTCTGTCAGTCTGCCCCAGGGCAGCTGTGGCTACAACTGTAGCTTGCCTCCACCAGTGTGTGAATGTGAGAGTAAATGAATAGTGGAGTTGTAAATTGCTTTGATGGTCTCGAAAAGCGCTATATAAATGCAATCCATGTATTAATACACAGCTGTTTCCACATTTGTTACAATCCTTACTGAAGTCTGATACACAACTAACTGATATGAAACCACGTGAATGTTTTTGAAACCAGAAGCATGCATGTGTGTCATATCTGAAGATGGCGCTCTGAGTGCTTGTCAACGTAATTTCTCCCCCGAACTCATCTTTTATGCTACCCAGGGCGGGGGGGGGGTTATACAATCAAAGTATTCATCATGATGAACCCAGAAATACTGCAGTTATTTCAGATGTTTTTTAAATAGCACATACAAATTCACAACTTATTGGATTATTGAGTTTTCTCAAGCCCCTATAGCAGCACATGGTGACTCTTACTAGAAGAATGTTACCTTTAGAAATTTCTGAGCACTTTAATAGGATAAGATACAAGACACAACGTGCCAAATACACAATTACTTGACTGAGAGCAACAGATATTGAAACGCCATCATGCTCTTGTGGTCTTGTCCTGCAGAGCTGGAATTAATTGATTATGAATAAATTCTAGGCAAAAGTGTAAAAATATACAGTAATGTTTGGGACAAAAGTGATTTGGCAAGAACACGCATACAAGAGAAATCTCACTTTATTTCTCTCAGTCTTAACGAATTTCAATTTGACAATCTTAACTGTACTATTTGTAATGTCCCTAACCAAAATTTGGCTACAACTTTGACCACCACATGGCAGCTGGAAAGTCTTGACGTAGCTACTCGCCCCTTTCTTGAAGTAGTAACAAATATTAAAGAATTTGCAACTAAGCTAATCATATAGCTTAATTCTATGTCATATTTTATTATATGAAAAATCTCTCAAAAAACATTTTAAAACCTGTTTGGACTGTCATTAACAGTTACATATTTGTAGATATCAGCGTCTTTTATCACTCTACAAGAAATGTTGTTAATCAAGGATCATTTTTACTCTTGAAGAGCTATCGTGTTTGGGGTTGTTTTTTTTCCATAGGAAATGAGCATGGTGTCTTTCTGGGAGACTCTAGTGGTGATGAGGGCCTCCTTCCAGCTGTTTCAGTCATTGTATGCTGTCCCATTGACTAAAACACTGGTACTTCCTCTGCCTCTCCATTGTATTTCCTACATCTTTCAGGGCGGAGTTAATGCTGTATCTACTCACAAGTTGTGAAAGTACTGCTGGCTCTATTTCACATTAAATTGACATATCTATTGAATAAATGTTTTGGATAGTAAAATGTAGATTCCTTTTTTGGAACCAGTAAGAAAAGCTTCAGACGTCTTCCCGTTTACTACAGCTGCTCCACGGGATGGTGGTGGATACGTCAGTGGTCACAAGCTGACCCTCAACAAGCTCACAGCTGAATACATCATAAGGATCATTCAAGAGAGTGCTGGGTCACCACCATGCAAATGTTTTATTTGTTATTACAATATCCTTACAGAGTATCATCTCATGGCTGAGTTAATATTGATCAAAGAAATCATCATCATACAGTGAAATTTGACTTTAAATGCCACAGAATCATGATGCAGATATCAGATTTATTGATGAAGATGTTGATTGTCACATTTCCTGGACTGAATTTGTTAAAAAATAAAAAAAAAAATCAAAAGTAAATAAAATATATACATAAATAATGAAATGCTTTTTAGGAAAATATTTCTGTATGCATTAAAAAAAACAAAACAAAAAAAACAAGTTAGAATATACTGAATTCAATCTGATGTTAGTGTTTTTCTTTAAAACAAACAAAATGGCCAATCAGCATTTGGTTTTTAATGTCAGATCAACTTCAGGTTGTGTTACGCAAATTAATGCATCTGTTAAAGTCATTAGTGGTGGTGCATAAAGGAGAAGATGAAGGGAAATTCAACATATGTGAAAGAAAGTTTCATGCTGGTAACAAATATTGCCCCAGTCCAACATTCACAGCACCGTTTCAGTTTAGTTATTATTCAGCCTTCCTTTTTGTCTTTCCTTTCCTGACACAACACCTGTGCAAGCAGAAACTGCAGGTCTTGATGAAGATGAATATGAGGAGTAGATCTACAGTGAGGAAGAACCCCAGGACATCCAGGCTGAGATACTGGTACCACGTGAGCTCATGGGCCTGGACCCTCAAGTGCTTGGCCCCTTTGTTTCTCAGTGTGAACTCGATCCAGAATACTGCCTCTTCCAGAGCACTCATGGGTCTGTCGTGGTGGATGCTGGACAGCCGCATAGCATTTTCTTTGTACCTGTGAATGTGTATTTGGGTTTAAAAAAAAAAAAAAATTAACCTTGGAATTGTTATACTTTGATGTTTTTTTTGCCAGACAATACAGGGATGTATTTCAAAACTCTAAAACTGATAACGCCTCAAGTTAAAATTGACATCTAGAGATATTTCAATCATTTTGTGGCCTTTGAAGCTTTTGTGGTACTTTAACTACCGTGCTCATTAGACCCTTGTTCCGTCATGACCTGCTATTATGCTATGTTCATCATTTGGACTTTACTATAAGCCACGCCCCCCAAAAAAACTTTCAATCACGAACTTTATAAAAAAAGATGGAAGTAAAATAAGCTTTGAGACAACTGAGACCACACGGCTTCACATTAGAGATGTAAAACTGGATCCTTTTAAACATTAATGTTCTACAACCTAATAAATAAGAATTGGAAATCACTTCATCAAAATTAAATTGTTTGAATAGGTACTTGTCTTGGAAGTTCAAGTTTCTATTATTCCATCAGAGTAAAAGAGGCTTAACAGCAAATTAAAGTACAAAAACATTTCTACATTTTTTTGCATTGACAAATTAATACATAGACATTTAAATACATTTAAAAGTAAAAAGATAATAATTTTAAAAATTGGCCAAACTAAGACCAGATGGTGCTCAGTGTATGTAATTTCCAGCCAGTGGATTCTCTCCTAGCTGGAAATTCCAAATAATTCATATTTAAGTTATGTTATGCTTGGCCTTCATACTTTTCATACTCTTGAGCCCACATTCGTCTTTGGTACAAAATCTATGCTTTCGGTACTTAATCCAAAGTAGAGATAGTTCAAAGAACTCACGATTTGTCATTGATGACTGTGTTGATTGCATCTCTAAGATCTTCAGTTGTCATGAAGTTCACATTGAGAATAACTGCAGCTCCTTTAGCCTTCATATGGACCATGTTGTCTGGCTGGTCACCAAACATGGGGATGCCCACCATGGGAACGCCGTGGTAGATGGCTTCGTAAATCCCGTTTGTGCCTCCATGGGTGATGAAAGCTCTAGCTTTAGGGTGACCTAAGACATGTCAAATAACCATGAAACATCTGGAGTAGGATTTTCACACATGGACAGCAAAAAGCTTTCAATAAACCTGAACAACTAATTTGAACTGATTTGAATATTTTTGTAAAAATTCTTAGTTGGCAGTATTACTGTGAACTTTACTGTCTCTGTGGCATCTGATTTCATTAGGATTATTTCTCATGGCATAAAAGGCAGACATAGAAAGAAATAACTGTGATTGGCACCAACTTTACTTACCCAGGAGGTCATTCTGAGGAATCCAATCATATATTCGAGTGTTGGCACCCAAAGTTTCTGGCTTTTCTCCTCTGTATCTCCAAAGCACCTTTAAATAGAAAGTTCATTGGTTTTGTTTTTATTATAGTACATATATCACATTATTTTAATGTTGGGGTTTTATTTTAGAATACATTGCTCAAAAAAAAAGTTAAAGGAGCAATTTTTAAATCAGGAAAGCATGAAGTTAGCAGATCAGTTTAAGTTTAGTTAAGTAGCTGAAAGAGTTGTTAATCAGTTAAAGGTTGTGCAGGTAGTACTTATGTCACATTATGTCACATTGAAAGAAGGTTTGCTGACTCCCAGCACAGTGTCATGAGCATGGAGGAGTTTCTAGTTAAATGATATTTTGGAGAGGTATATCCATGGAGGGATGCATAGACCTACAGACTAGGCAACAGTACTTTTACGTATGTGGATAAAATCCTTGGACCCATTTTCAGACCCTACACTGATGCAATGGGCCCTGGGTTCTTCTTGATGCACAACAATACGCAGGCTCATGTGGCAGGAGTATGCTGACAGTTTCTGGAGGATAAAGGAATGGATACCGTTGACTGTCCCCCACACTGGCCTGACCTAAATCCAATCGAACATCTTTGGGACATTATGTTTCAGTACATCCAACTGCAAACCGACACCGCCAGTTTGCACCTCAGACTCTAAGGATCTAAGTCAGGGGTGGCCAACTCCAGAGCTGAAACTGGTTACCTAAAACATGAAAAACAACTGCATGCTTTCAGGGGTTGAACAAACTGATTGCAGTTGGCACAAAGATTATCCTCTGACCTTTTGTGGGATCTGAGCGAGGCCTGAGGCTATCATGTTTGCCTTCTCCTTGGTGACGTTGTTGATTACGGATCCTAAAGTGAAGATCACAATGCCATCATCTCCAGAACTCTGCACAAATTCCTCCAGATCCTGTAACAAGTCGAATATTATCCCACTGGCAGCCAACCAGCTGTTTTATTATTTTTGTTCAAGATTTTGATGGCTTCACTGCTCCTGGCAGGAATATTCTGTGATGTAATGATTAATCAGATGGTAATAGTTGAGTGTCCTTACCTCTGGTAAAGGTTTAGCAGGTCTGCAGTGGATCCCACCAACATATTTGAAGTTGGGGAGGAAAGGACGAGGGAATTCAAAATCCCAGTAGGTTCGGATTAACCAGATGTCTGCTTTGCTCATCAACTCACAGGCACTGGTGGGAGTTCCTGTTGCAATGCATGAATAATAGACATCAACATATCACCAATAGTTCATGCAGGTTGTATTTTCTTGGGCAGTTTTGATGGGATATAAAAACACTACATTTAAATCTTTAGCAGACTTCAAATATTGTTGTTGGGTTTTTTTTAAAACCGTGTGCTTCATGTCCATTTTCTCACCTTTGACATCAGAGTAATATCTGTCTAATACGTTCCAAGAAAACTGATCAATCATGATGTCTTGAAGAGCGTAGAAGAGAAAGTTCAACACTCTCTCTGAGAAGTCCATCTTATCTGTGAGTTTGCTCATAGCACCAGGAACAAAGGATGGTGGAGCAGGCATCTGACCACAATGTCTCTCCCAGTTATTAACTAAGGAGAAGCGCAAGGAGAAGACGAGTGGGATCCCCAAAATATCTGCTACCAAGTCACTGCCAGGGTAGATGGGGTCGGCCAAGAGAAGGTCGTAATTTCCTTCTTTCAACTTCTTCATGACGGCTTCTGATTTCACCACACCGTCCAAATACTGGATAGAAAACTGCAGGTTAGTTTTCATCATGTCAGCAAATCTGATGTAGAGCTCCCAGTAGCTCATATAATCAATCTCATATAGACTGAATTGGAGGAACTCTTCTAGGCTCTTCTGTAAAGCCTCCAATGAGAAAGAGGCGTTGAAGGGCTCATAGTGAAAGCGGGCAGGTTCATTGGCGTTCATGTACATTGACGAGCTCGGGACCAGGACAGTCACCTGGTGTCCCCTGTCAATCAGTGTCTCCAGAACAAGCTTCATGTTTATCCAGTGGCTGCCTTCGGTGTACCACACCAAAATATTTCCTCCGTTTGCACACGATGTCGCACAAAGTACCAGCAGAATGCAGGCAGAGAGACGCAGCTCCATGGTGTATGAATGTCAGCAGGAAAACCAGGTGTGGTCTGATCCTTTGGTGAAAGCATGCCAGGAAAAATAATCATTAACTCAATAAAGGTGAACTCTGGCTCACTTCTTTATGTATTGCATTGGTCATTTTACAATGGGTTATAAAGCAATGATAGTAAAGTTGACAGTACTGAAGAAACAAGACTAGTATCTAACTTGTATGAGAATTAAAAAAATAAATATGTGCCTAATGTTGTAGCTGTTATTTGAGGAGAGAGAGTGAGTGAAGTAATACAAAACAATAGTCAAAGTATTCAAAAGGATCCATCTATAAAGACTGCAATCATTTCACTTTTTTTTTTTTTTTTAATTATTCGACATAAAAATTCACAACAGCTATGGACAGATTATTGATTATTATTATGGTCCGATTATTGGGCTTTTCTCAGTCCACTATGAGCAGCACAAGGTGACTGCAAGAAGGGAAAAAACTCCCTTTGTCTCTCTTTAGAATAACCACCTATAGATTTTTAAAATGCTTATGAAAAGTAACAACTCTGTAACTAACTTCATGACAACAAGAACAGCGCCTCACCTAAGCAATCACGGTTATTAACAGCCACTATGTAACAGCAGACATATGAAATATGATTGGTCAGAGCAGAGGAAGCTAAAGCAACCCTACCAGAATCCTTCAGAACGGCATCCCTTTCTCAAAGTACCTGCCCTTCAATTGTGCTACTATGTCTCTTTAAAAAAAAAAAAAAAAAAAAAAAAAAATGCACCAAGGCAAGTGAGGTGGTTTTTAATATTAATACAACTTTTTAAAACTTTGGGGGCAGGGATAGCTCAGTAGGTAAAGTGGTTGCCCCATGAGCGCTGCCCACTGCTTCACTGGGTGAATGGGTTAAATGCAGAGGAGTAATTTCCCTACGGAAAACACATACACATTATTACGTTTTTTTTTTTTTTTTAAAACAACAACAACAACAACAACTTACACAATTTGATGCCTGGAACAGAATTAAAAAGATTGCAGCACCGTCTATAGGCCCAGATGCTCTCTTAAAAATAAATATCTACAAAACTACTAAAAGGATAGTTAAGGGTAGGACTTAACACTATCTGGGAACCACACACACACACACACACACACACACCCCTGTACGATAGAGGGCCTTGTGAAGCAGTGCCCACCACCAGGAAGGTAACAAAGTCCACCTGTTGGCCTAATCCCACAAATCCAACAACAGAAACCCCCCCAAGATGATTACTGGTCAAAGAAAACGTGACCACAATACCGGAAGGCGTTAAAGTCGGTCCCTTGACGGAGACATGACCGAGCTCCCTAAAATAAAAGTATAAAGTATCAGTATGAATGTAACTGCTTGCACAACATGGGCAAAATGTCTCTAAGAGCAGCTTACCAGAGTAAAGAGACGGTGAATCCCGACAGCAGGGGACAGAACAGCGGCTCAACACCGCCGAAAGTAAACACGGGCTGAATCCGCTAAAACTCAAGGTTATGTGTATATAACCCTGGTTCTCTGAGTAACATGAGTGAGTGTCTTACTATGGGAAGGCCTCCTGCGTGACCTCATCAGAAGCTCAAATGCCATTATGCCAGCCCTTACAGGCTGGCTAAGGGACGCCCATGTCAGGAGGGGCTAGTGCCTCCCTATATAATAGGCTGACATGGCCTCAAATGTCATTCAAAACACAACGCATAACCCTAAGTTCTTTCATATCATTCCTTTCCTGTCTCACTATGGGAGAAATACCGACTGCCGGATTGCCAGACATGCGCCAAGTAGTTCATATAATCAATCTTGTACATGGAGAATTGGAGGAAATCTTCTAGAAACTCCTCCATCTGAATGAAAGAAACAAAGTTCTAATGTATTCAAAAAAACCAAAACCAAAAAACTAATATGCACCCCTGTAGCTAGCCCAACTACAGAAACACACTAGTGAGCCACAGATAGAAAAGGGGCCTCCTTCCAGTGGTGTAACACAAAAAACAAATGTTTACAAATCTAAAACAGTAAAGAAGCCAAATATACAACAAAATAAATTAAACCTTTGATCTAGAGCAGAAGGCGTCACAGTGTCACGCCAAATCATCCTCCATCTGACTGCTCTAATTTAATAATTCAGTCTAAGAAGCTAGGCAGCAACAGGGGAAAGGAAATCCCAAAAGAAAAAGGCAAAGCAGCAGCACTTCTGTCAGTGCAGCAGTAGCGGCTCCGCTGTAAGGCTATTGGCCGCCCACTGAGGCCCACACTTCCTGCAAGGCATCATATCATGAGTGTTTACTATAGAAAAACAATGAAAGACAGAGACTGTGACAAATCGGACTTATGTACCACTCAAACGGTGTCGCTCAATTCATTAACAGAGTGGCTCATAGGAGGCTTCTGCGGCTACAACCTATATAACCCATATTAGCACCAAGTAAGATTTTGCATGGTAACAAATAAACACATACCAGCCGCGATGGAGGCTTCAGGAAGATGATCCGCGGGTGATCGCTGTAACACGAACAACACGAGTACCGCCAATTCAGGCTGAGGCAGCAGCAACATGCACGCAAACCACTACCTGTAACACGGGGGGAAGTCAGGTGACCGAAAAGCCGGATGCGGCTGACAGCAGGTGAGCGATTCATGGATGCTCAGATGGCAGCTACTATTTATAGCAGCGCCATCTAATGTGCTTGACTAATAATGGGATCAAAAGCCAGTAAATATAATACTCATTCTGCTACATAAAGGAACTGATAAAAGTTAATGTTACAGTCTGTGTGATGATCTCTCCAGATTTTTTGAGGAGAATGTGAAGCGCCCTGAGGCAACTGCTGTTGTGATTTGGCACTATATAAATAAAACTGAATTCAACTGAACTCACTTTAATAAGAGAGGTCCAAAAAACCCCGTTGAGTTTCGTAAGTCCTGCCTCCATTAGGCAGGACTTACGAAACTCAACGTAAGACAGACCTTTGTTTTATCAAGTTTACCTTTAAGCTTCTTTAAAAAAAATTTAATACACAGATGTTTTCACATCTGTCAGTGACAATCCTTACTAAACTTTGATACACAAGAAAAAGATATGAAACCATCTGGATATTTTTGAAACCAGAAGCATGCATGTTTGTCATCTGAAGACGGCACTCTGAGTGCACACCCTTTATGTTACCAATTTCTTCACATTAGGAATTTCTGAGCACTTTAATAGGATAAGATACAAGACACAACGTGCCAAATACAATTACTTGACTGAGAGCAACAGATATTGAAACGCCATTATGCTCTTGTGGTCTTGTCCTGCAGAGCTGGAATTAATTGATTATGAATAATTTCTAGGCAAAATACAGTAATGTTTGGGACAAAAGTGATTTGGCAAGAACACGCATACAAGAGAAATCTCACTTTATTTCTCTCAGTCTTAACGAATTTCAATTTGACAATCTTAACTGTACTATTTGTAATGTCCCTAACCAAAATTTGGCTACAACTTTGACCACCACATGGCAACTGGAAAGTCTTGACGTAGCTACTCGCCCCTTTCTTGAAGTAGTAACAAATATTAAAGAATTTGCAACTAAGCTAATCATATAGCTTAATTCTATGTCATATTTTTTATATGAAAAATCTCTCAAAAAACATTTTAAAACCTGTTTGGACTGTCATTAACAGTTACATATTCGTAGATATCAGCGTCTTTTATCACTCTACAAGAAATGTTGTTAATCAAGGATCATTTTTACTCTTGAAGAGCTATCGTGTTTGGGGTTGTTTTTTTTCCATAGGAAATGAGCATGGTGTCTTTCTGGGAGACTCTGGTGGTGATGAGGGCCTCCTTCCAGCTGTTTCAGTCATTGTATGCTGTCCCATTGACTAAAACACTGGTACTTCCTCTGCCTCTCCATTGTATTTCCTACATCTTTCAGGGCGGAGTTAATGCTGTATCTACTCACAAGTTGTGAAAGTACTGCTGGCTCTATTTCACATTAAATTGACATATCTATTGAATAAATGTTTTGGATAGGTTGCCGTTTTTGGAACCAGTAAGAAAAGCTTCAGACGTCTTCCTGTTTACTACAGCTGCTCCACGGGATGGTGGTGGATATGTCAGTGGTCACAAGCTGACCCTCAACAAGCTCACAGCTGAATATATCATAATGATCCATTCAAGAGAGTGCTGGGTCACCACCATGCAAATGTTTTATTTGTTATTAAAATATTCTTACAGAGTATCATCTCATTCTTGAGTTATTATTGATCCACATAAAGATAAATCATTATCATACAGTGAAATTTGACTTTAAACGCCACAGAATCATGATGCAGATATCAGATTTATTGATGAAGATGTTGATTGTCACATTTCCTGGATTGAATTTGTAAAAAAAAAAAAAAAAAGTAAAGAATATATTTATATAAATAATGAAATGCTTTTTAGGAAAATATTTCTGTATGCATTAAAAAAAAACCAAGTTTGAATATACTGAATTCAATCTGATGTTAGTGTTTTTTCTTTACCCCCCTGGTTTTTAATGTCAGATTAACTTCAGGTTCTGTTATGCAAATTAATGCATCTGTTAAAGTCATTAGTGGTGGTGCATAAAGGAGAAGATGAAGGGAAATTCAACATATGTGAAAGAAAGTTTCATGCTGGTAACAAATATTGCCCCAGTCCAACATTCACAGCACCGTTTCAGTTTAGTTATTATTCAGCCTTCCTTTTTGTCTTTCCTTTCCTGACACAACACCTGTGCAAGCAGAAACTGCAGGTCTTGATGAAGATGAATATGAGGAGTAGATCTACGGTGAGGAAGAAGCCCAGGACATCCAGGCTGAGATACTGGTACCACGTGAGCTCATGGGCCTGGACCCTCAAGTGCTTGGCCCCTTTGTTTCTCAGCGTGAACTCGATCCAGAATACTGCCTCTTCCAGAGCACTCATGGGTCTGTCGTGGTGGATGCTGGACAGCCGCATAGCATTTTCTTTGTACCTGTGAATGTGCATATAGGTTCAAAAAATTAACCTTTGAATTGTTATACTTTGATTTTTTTTTGCCAGACAATACAGGGATGTATTTCAAAACTCTAAAACTGATAACGCCTCAAGTTAAAATTGACATCTAGAGATATTTCAATCATTTGGTGGTCTTTGAAGCTTTTTAGTGGTACTTCAACTATCATGCTCATTAGACCCTTGTTCCTTCATGACCTGCTATTGTCCATCCGTCCATCATTTGGACTCTACTATAAGTCACGCCCCCTAAAAAAACTTTCAATCATGAACTTTATAAAAAAGATAGAAGTAAAATAAGCTTTGAGACCAGTGAGACCACAAGATCATTGTCAGAGGGTTCACTGAGGTTATAGAAGTTTAACCCAGTAAGGCTTTCTTTGTGTTAGCTGGCTCCACAAAACTTAAAACCCCAGTTGGAGATGACAGGTATCACGACAATGGTTATGAACTTTCTTTGTTAAGCCAGGCCCTCTGCTTTAGGATCTGTGTGCGCTGAAATACAAATGTGTGTTTTGCAGGTCATTTGACTCTTGTTCTGCATACTAGAGGTGTTATCTGATGATAACATGGTCATTAAATTTTTCCAATCAACATAAAGTTAGTAATGAACTGTTGTAAAGAAAACCAGAGATTAATGCTGCAGAATTAGTTTCCATTTAGTTCCAGTTAATATTTCTATTGTTGAGTGTACTCAATTTTGCATGCTTTTTAAAAATGTTTTTAAAGCGCATTGTGTTCTGCGTCCTGATTGGCTGTAGACCATTGTCAATCAACCTCGTGCCGTGTCTCCTGTACAGTACAGAATGCGTTCAGCTTGTCAAATTGACATAAATCTTTGATCGCTAGCAGTGTGACTCTGGAGTGCTGTACTGTATGTTTGTAAGTTTTCTCCCCAACAAACACAACAATGCCGACGAAACGTTTTGCACCGTCAAAGGGAACCCTGGGGACCTTTGGTTTCATTCTATAATACTGGACTTTTTATTTTTTCTATGAAAGTTTGAAAGTGTTTAAACAAGAGAGAAAAGTGTGAAAATGTTTGTGCCTGTCTGAGAAAAGTGTATAAAGTGTGTAGTGAGGGGTTTTACAGCCTTAAAGCATCTATAATAATTGTAAAAAATAAAGTTGGCTACTTCGTGGATTTCACCTATTGCGGATTATTTTTGGAACGTAACTCCTGCGATAAACGAAGGACCACTGTAATCCATATTTATGGTATGTTTTGCTTGGCCTTCATACTTTTCGAGCCCACATTCATCTTTGCTATAAAATCTATACTTTCATAATCCAAAGCAGAGATAGTTCAAAGAACTCACGATTTGTCATTGATGACTGTGTTGATTGCATCTCTAAGATCTTCAGTTGTCATGAAGTTCACATTGAGAATAACTGCAGCTCCTTTAGCCTTCATATGGACCATGTTGTCTGGCTGGTCACCAAACATGGGGATGCCCACCATGGGAACGCCGTGGTAGATGGCTTCATAAATCCCGTTTGTGCCTCCATGGGTGATGAAAGCTCTAGTTTTAGGGTGACCTAAGACATGTCAAATAACCATGAAACATCTGGAGTAAGTTTTTCACACTTGGACAGCAAAAAGCTTTCAATAAACCTGAACAACTAATTTGAGCTGATTTGAGTATTTTTGTAAAAATTCTTAGTTGGCAGTATTACTGTGAACTTTACCGTCTCTGTGGCATCTGATTTCATTAGCATAATTTCTCATGGCATAAAAGGCAGACATAGATAGAAATAACTGTGATTGGTACCAACTTTACTTACCCAGGAGGTCATTCTGAGGAATCCAATCATATATTTGAGTGTTGGCACCCAAAGTTTCTGGCTTTTCTCCTCTGTATCTCCATAGCACCTTTAAATAGAAAGTTCACATGGTATTTTTTCATTATATCTTATCATACTTATTTATTGTAGTACATATATCACATTATTTTATTGTTGTTGTTTTTTTCAGCATAACTAAACTTACACTGATCGGCTAAGTAGCTGCGGGAGTTGTTAATCAGTTAAAGGTTGTGCAGGTAGTACTTCAATATGTAAATGGCCTGTATTTATATAGCGCCTTAACAGTCCCTAAGGACCCCAAAGCGCTTTACATATCCAGTCATCCACCCATTCACACACACATTCACACACTGGTGATGGCAAGCTACATTGTAGCCACAGCCACCCTGGGGCGCACTGACAGAGTGTTACAATATGTAACACTGAAGTGTTACATATTGTAACACTGAAAGAAGGTTTGCCGTCTCCCAGCACAGTGTCATGAGCATGGAGGAGTTTCTAGTTAAATGATATTTTGGAGAGGTATATCGATGGAGGGATGCATAGACCTACAGACTAGGCAACAGTACTTTTACTGCATTTAGTTATGTGGATAAAATGATTGAACCCATTTTCAGACCCTACACTGATGCACTGGGCCCTGGGTTCTTCTTGATGCACAACGATACGCAGGCTCATGTGGCAGGAGTATGCTGGCTGTTTCTGGAGGATAAAGGAATGGATACCGCTGACTGTCCCCCACACTGGCCTGACCTAAATCCAATCGAACATCTTTGGGACATTATGTTTCAGTACATCCAACACCGCCAGTTTGCACCTCAGACTCTAAGGATCTAAGTGATGCCCTGGTACCTATCTGTGAAGTCGTCTGTAACTACAGAGTACCCTGTTTGAGTTGCTGCAATAATATTTCAGCAAAATAGACTAGCCTGCCGCATCATTTTTTCATTTTCATTTTCAGTGCGTCTTTGAATTCAGCACTTGCTAGGTTGTGTTTCCCTTTACATGTTGTGGCAACTTTTTCCTTTTATTCCTAACAGTTTACCCAGTCAGTACCACTATAGATATTCAACATGATGTTTTTTGCACACTGAGATCTAATGGGTTTTCAAAAGGTTCTTTTAAAATACACTGCTCAGAAATATTAATGTGAAATTTAAAAGAATAAGGCTATAAAAATGAAGTAAGCTGATTCCCACAAGGTACATGTAACTTGAATAATAATTGTTAATTACAATACAAAATGTTAAGAAATAGTAATTCATTTCTGATGGTCAGAAGTAGAGCACTTAAAACATGAAAAACTACTCAATGCTTTGCACAAATTGATTACAGCTGGCACAAAGATTATCCTCTGACCTTTTGTGGGATCTGAGCGAGGCCTGAGGCTATCATGTTTGCCTTCTCCTTGGTGACGTTGTTGATCATGGATCCTAAAGTGAAGATCACAATGCCATCATCTCCAGAACTCTGCACAAATTCTTCCAGAGCCTGTAACAAGTCGAATATTATCCCGCTGCAAAAAAACAGCTGTTTTTTTTTTATTATTTTTGTTCAACTTTTTGATGGCTTCACTGCTCCTGGCAGGAATATTCTGTAACGATTAATCAGATGGTAATAGTTGAGTGTCCTTACCTCTGGTAAAGGTTTAGCAGGTCTGCAGTGGATCCCACCAACATATTTGAAGTTGGGCAGGAAAGGACGAGGGAATTCAAAATCCCAGTAGGTTCGGATTAACCAGATGTCTGCTTTGCTCATCAACTCACAGGCACTGGTGGGAGTTCCTGTTGCAATGCATGAATAATAGACATCAACATATCACTAATAGTTCATGCAGGTTGTATTTTCTTGGGCAGGTTTGATGGGATATAAAAAACACTGAATTTAATAGCGGAAGCGAATGGATGAATTTAATAGTGTTGTTGTTGTTTTTTTAAACCTAGTGCTTCATGTCCATTTTCTCACCTTTGACATCAGAGTAATATCTGTCTAATACTTTCCAAGAAAACTGATCAATCACGATGTCTTGAAGAGCGTAGAAGAGAAAGTTCCACACTCTCTCTGAGAAGTCCATCTTATCTGTGAGTTTGCTCATAGCACCGGGAACAAAGGATGGTGGAGCAGGCATCTGACCACAATGCCTCTCCCAGTTATTAGCTAAGGAGAAGCGCAAGGAGAAGACGAGTGGGATCCCCAAAATATCTGCTACCAAATCACTGCCAGGGTAGATGGGGTCGGCCAAGAGAAGGTCGTAATTTCCCTTTTTCAACTTCTTCATGACGACTTCTGATTTCACCACACCGTCCAAATACTGGATAGAAAACTGCAGGTCAGTTTTCATTATGTCAATGAATCTAATGTAGAGCTCCAAGTAGTTCATATAATCAATCTCATATACATTGAATTGGAGGAACTCTTCTAGAAACTCCTCCATAGCCTCCAATGAGAAAGAGACGTTGAAGGGCTCATAGTGAAAGCGGGCAGGTTCATCGGTGTTCATGTACATTGACGAGCTCGGGACCAGTACAGTCACCTGGTGTCCCCTGTCAACCAATGTCTCCAGAACAGGCTTCATGTTTATCCAGTGGCTGCCTTCGGTGTACCACACCAAAATGTTCCCTCCATTTGCACTCCATGTCACACAAAGTACCAGCAGGATGCAGGCAGAGAGACGCAGCTCCATGAATGTCAGCAGGAAAACCAGCTGTGGTCTGATCCTTTGGTGAAAGCATTCCAGGAAAAATAATCATTAACTCAATAAAGGTGAACTCTGGCTCACTTCTTTGAGTACTGCATTGGTCATTTCATAATGGGTTATAAAGTAATGATAGTAAAGTTGACAGTACTGAAAAAAACAAGAGTAATATCTAACTTGTATGAGAATTAAAGAAATAAAAAGGATGTCAAAGCCTGATGTTGTAATTGTTAGCTGAGGAGAGGCAGAGTGAAGTAATAGGAAACAGTAGTCATTTCAAATGTCGAATTCACCAAACTTCTCTATGATATGTCCAAGAACCCGTGTCACATCTGAAGATGTAAAAAACCAGAGTATACTCAACAAAGTATTCAACAGGATACACCCTGAAATACTGCAGTTATTTAAGTTTTTCTAAAAATTTGACATAAGCCGGAGAGCCGGCACTGACAGATGAAATGTGATTGGTCGGGGCAGAGGAAGCAAAAGCAACCGTACCAGAATCCTTCAGAACGGCATAACTTTCTCCAAGTAGCTGCTCTTTAATTGTGCTACTATGTCTGTAAAGAATACACCAAAGCAAGTAAGGTGGTTTTTAATATTAATACAACTTTTTATTTAAAACACCACCACCAACAAATTAACACAATTTTGGTGCCTGGAACAGAATTAAAAAGAATGCGGCACCGTCTATAGGCCCAGATGCTCTCCTAAAGATAAGTATCTACAAAACTCCTAAAGGGATTGTTAAGGATGGAACCATAAAATGACGGGGAAATGAAAGGACACACACACACTCAAGATGATTACTGGTCAAAGAAAACCCTAAACTGGATTTAACTAAGGAACTGACCTTAGTCTAGGTGCTTAACGGTGAGATATTGCAAATAAAACCACTGAAAAACACTAAAGATTTATTCCAGGCACAGAGGCCTGGTAATGAACTACTCATTTGATTCTTTGTTATCTATATCTTGTGTGTGTGTGTGTGTGTGTGTGTGCGTGCGTGCGTGCGTGCGTGCGTGTAAGTAAACAATTTCTAAATTAGCCTGCTGCCTGAACCTGACACCAACAGCTCGATGGAACAAAATCCCCCTCGAAAGAAATTAAGTTTCTGTCACGAGAAATACAAGCGAGAGAAAAAAACACAAAGCCACAAGGAAAAACAAACAAAAAAGTAAGGAAAACAATCTTCGAGAATGACAGGCCGCCAAAGTTGTGGCCGTTATACAACCTTGATTTAACGTGACCACAATACCGGAAGGCATTAAACTCGGGCCGCTGAAGGAGACATGACCGAGCTCCCTAAAATAAAAGTACAAAGTATCAGTATGGATGTAACTGCTTGCACAACATGGGCAAAATGTCTCTAAGAGCAACTTACCAGAGTAAAGAGACGCTGAATCCCGACAGCAGGTGACAGAACAGCGGCTCAACACCGCCGAAAGTAAACACGGGCCTGAATCCGCTAAAACTTCCCTGACTGTCAAGTCACTCCGGACCGGACCCGCCCCGGATGTACCACAGGCTCAATACCGGATCCGTAACACCGGGTCCACTTGCACAGCGGGAAGGATCATGATCGCAGATGTGTGGAGTCATTGTGTGGAACAAATCATTTTCCAGTTCATCTGGTCTGGATCTGTGTTGGATCCGTTCGTAGTGGCTGATTTTTGAGCAGATCCTTTCAAGATGAAATGTAGCATGTAACATGTTCGTGGCTCTACAAAAGCTTAGGGTTTTCTTATAACACATTTGCCTTTGATGATATTTGCAATGCTACTTTGAAAGTTAAATGTGAAATGGGGTTTAATAGTAACTCAGTAAAACATCTCAATGCCCAGTGTCAGAGAGCCGTTGGCTTTCAGTGAAGGCTGATATTAGTTCAGATTAGAGATGCTCACACTGGAGAATATTAAAACAGAGTGTTTTCTGATTATAATTTTTTAATCCAGTTCAGAAATGTCAGAAATAATTAAATCCTCTGTCTAAAAAAGCCCATCAGTAAAATGTTCATAAACTGTACTAGTTTATTACTCTTAAGTATTTTAACTTTAACAATATTTTTCAGTACATTCATACATCAGCTTTAGACAATTAAGCGCAATCATTGTGGAATATCATTATTTGAACTAAATTATTTGCAACTCAAATGAACAAAACTAAGCAAATCAGTTAGGTTAGGTAGAAGTCATGTTTTGGAGATGTACAAAACAAAAAAATCAGTGTTTCCCACACAGCGATTTTAAGATTTAGGTAGATGAACGGCTGTTAGCCCCATTTCCTGTTTTTCCAGCTGGCTTGTCACCGTTGTCGCTGTAGTGACAATCCACTAAATCACTTAAGACTGCAGTTGGACAGACCACATTATCACCCTTATATTGACTGCAGCTAGATCTTGTTCTGCCCACGAGATCTGATGGGAACTGAAATTCCATCACCCAAAAAAGAGCGCCAAGTCGCCTGCCTTCGACATGGTGATGAAATGCCAATATAGCTGCCCACAAAAATCTTAAGAGTTGAAGCACCCCGACATTTTCAAAAAGATGTGCCACAGTGCCTGCAATGGACAGAAGACTGGGTCCAAACAACTGACCCTGCGCCATGAAGAATGAGATGTCACTCAAGTTCATATACATGTGAAGGCAGATGGGAAATAATGCAAATACTTTTGGCAAGATAGAGTATCTTAACTGTGCTATTTGTATCTTGGTGCATGCTCAATCATCCAGGTAAGTAAATTCCAAAAGGTTGATTCTGTTCATCTGGACGTGTCATTTTCAGTGGGAGAAACGTTTCGTCACTCATCCAAGTGACTTCTTCAGTCTCAGTTGACTGCAGGTTTCCCCAACATTATAAACAGTACATCTGCACAATGACTGAAATCAAGGAAAAGTGTCTGAACTTCTTTAAGTTTCCTTGAAGATGTTTCACCCAGATGTTTCACCCAAGAAGCTTCTTCAGTTTTAAGAACAATTGGTGGAGAGTCCCAGACGTTAAGCCCTGTGGGAGTGTCCCCAAGAGGGTCATGTGCACCCTATTGATCCTCTAAGACCATTGATCACTGATCAGTGACCATTGATCAATGGCCATGAGTACCATTCACAGAGAGTTGGGGAATGGCTACAGTTGGAGGTTGTTTGGTTTCTCTGATGTATAAGTCCTGGCAATCCTACTGGCACTTAACAGCATACACTGCATTACTCTGTTTGTGTCGGGGGACCCGATCCTTGGGGTGGACCAATTTTTTGGGGCACCGTGTTTTGGGGTTTAAAAGCCACAGAGACGCGGTGTTTAGAAAAATCGCGTCTCAACTGTTCCAATACTCCTGACACATAAGGGATCATTAAGGGTTTTTGCTTAGGCAGCAGTTGACCATCTCTCCTGAATCGGCTGGAGCTTTCATCAACTTTTAAACGTCCCCCATTACTGATGGAAATCTCACAGTCTAAGAAGGCTAACCTGCTACTTTTCATATCCTCCCTGGTGAATTTGAAGCGTTGGTCCACCGAGTTAATGTGATCAGTGAATTGTGGTATGTCCTGAGATTTGATTTTCTCCCAGGTGTCATCCACATCCACATACCTGAACCAATGTGTGTGCTATTTGAAATTACCGTCTGCAAAAATGAACCTAAAACTTTCACCACCAGGTGGCAACACTTTACTGAAATAGAAACAAATTCACAGTTTGCTCTGACATAATTAAGCTAATCATGAATAGCAATTGTGTTTGTATGAAACCGTTTCACAAAAAGCTATCTTAGCAAATGTATTTGAACTGTCCGTAACAGATTGATATTCCTACGTGTCATCATAGGCAACAACATCTCTTATCTTATCAGTTCACAAGAAATGCTGTTAATTGAGTATCATTGATTCATTTTACTCTTGAACAGCTGTAAGCTGCTCCAATGTTATTTTCTTTGGAACTGAGCATGTTATCTTCTGGGAGGATCTGGTAGTGATGAGGGCCATGTTCAAGGTGTTCAAGTCACTGTTTGCTGTCCCCTTGAGTAGGACACCAGTGCTTCCTCTGCCTTGCATTGTATTACCTACATCTTTCAGGGCAGAGAACATGCTACATTGACTCAGTGCACCATTTTAGTGGTATTACATGACAATATAGCGGATGCTGGGGAAGGTCAAAGAAGATAGAAAAAAATGATTGGAATAATATAATTCCTAAACTGTTTATAAATAAGAAGAAAGGTAGATAGTAAATGCCATACAAATGTGTAAAACCTCTTGTGTAAACCTCTTTCAGGACATGGAGGGCAGTTTGTTTTTTTGTTATGTGATTAATGTTAATATGATTTCTATATGTAAAAATGATCCACATCTATATATAAGTTGATGGTAGTGCTAAGATTACATAAAGTGTCGACTTTTCATTACTCAAATAAAGGCACAGAAGGAATTTTGTGTGTGGGTGTGTGTATTTGTGGGGGGTTTTTCTTTTAAAAAACAAAACAACATCCAATCAGCATTTGGTTTTTAATGTCAGATTAACTTCAGGTACACTTCTGCAAATTGGTGCATCAGTTAAAGTAGTTAGTGGTGATACATAAAGGAGAAGATGAAGGGAAATTCAACATAAATGAAAGAAAGTTTCATGTAGGTAACAAATATTGCCCCGGCCCAACATTCACAGCACCATTTCAGTTTAGTTGTTATTCAGCCTTCTTTTTTGTCTTTCCTTTCCTGACACAACACCTGTGCAAGCAGAAACTGCAGGTCTTGATGAAGATGAATATGAGGAGTAGAACTATAGTGAGGAAGAAGCCCAGGACATCCAGGCTGTGATACTGGTACCAGGTGAGCTCATGGGCCTGGACCCTCAAGTGCTTGGCCCCTTTGTTTCTCAGTGTGAACTCGATCCAGAATACTGCTTCTTCCAGAGCACTCATGGGTCTGTCGTGGTGGATGCTGGACAGCCGCATAGCATTTTCTTTGTACCTGTGAATGTGCATATGGGTTTAAAAAAAATCAGCTTCAATCATTTACTGTACGTAAAAAAATAAAATGGTCCATGTGACAAATAACAGATTAGTAAAGTCCTATTTTGAAGCCTTGACTTGAGCATGACTAACTGAGAATCTGAGGTTACTGCACATTCATAGGGTAATGACGCAAAGTAGCCATGCCCTAAAGTGTTGACATCTGTTTTATTTTAAATGTGACCATAATTTAGGAGCGTTTTGTGTTGAAAGAGCTATAGGGTTGTATATCCTCTTGTATGGATTTCTGCAGAGGCAGACTTCACTTTTCATACTCTGAGCCTACATCCATCCTTTCTTTGAATGTTTTTTTGTTTTACAGTCTATGCTTTCAGTACCTAATCCAAAGCACAGATAGTTCAGAGAACTCACGATTTGTCATTGATGACTGTGTTGATAGTGTCTCTAAGATCTTCTGTTGTAATGAAGTTCAAGTTGAGAATAACTGCAGCTCCTTTAGCCTTCATATGGACCATGTTGTCTGGCTGGTCACCGAACATTGGGATGCCCACCATGGGAACTCCGTGGTAGATGGCTTCGTAAATCCCATTTGTGCCTCCATGAGTGATGAAAGCTCTAGTTTTAGGATGACCTGACACATGCCAAATAACCGTGTGACATTGAAAGTTAGTTTTTTACATTTGGACAACAGGAGGATATCAACAACCTGGAACAGGGGATTTTAGCTGACACTGATTTGCACATTCAAACAGCTAACTCTATAGTGCAACAGAAGAAGAGAGAGAGAAAAAAAATCCCAGCCTAATCAACACAGCAGGTTTGCACAAGAAGTAATAAGTTATCAGGATAGTATGTCAGAAAATTCTCAGTCTTCAAATTGTTTCCTTGTGTCATCAAAAGTGCTCACAGCTTCCAAAAATACATTTAACCTCCCAGGACCTGGTATCCACATATGTGGACATGGCATTTTGGGTTGTCTAGACCAAAATACTAAATTTTGCGCAACAAGGGCCTGATATCCACTTATGAGGATTATACTGCCACTGTTCTACTGTAATTTTAAACAATTTTAAACCTCATATGTGGATCTCATTTTTCTCAGAAACAAAAAACAGGTAAAAAAAAAAAAAAAAAAAAATCTGGAAATTCATTGTTTTTACATTCATCAGGTCCCAACATGCCCAAATATAAAAAAGAAATTAAAAATGCATGCCATGGAAGAGTTTGGGTCTTAGGAAGTTAATGTTGACTGTGGTGAAATAAGCCTGTTATGATTTAATGTTGTCAGTGTTTTGTTTTATGTTATGTTTAAGGATTTGTTCTCGTTTCCTGTTTTATTGTGAAGGTCTGCGTCTCATGTGAGTGTGTTCAGTTTTACCTCTGTCTCGTCTTGTTGATTATTCCCAGCTGTGTTCCCTACCTGTGTGTAATCTCCCTGTGTTTCTCTGTGTGTATTTAAGTCGTGTCCTCTGTCTTTGTAGTTTGGCTGGTCCGTCTGTGTATCCACCATGTCTCATCCGTGTGTTTCCCTGCTGCCAACCGTCATCTGTTTTCTGCTCGCTGTTATTCGTGTTCAGGTTTGTGTTTCTGTTCAGGGTCAGTAGTTTAGTTTTCCCAGTATAGTTTAGTTCTCCGTTCACCATTTTGTCCATCTCTTTTGTTGTGTTTAATAAACCACCCTCACACCTTTACAAGTGCCTGCGTTTGGATCCTCCTTTAATTCCCACATGGCTCATCTCACTCGCCGTGGCAGTACGGACCAGCCAGATATGGATCCAGCGGCATTCACCCCACCCACGGAGCTTCGAGAGCTCACTTGTCTTTGCCTTAGTGGCACCAGCCATTTTTAGCCAACCTCTTCTCACCCACAATCTGGTATTCATCGTCTCTTATGTTGCGGCTATGAGCCGGGTCGTAACAAGCCTCAAGTGGCTTTAAGAATTAAAATTAAGTAAAGGTTTTGAGAAAAAAAATAATTTCGTTGGCAGTGGTACTGTTAAATTTGCTATCTCTCTAGCATCTCATTTCACTAGTATAATTTCTGCCCATCCAAGCCCATATCCACGAGTACCAACATTACTTACCCAGGAGGTCATTCTGAGGGATCCAGTCATATATTCTAGTGTTGGCACCCAAAGTTGCTGGTTTTTCTCCCCTGTATCTCCACAGCACCTATAAACAGTAACACATTTCTAAGCTTACTGTGTTGTCAGTGTATTGTGGTGTTTTTGTTGGACACAGTGTATCAAGTTGGTGACAAAGAATTTTCACACTCTGAATTAAAAAACAAAACAAGCTTAAGTTGGCTTGTTCCCACAAGGGAGGGGAACTTGAAATGTCCAATCTGTAATGTCATTAATAAATGTAGTTATCTGGAACATGAAAAACTACTCCACGCTTTACAAAAACTGATTACAGTTGGCACAAAGATTATCCTCTGACCTTTTGTGGGATCTGAGCGAGGCCTGAGGCTATCATGTTTGCCTTCTCTTTGGTGACGTTTTTGATCATGGATCCTAAAGTGAAGATCACAATGCCATCATCTCCAGAACTCTGCACAAATTCCTCCAGATCCTGTAACAAGTCGAATATTATCCCACTGGCAGCCAACCAGCTGTTTTTGCATTTTTGTTCAACATTTTGATGGCTTCACTGCTCCTGGCAGGAATATTCTGTGATGTAATGATTAATCAGATGGTAATAGTTGAGTGTCCTTACCTCTGGTAAAGGTTTAGCAGGTCTGCAGTGGATCCCACCAACATATTTGAAGTTGGGGAGGAAAGGACGAGGGAATTCAAAATCCCAGTAGGTTCGGATTAACCAGATGTCTGCTTTACTCATCAACTCACAGGCACTTGTGGGAGTTCCTGTTGCAATGCATGAGTATCACCAAACGTATCACCAATAGTTCATAGAAGACATATTTTCTTAATCAGATCTGATGAGATATAAAACACTGCATTTATAGTATTAGCAGATTTAAAAAAATGTTTTTTTAAACCAGTGCTTCATGCCTATTTGCTCACCTTTGACATCAGAGTAATATCTGTCTACTTTTCCAAAAATGTGACTCATCGCGATGTCTTGAAGAGCGTAGTAGAGAAAGTTCCACACTCTCTCTGAGAAGTCCATCTTATCTGTGAGTTTGCTCATAGCACCGGGTACAAAGGATGGTGGAGCAGGCATCTGACCACAATGTCTCTCCCAGTTATAAGCTACAGAGAAGCGCAAGGAGAAGACGAGTGGGATTCCCAAAATATCTGCTACCAAGTCACTGCCACGATAGATGGGGTCAGCCAAGAGAAGGTCGTAATTTCCCTCTTTCAATTTCTTCATGACGACTTCTGATTTCACCACACCGTCCAAATACTGGATAGAAAACTGCATTTGAGTCTTGATTATTTCACTGAATCTGATGTAGATCTCCCAGTAGCTCATATAATCAATTTCGTACATGGAGAATCGAAGGAATTCTTCTAAAAAATCCTGCATGGCGTCCTTTGAGAAAGAGACGTTGAAGGGCTCATAGCGAAAGCGGGATGGCTCATTGGCATTCATGTACAATGACGAGCTCGGGACCAGTACAGTCACCTGGTGTCCCCTGTCAACCAATGTCTCCAGAACAGGCTTCATGTTTATCCAGTGGCTGCCTTCGGTGTACCACACCAAAATGTTCCCTCCATTTGCACTCCATGTTGCACAAAGTACCAGCAGGATGCAGGCAGAGAGACGCAGCTCCATGGTGTCTGAATGTCAGCAGGAAAACCAGCCGTGGGCTGATCCTTCTGTAAAAGTATATAAGGAAAGATGATTATTAAATAAATCTGAACTCTGACTCACTTCTTTCTATGAACCATTGCTTATTTTAGCGTGCGTTAAAACGTAATAACCATAAATTTGACAGTGTTGGAAAAAACAAAACAAACAAATAAGAGAAAAACACTAGGAAATGAAAAAAGTTTTCAGAGCACCAGTTTGTGGTTGTTAGTATAGTACAGGTAGAGTGAAATTTCAGTTATATAGGCTTATACATAACTCCCACAACATATGCGGAACTTAGTAAGTAATAGAGTTAGTAATATGATGTCTCATACTTCTGATCCCTTCCCTTTTTTAAAAAAGCCTCCTGTTTCACACAAAGTCTCTGCACGCCCTTCGTCACTACTTACTGCTACATCTACGATGTAAATCTGGATTATGGATGCTAGAGTTTTATATCTGACCTTGGAAAATGTTGCATCGGTGCATTCCTAGCTTAAAACTAGTGGTTAGTTCCAGCATCTCTGCAAGTTTGTGTGTTCTTTGTCTTTGTTATTTTTGTCTGGCATGTTAGGTGGTTTAGTGACTCTAAATTAAATCCAACATTGCCTGTGACCTGTCCAGGTTGCATTCTGCCTCTCTCCAAACATCAGGGGATGGTCCAGGCTACCAACCCAAAAAGTAGTTAAGAAAATAAATGGGTGAAGTTTTAGCTCTCAGTATCATGAACTGATCCTTACATTATTATGTTTGAGTTTCAACTTTGGTTTTTGAGCAAATACTTTCAGATCTGACAATATTCACTTGTGCCTCCAGTCCATATTTGGATAAGTCACCATGATACACTACGATGTTGAATTTTAAACCATTAGCACTTAGCTGAAAGTCCTACAGTGTATAACTACACAATGTCTCCCAACATTTTAAAGACTCGTAGTAGAAAGATATCCAGGAGCAGAAAGAGGCAGCTGATTTCAGAAATCTGCTGAGGCCAGAAGGGTTGGAAGAGTTGTCAGCCATGCCTTCAGGAATCGTTGTTGTTCTTGGGAAACGTCACTGCTGACTGTTTGGGCGTGTAAATCTTAACTCTGGGTACTTTGTCCCCCTCATTAACATTGTAGATTCCTTTTGACACTGGATTCAGGAGCGTCTGGAAAAACAATAAGCATTTGAATATTGGATTCAATGGCCTGCTGAGGCAGTCACTGGCCATTCAGTGTGCGAGTGTGTACTGTTTTCAACCTTAGACCTCCCCTGGTGGTGCGGTGGATGTGTGAGAGTGAGTGATCAATGAGTGATTAACCAGCAGAATCACTGAGCCCCTAACTGTGCTTTTGCCCTCATATTTAATTTTCTCTGGAACTCAACAATCTACCATTTCCTGTTTGCATTCCTACTGCTTCCACTTCTTCCTTCCTTGCTCTGTCTTCCCACCACAGGGTAAGGGGTTACAGCGCAATGCTTTTTGAAGTAGACATTTGCATAATCAGATTAGGATGTGTGATTGTCAGTGGGCTCCCCCATCAGAGGGTGCTCCAGAGGAGAGAGGGTGCTGTCCAGCCCAACAATGGAAGACTCCCCTCCTCTCACTATCCAACCAGCCCTGCACCTGCATCCCACCCAGCCACCCAGCCACCCACCAACCCGTGCTGCAGGTCGGCAGCTTCGCAAGTCTATGCTTGGACTCGGAAGGGTAAGAGAGAGAGCGAGAGGAAGGTGCAGGGGGAGGAGGAGGGGTTCGAGTGCGTGATGGGAGTGGGAGGGCAGGGGTTGAGCTGAGATATTTAAACATGCAGAGTGTGAATTGGCTTTAAGGGGATAAAGAGCTCAGGGCCTATCGGTTGGCACCCAACTCCAGAAATTCTTTTTCATGGGCGCCTCAGCCGAGAGAGCGAGGGGCTGCCTGCACTGATCTGGCCCATTGTGATAACGGATTCAGACAGTGTGCTAGACGCTGATAAGGAAATGTGCTCTCAATAGACGATTGCCCACATACTTGGGAGAGAATAGTCAATCAGGCAAATATACTTGGTGGAGGGAATGAGAAGCGTACAGATTTGTTATTATTTCTCAGTGCATGGTTTCATAATCCTTGTGGAAAGTTGAGGTCAGAGTTATGCTCACGCTGCCGTTAGGCGTTTTCTGTAAATAAGGTGGTTCAACAAAATGCTTTTTCACAGCCTTATAGCCTGTACGGAAAAGGCTTCACACGCCTTCAATGTCAGATGACTGAATTGTGGAACATCACGATGACTTTCACCAAAACGTTCAGCCCACAAAGCAGTCCCCTGTTATTTTAATCTTTTTGCATTTTACCAGAAAGTTGCTCAATTTCCTGTTAAATTCCTCAAGCCATAAACACTTCCTAAATTCATGTTATAGATGAGCCATACTGCTTGGTTGAAATATTTGTCATTCTGCCTCTACCATAGAATTCATTTAGTATTACTGCAGCATCACAAAGAGTCACCTGTCACGTCCCACAGGCCTGCAGTCACTGTGTCCAGCTGCCCTCTGCTCCGTTTACACACCATTAGCCGGAGTTTAACAGCCGGGGTGAAAGCGCCTAAAACCGACTCAGTGTTTACTCTGCAGCTCAGTTAGTTACTGCCTCTTGCCTGAAAACGGGGCCCATTTTCTGTAGTCACAATAGGCGATTAGACATGTAAATGTCTGACCTCAGTTTAACCGGCTGCCAAACAAGAAGACTGTTGATGTTGTAGCTAGAGGTGAAAGAAATAATCCATTAATAGGTTTGCTGACTGAAAATTGATCAGCAGCTATTCTGATAATTAAAAAAAGGCCTAATTATTTACTGGCAGCAGTAAAAATAAGCAATGCAATGTAAAATTTCTTGTTTTTAAAGTACTGTTAACTGAATGTTGCTTTCAGAGTGTTTGTCGAAGAAAATATCTGAAGAGCACTTTGGATTATTAAACCATATATATATATATATATATATATATATATATATATATATGTATATATTTGTATTATGTATATATTACATTTACTTTAGGGTTGTTAAATACTTTATGAAGCAACAGAGTGATGCTATCCTTTAAAAAATAAGAGAGAGAGAGCAAGAACGGCATTTGCACTCTGGTCATCTCAACAGTGTTTGACTCCAGAGTGACCTCTGACCTCAGAGGTTGCAAGTTAAGCGGTCACATTGAGCGCTCATCCCTCAGGCCTCTGGTCAGTAGACAGAGAGCAGAGGTCAGTTTTGTGTCCACACTGTCATCACAGGCGCTGCTAAAAGCAAATGTCTCTGGGCTTACAACGACGCAGCAGCTTTGCTCTTAATTTCACATCAGCTGTGTTTCTGACTTAGTGTAAAAACCTACAGTATCTATCTATCTATCTATCTATCTATCTATCTATCTATCTATCTATCTATCTATCTATCTATCTATCTATCTATCTATCTATCAGAAATTATATATAGTATATTTATTGGTTATTGTTAATTATAAGTTATTTTTGGTTTTTTTGAGAGTTTGTTTGTTTGTTTTTTACCTCAAAAAGGAGTAGGAGTGTCCACTTTCCTGCTTCCTCAAAAAGTTTAGAATAGTGATTCCCAACCAGGGGTACAAATATCCCTGAGGGCACTTAATATTAGCATGACTAAAACAACAAAAAAAAAAGAAACAAAATGTAAAAACAAAAATTATTGATAGCTAAAAGAAGTGCATAAATCATTTAAACACGGAGGATGGATGGGTGAAATAACTAGCTTTTGAAAATGAAACTGTTAGATAAAAAAAACAATAAAAGGTGGAAATGGCAAAGCAAATTAGTTAAAAGATGGAGTTTATTATCTAAAAGTATACAATTAAATTTTTGGTTAGCTGCATTGATACATACCTGGGGAAAGATGGGTAGAAGTCTGGATAATCTTTTTAACTCCTCTGAGCAGTTCATTTGTTGCATTATCTGATAATGATAATAATGCATTATCTGCATTATCTTTTATTGAAGTATCCTGAATGATTAGATTTCATATCAGCGCCTGGAGTAAATGTCAGACTGAAACTAGTCCAGATCCCCTTTTCTATAATAGGTTCAAATGATAAAATGTATCTATGTCTATGTGATTCAAAATTTGCTTACTGGGGGCTTTGAAACACTTTAGTGAAACAATTACTCATACTTAACAATTCAGAAGGTAACAAATCATTTATTAAATAAATAGTTCAAATAAATAACATACCTTATATTCACAAACAAACCAAAATAACTTACAAAAGAGGTATCAGAAGATAATCAGCACACTCTTAACAGGAGACAATCAACTTATTATTATTATTATCATCTTTGGCTATATGACATGCGTATTGTACAAAAAATAACCAAGTGAAAACACAGCGAAGAGATTTGTGTACAATTACTGAAAGAAGATTGTCAGTTTTGCCAAAACCCAACCCGACTAGTAACAAATACTGACACTGTTGTGTGAAAGGGATGAGAAAAGGGGGAAAGGCTTTCGTAGGATTGATTTTTGTGAAGTGGTATAACCTTGATAATTGAAAAGAAAGGTCACATGTAGTCTTCTCTGGGAGGAGGGGGGCAGCATGTCGACTAGTGGGGAAAAAGTGCCCTTGGTTATTTTGAGATTATTTGCAGTCTTGGCTGAACCATTATCTATTCAAATTCCTTATTCAATCTTTTGCTCGAAATGAGAAATTCCTTAATCCCTTCCATTTTTCCTCATTGGCAAAACACCCCGATGCTGCAAAACTAAATTAGTTCCAGGCGGGCTGGCAACAAGGAATATTAACATAAAGACATGAGGGGAATAGTACATCCAGGTTTTTACACACCCATGCAGAACACAAATCAATTTCACCTGCAAATTATATTTCATAAGTTCAACACAGAGACGGTGCTCACTTTTCAGCCACGTTTGACTATCACACACTCTGCCCTGAGGGCAGACACACAACAGTCTTTACAGAGGACCAGATCAGTGCAGAAACCCCAGGAAGAAAGAAAGGGTCCAAAAGTTCACTCCAGAGTTGCTTCTGTTAGATGAGCTGCGGCTCTACCAGGCCTCAGAGCTGTCACAGCTGGATCCGGGCGACGGAGCCTCCGTGTCACTGGTCAGGGCCCAGGGGTGAGGAGGGGAGTGCAGCTGCTCCATGTTGCCTCTGAGAAAGGTGAGCAGGGTGGTGGGGGAGTGGCCGGCCGGCTGGCCGCTCTGGCTCTCCAGCAGCTGGACCAGGAAGTTGATGTAGCGCATGGCCAGGCGCAGGATCTCGTTCTTGCTCAGCTTCTTCTCCGGAGGATGGGTGGGGATGAGCTTGCGGAGCTCGGCAAAGGCGGTGTTGACGTTGTGCTGGCGCCAGCGCTCCCTCGTGTTGGTGAACACCTTTCTGGTCATGGTGCTGAGCTCAGCTGCAACAAGTGACAAAACGTTAGGCTACTTAATTCAAGGCATGACAGTAATTTGTGTTTATTTTGAGTTTTTGTTTCCAAACTCAATGCAAGACAGAGAAAATGGATATAAAAGCTTTAAAATATATAAATAAGTAAATCATCAGTCACAGTGCTGGTGCTGAAAATGATAGGAGGAAGGTGGAGGCACCAGGAGCAGGGAGAAATTTGCAAATTGTTTTAAATCCCACAAAAGCATTTATCATAATTGATTCATTTACTACCTATTTCTGCAATACGCAGCCTTTGTGTTTTTCTTCATATTTAAAGGCATATTCCAGAGTTTTTTTTGGCTGGCACAAGTGACACATCAAGTTCTTCTGCAGTGTTTACCATTTGCAAGCAATGAAGCTTTTAAATCATTAACAGATGGTATTTTAAACTACATTAGACACTATTTATTAAACTTCTTTTGCACTTAATATTTTGAAAACAAATATCTGCAGCTATCAACTGTTTATTACAGCACATTAAATATCTACTATGCTACTATAAGTGGAAACATTGCCTCGGAGGAGGGAAAATCCTGGAGAATGAAGTCTTACCTGTACCTGTGTGTGGGAAATGTGCAGAAATCTCAGAGGCAGAGGTTCCTTTGTCATCAGCGTGTCCTGGAGACCAGTGTAAAGGTCCACTTAGATGCGTCTCCTCATGCTCACTGAGCTCCTAATGAATTAGAGGAGAGGGGAGAGACAGAGAGAGGGAGGGAGGGAGGGATGAGAGTGCCGAGTGCTCGCATCCCACATTTTTATAGCAGCGCGAGCTCCATTGTGTGACGTGTGCTGTCGTGGAGCTGCTGCGTGCATTGTGTGAGGTTGGTGTGATTGTTAAAACACATAACTCCTCCCTTTTCTGTCACTTGGAACAAGTGTGTGTGTGTTTATGATGCTGCTGTGTTTAAATGATTTGTCTTTATTTGTGGGGGCCTTTCTGCAGCTTTTATGATTTAACAGCTCTTTAAATGACTATTTGTGCTGCTTTTATGATTCATTGCTCATTTAATCCTTGAAGGTTAGCGCTAAAGGTGACAAATAAATTCCTATTGAAGTGAAACTGAGACGTTCATCTCTCTGATCCTTCTCTTACTGCTGTGGACACTTATTCCTTTCTGTTTCTCTGACATTAGGCATGGACAACCCACCGTCCCCTCCACCGAGGAAAAGACCTTGATATCAGTGGCTGCTCTGCTTTGAATCCGGCCTGATTGGGCCACAAAAGGTAAAAATACCATATCCAGATTGACAGTCGGACAATATGGGTTTTGTTATGACTAGGGTAATCTTGTTGAGCCATTCCAAGGGGCCACACATAAATTAGAGAGGAAACACGGAGAGCACAGCGTCTAACTCACCTCTCTGTAGCCACTCCTCACTCCCCCATCTCACCCCCTTCCTCTGCCTCCCACTTTCAACCTCCGTTCAGACAGAAAAACACATCTAGTTTAACCAATTGTCACTGTTCTTTTTACACCCTTCAAGTGTTGTTTCAAAGACGCAGCCTTCCATAAAAGTCTCTGTGTGGAGTAGGAATTTACATAATCCGATTAGGGGCCGGGATTAGCCCCGGGCCTGGAGAACAGGCCCGATGGGGGCCGTTTTCTGAATCGGGCATTCATGAGACCCCGCTGCACGTCCAAGAGGCTGCACCTGCAGGCCAGGCGCCGCTGCTCGCTGCCTCCGTCCAGCCTCCACTCCAGGTCTGCAGACTCACTTCTCTGTGTGGTGGTTTGATGGCAGAGTGTACCTGCTGTAAGTCATCATCATCATCTGGGAGCAGAATGAGGGCAAACTCGTAAAATAAATTCAACTGAATGAAGTGCAGCATGTTGTGTCTTTTCAGGGGGTTCTGCAGAGAAAATCTAAGCCAGAAGTCACTGCAGAATTCATATATAAAGAATGTTGTACTACATTACAAACACTGGATCTTTTTTTAGCAGTAGACCAAATCACATTACTTCATCCTACACTGTTACAACACAGCCAAAGATCAGAGAAGTTACAGTAAAATGAGTCTGAGCTGTTTGGATACTTCCCATTTTTAACTTTGTATACTAATTTATATAACGTAATAAGTCCTGCTGATGCAGTCCTTCAAACAGCTGACCAAAACCACATAATGAGGTGTTTTATTTTTTGCGTTTTTCCTTTGCAAGTTGATGCACTGGACCAAAAATGTTCCTTTTAATTTTATCCAAGCACCATCTCATTTCAACAGTTGGTATCATGTGAGGAGTTTTCATCAGACATGTAAAACAAAGCAATCTTTAAGCAGCCTTGTTGATTGGGGCTTAGTTTTGGTTAGACTTAAAGACATTTTTGTTCATCATCGGGAGGCATATAGTGGTAAACTTTATCATTTTTTATCAACTAAGGCAACACAGAAGGTACACATTCAATCGGGCTCAGTCTACCTGGAAATGTCCATTTTTTGTGGCACAACACCCTGAAAACTGAAGACTGGAACCACATTTTGTACAGATGGACATTCATGTAGCATTTTGGTTATCCTCTACAGCACCATCATTAGTTTAAACAATTTAAATCATTCAGTCTAAGCTAACATTCATACGTTAGCCTATACAATTATAATTTTAGCAAAACTGTGACACCATGTGTGCAGTGGATTGCTAAGTCAATGATTCAAGTGTCGTCAAAGTGTGGCTTGACTTGAATTGACACATGACTAAATTGTTATCGATGATCACTGACTGACCAGTTATTATTACATGAACTGTTTCCTGGAGGCACTTTTTTTTAAAATAAAAAAAAAGAAAAATCCTAATCTTAAATTCACTTCATTTTCAAATGTATTTACCTTAAATAATGTTATAAGAACCCTGTGCAAAAATCAGCACCAGCTTTTTAGATAGTTTTTTTTTAAATCAGTGTAAGAACAGCAACCCCAGAATAAAATTAAAATGGTAATAAACCTTACATATTAAAACTAGAACCAGGCAAAAAACTACAAGATAAATCTACATTTGGATTATCAAATACCAACACGTTACTCATACTTCAGAAAATTTTATTCTTACCATGCAAATCATTATTTCTTGATTTGTTTCATGGAGCTTATGTCATTTACCTTTTACTCAGCATTTTGAGGTGCTGCTTTTTATGCCCAAAAGCAATCATACATCTTAGTTTCCCCCCCTCTTTATCTGTAATAACTATCCAACTATAAAGGTGCTTCTGCTAGGGCTCCATCTCTTCTTTAAAAGAGAAAACTCACAGGTGACTCTTAATTGCAGGCTGTGATTAAAGATAACAGTGTGACCTTTACAGCTGAAGCCAAAATAGGAGCCAGACTAAAGGATGCTTTGGTTTAAACAGCCTGCTCCTTCCCACAATATCTCTCCTGTCCCATTCAGTGCAGGGCTCCAGTGTAGTCAGGGACCATTACTGCACCATTAGGCTACTGTTTGCCTCGCCTTCATAGGGGGACTCCTTTGACCACCCTGCTGACTGCTTTTGTTCCTGTGCCATTAAAAAAACAAACCATTTCTCTCTTTGTTTGTCCACTGCTTCTAAGCAGGCAGCAGCCAGGGAGACGGACACGTAGAGAGAGGGACACATTTAAAAAAAAAAAAGAAAGTGGTGGGTTATTGATGGTGGTAGTCAGTGCTTGATATGGCTGTCCAGAGGCAGGGAGGCTTGGAGTCGATGTCCCTGGGGTCGTCTTTGTCTGGGGATCATTCCTGAGGGAGCTGGCTTCACTCTGCTGGCTCGTGAAGATAAGCACTCTCTCCACATGCTGAGAGAGCACGATAAGGGGATTGCTTCACTAAATTATATATATAAAAAAAGAAGCCCCGCCATTGGAGCTGCTAAAATGAGACTTTATCAGGTTAACTGGGAAACACCCTCCATCCCATTCCTCCAGCCATAAATCACAATTTGTTTTTCCTCAATTGAGCATGCTCAGTATGGGGAGGGGGCACAGCAAACATGTGCAGATAATTATAATTATGCTTAATCTTATTTTGTAAGAAGAACCTGCCAACACCTTCTCCTTGTTACTTAGCAGTATTTAAACATATAATCATTTATAACACATTATAATGTAGTTGTAAGCAGATTTAAGGCGTTAATCAATTTAAAATGCCACCATGTTATTAGTACTATTCATTGTCTGTTTCTATACCAGCTTGGGAAACTTCAGGGACACTTACAAAGAAAAACACCAAACAAATTCTGAATTTTGATAAATTAGAAATAGATAACTAAAATTAATTAAATTATAAATAGAAAAGGAGCAGCGCGCCCTGTAAAACTGCTTAAAATAGCTAATACTATAATATGAAAAAGTGCAAAGCAAATTTATACAATAAATAATATTTTACACTGAGATAATACAAAAATCATATGATATTGCCTTTGAACTTTAATAAAATTAACTGTTCCTCCTTTTTTAAACATTAACAGCATTTTTGGCGACAAAAAAGGAATTCAGAAAGTCACAACTGCTTATAAACATTTAAAATGTAGACTTTTAGGTGAAAAACTAAAAATGTAATCTGAGAAAAAAAAAACCCCACTGCAAACTATGCCATGACTGAACTTTTAATGTTTTAATGCATTTTAATATTTTTTATTCCTTCTCCCATTCTTTTCTAAAACAATTTAAGCCTCGTCTGTCCATCACTTCTCCCGGGCACTCTCTCATAGCTCAGCCTTCCCTTCTTCGATGGTGACAACACTGCAAATGGAAAAAAAAAAAACAACCAAAAAATAAAGTAAGAACAAATGAGCCATGTTAGCGCCTAAACTTTTACCTGCGAAATAAGAAAAAGGAGACTGTAATGTGCATTTCCAACCACAAAATCTGTTCAGGATCATTTTCTCGTGCAGCTCTGAACATGGGATCTATAAATTAGATCACCCAACACAACTCCTGTTATGCCCACTTATTGTTTGCTGGTTCTCGTGTGACTATTCAACAAAATTTTTAATTATAAGATGTAGATAAAGGACCTGGGAGGAAAATCGAGAGAGTTAAAAAAAGTTAAAAAAAGATTCTGAGCATGCACCTAGTCTGCTCCTCACCTGATGTGCTGCCTTCAGGTTTGGAAACTATTGACTATTGAAGTAAAAGCTGCTCTGTTGTCACCAGTGACTCAGCTCACATCAGCAGCATGAAATACAGGTTAGTATGCCAGACAATAAAAGTTGTTTGTTCTCTGTGGAAGTTTGAGGACCATGGTGTAGAATGCACAACGTACTTTATACTTTGTTGCATTTCCCTGTCATTGTAAATCTTGTGAATGGTCAACTATACAAACTACATTCGCTTTCAAAGTAAAAGCTCCACCTTTTTGAAACAACTTTTACTCTGAAGGCGAATGGTCTCCATTTGTGGCTTGTGTGGAAGTTTTCAGTTTTACTGCTGCTCAGAGGGATTTTGGTTAGTGTTTACAGACATAGACATCTTCCACAAAAACTACAGGGAACCATGGCAACGTAAGTATAGTATCAAAGGTTGTGTCAACAGCTAGTATCGTGCTAGAGACCCGAATAGCTTCTATTTCTATTTTTCACCTGATCCAATCAAGCCTGCAGCTTCTCTGCTCCTCTTCCTCTCCTGTCCTGTCCAGTATCTGGAGCCATAGTTGGCTGAAAGTGATGCCATCTCTCCACCAACATGATCATGACCCCACAGGATACCTGTAGGTGTGCTAAGACTGGAGGTGACGTGCTGACTGGGAGGATTAAAGTCCTTGTAGAGTGTAGGGTATGTGGACGTTTGGGGGCTGGCTGGCTGCTGCAGGGAGGTACTGTAACTGAAGGTGGAGTCCAGTTTGAGTAGGTTGTCAGCAGGGTGTAAAGAAATGGTGCAATCGTTTAGCGGAGTCTTGTGTGTCCACCCATTGACTGATCTTTCAACAACCCTCCCCACTGCTCCAGCTATGCTCCTCCATCCAGAGATCTTCCCATCCTCTCTCCATGGATCATTGCTGGTCCAGCTTCGCTGGAAACAAACATCTGAACTGCCAAAAGTATCACTCAGGTCAAGTTTGAAATCCGAGTTGCCATCCTCGAATGTTGGGTAGAAGCTCTCCTGTGGACTCTCGAACAGGAGGCTGGTGTTCTGGTTGCTACAGAGAAGGTCTGGATGGGGGGACTTCATGCATTCATAATCCCCAGTGTGAGTCTGTGGGCTGCTTTGTTGGTTTGTCCCAGTGGTAATAGTCTGAGGGCCTTTTGGATCTGGTGCCAGTGGATACAGGGAGGTCGTGTCACTGAAGAGCTAAACTCGGAAGAGAAGGGGGAAAAAATCCAATTTAATTTCTTAACAACTCGGTTTATTTATGTATTTATTTTCTAAATATTTTGGGGGGATTTTTTCAGCTTTATTTGATAGACGCAGTGAAAAAAGGACAGGAAAGCGGGGGCAGAGAGAGGGGAAGACATGCGGCAAAGGGCCTCGGGTCGGACTCAAACCCGGGCCGGCTGCTCTCAGCCGTACCTGCTCAACGCATTGAGCTAAACCGGCGCCCGAACTCTGTTTATTTTTATTTGTAATTTGTACTTTCCCTTCTGTCTAAAGTAATAAATTTTTCTAAAACAAGTGTTCCAAATACAAACATATTTACTGCACATGATCACCTTTAGCACTTTATGTGGCACCTCAGGAAGCAGCTCCTTCAGCTGACACAGTGAAGCCCCCAGGAGCCACTCAAAGGATGGCACTCTGCTCAACATCAGCTGTGCAACCAGGGGGTTAATGCAAGGGAACTGTGACAAACACTTTTCTTCCTGGAGGAAGCAAATGGAAAAAAAAGAAATGCAATCAATGACAAAACATGTAATAGATTTTGATTCATAAAAAAATATATAAAATCACACAGCAGACATAAGACAGTTGTAAAAGGTGCATTTAGTTTTTGTCTCTTTGAAACTTCACCACCATTTATGGAATAATTTCTGTTTCAAACCTATGAGGTCCTGACTGGTCTCTCAGTATAAGTAGTTAATGAAAAAACATTCTGTTAAATGTGAATTTCTGTGCATGTAGATGGCAACAGATCTGCATTTTTTCCTGATTTATCAGTCCTAATTATCACAGTTAATAATAAAGGATCCTGCATACAGTAAGAATAATTTCAGTTGTTCCTCAGTCTCCAACCACTGTTTTCTGCAGTGTGACTACAGAAATACAAAAACCGAACTGCACAGAACCTGCATTTTCTAACTGTATGCTGTCCAGTTATCCCTCTTGATTACAACTGGACCAGCTTATAATTAACCATTGATAAAAAAGTATCCACATGCTCTTAAAAATAGAGTCAAAACACTGCTTTAATTCATCACTGATGTTGGTGCAATTTATTCTAGACCTTTCCGTATGAATAGCTTTGATTTGGGGATATGAGTTTCACCTGTGAGGGCATCACAGTCAGCCAGTCTCTGTTCAGGAACCTGACAGGGTCTCTGTCACTGGACATCAGGCTGTGGAAGCAGATCTGACTGATGGACTTTGCTATTTCCAATACATCTGACACAATCAGCACCTGCAAGACAATGTTCAGAAATGCCTGTATCTTACTGTTGTTTATTCTTTTTTATAACTTTTGTTTTTTTTGTTTAAAATATTGGTGAAATGTCTTCAATATCCTGAAAGGATATTAATTTGATTTGAATGAAGATGATAATAATAATAATGATCTGTTACAGAGAGGGGCACCACATGTTCTACCTTTACATCCAGATCCTCAGACTTCATTCTCAATAGCACCAGAGATGAATAGACTAGCACCAAGTTGCTGAAGGCTTCACTGGAAAATCTGCACACACACAAAATCAAGCCTTCTCATACACTACTACTGTTTAGGGGAGATAAATAAGGACCCTTTTGGAAGACAAAATCATCAGGTTTTAGGGTCAATACTTGGTTCAAAGTTAAATACACTCTCCAAGTGAGGGTGTAGGGTTAAGTATATGTGGACACCCACCTTCCTCCCTGACCTTCTGGACAATGAAGGATGAGCCAGCAGCAGCTGTACTGAAGAGAGAGAGCAGTCAGCCTCATCACCACTCTCTCACTGGCTCGCTCTTGACATAGTTCATCCTGCTCCTACACACACACACACACAGTCAGCAAAAGTATGTGTGTTTTTCTTTAAGTAGTTGCAGAGTTTGTTGGTCAGCATTTCCACTTAAGAGACTCAGAGCATTGGGACTAAACGCAGAGGAAATCCGCCCTCATAACAAGTCTGTGTATACTGTCTTTATGAGGACTGATTGGACTGAAATTAAAGTTAAATAATGCTTCAAAATAACTGCCCAGAAGTGTATCAAGATGGTCGTCAAGTGGTGAGAGTAGGATCTAAAACAGCTTGGCTAAAACCAAGATGTTTAAAAACATGAAACCATAAACCTAAGTATGGAAGCAGACTTTTATCACTGATTTTGTCTGTAAGTCAAAATTCTGAGTTATGCATGTTTAAATTCTAACTTAAAAACTCTAAATTTTGAGTTAAGTATCTAAAAAATTTCATCAACTTGAAAATAACTTACCAGTTTAAATTTCATGTACATTTTTTTTCAGTGTTAGAAAAAAGCTTCCGTACCTAAGTGAAGCACATGTTACCAGTTCCCTTAAAACACTGTCAGACATCGGATTTTTATTTTGTCACTGACACATTTACAAACCATGAACAGCCTGAGATGTGTAAAGAAAAATGTTTCTTTTCCCACATTCGCGGAGTCTACTGTTATTGTATGTGCTTTAAAATTTACAACCAGCACTGTATTAAATGACGTTTCCTCACAAAGATGAAGTGTTTATGTGTTTCCTGATACCTGAATGACGATGGTGGTGCTTTCGTCCACTGTGATGACAGTGTAATTGTGGATCCCTCCGAGCCTCTGCAGCGAGGGACAATGGCTCCTCTCGAGCACCGTCACATTAAACCTGTGACAGACATGTTTCACCAAATAATCAAACAGCGCTCGTCAGGACTGGGAGGTCGGGTAAAAAAACTACAAAAAAAAAAAAACTACCAAAAAAAAAAAAAAAAGCCTTTGCTGTCTGAAGGTAAGGAAAGTCCAAGGCAGAGGCAGCATATTGATTGATTGATTTTTAGCTGTCAGAGTTATAATTATCTGTTAAAATGTCAAAAGTGATGCAGCAGAACTAGAAAATAAGTTTCCTCCATGCATGATATGAGTAAACTCTGTGATGACTATGACAGCACTTAGACTGCTGGCTTACTTCCAAGGATATTTAAACTCACTCTGACTCGAGTGTTTGCAGTAGCAGCGGACAGTTAATAAGTCCCTCCGTCACAAATAACACATATGGGACGTTGTCCTCCAGGCACCACGAGATATTCTCTTTAGGGAAACAAGCACATTTAAAAGAATTTAAGCGAAAATATCAGACATAATATTAATACGTGGAATTTGGTGGCAGCTGACCTGCATCAGAGACGCTGGTGTTGAACGTTAGGTGGCTGATGCTCCTCTCCCTACAGATTGCAGACCATGGAGACTGGCCCGGATGGTCGTACTCCATGACTAGAGAGAAACAGGTCCAGGGGAAGTCGGGGCCAATATCCTGTTCATACACCACCACGCACACGCTATCATGCATGCTGGAAACAGGATAGAAGTATGACAACAACGTGTTTACTTATACTCAGGACAGTGTGATGAATGGCTCCTAATCTGAAAATATAACTATTAGATGTATACATTTTGCTATTGCCAAAATATAAAATAACAAAATAGATATTATTTACCCCTTGAAACTGAAAATACCCTTTTCAAGTCTTTTCAGAAACACTCATATGAGGCACTTCAGAAAAAATAAAATAAAATAAAATAAAGAATGTATGTTAATTTAAAAAAAATAACTTGGAAAGTAGGGGATGGGACCTCAAGCACAGCTTTATTATGTCTCTATAATATCCAACTACATCAAAAATATCATGTAATTATTTATGACTTCATATCTCTATATACCAATGTATCACACAGACCTAGATGAATGAACTATGATACACTTTTACCTGCTGACTACACTTGCACCATTGAGCTTTATCTTGTCCTGCTCTGGACAAACTGCAGTTGCACCTCAAACAACAAAAAAAAGGCAAATATAATTAACTCTATGACACAACGACAGTCACCTGTTTGTCTTATTTCTGCATGTTTTGCAGCATTTAATTTTTCTTTGAATATTTTTTAGTTTAGCAACCTTTGACTGAAATGATCAGTGAGCTACTTACCTGTAACCTGGTTCAAGCTGTTGATTATTGTTGATCTGCTGCTATCACAGTGAACTGATATGATCACAAGAATCTACACAAAGGTAAATAAACAACTTATCAAGTGTTTTTCACATAAAGATTTATGACTTTAACTGATATCATATTTAGCTGATAGAAGTATATGATTGATTACACAATACTGACTTTATCTTTGGTGTTCTGTCCTTTACTGCTGTTCAGCCACTCAGCCACCAGGTGCTGGAGCTCCTGCAGTTTGAGGTTGGACTCCTGGTTTTTCTGACTGAGGTAGAGGATGATGTGTAGCCTCTTCAGCAGCTGCTGCAGACTCTGCTCTGCACATGCCTTAGGTGCCTTTGTCAGGTACTCTGTTGTCCAAGAAGAGCAGGTTACAAATCTCACCATATTTCATCTGTTTGGTTAAAACCTCAGTGCAGACACTGAAACTAAAGTTAAGATTTTGGAAACTCCAGCTTCCAGTTTTGAGTGATGGGATCCCACATGATTGCTTACTTTCTACCTTACTTTTTTGGAATATTTACAGGAGATATTTCTGTATCTTGCCCAGGTTCTCTCCTACTGGCTCGACAAAGTCATTACTTATATGAAAGTAAAAACAATATCATACTAAATTATAATAAAAATAGCACAATTATGAAATTTACTTCCAGTTAACTGTCTGAACTTTGAATTTATTACAATGTGATTTTTTCCCCCTTTAAAACTGCAGCATTTTGAACTAACTTAATAAACTTTAAAGGTTGGCTGCTTGTGTGACAGTAGATCAAGCTCACCCAAACCCGTACTGAGGTCGCACTTCAGCAGCAGCTCCTTAAATGTCACCAGCACATGGATCAGAGCTGCAAGGTTGAAAAGCGCTTCCTGATCTGCAACACAGTGGGAGAGGGAGTAGATAATTTACTCCTTTTAAATCTAGGTTTAATACATTAATACAACAACATGCAAATTAAAACATTAACATGGCATTTCCTACCTTTGATCAGTTCTGCAGTCTGTGCAGGGGCCCCGCAGAGCGCCCTCTCCTGTTGTTTGAGAAGGAAGTGAGTTTGGTCTGGTGCCAGGCTGCTGAAGTCTCCACACCCTGGGAAGTTGAGCCCCAGCTGTCTGGCAGAGCTCAGACAAGGCTGAGCGAAGGCCAGCAGCTCACAGTAGGCTCGCTGCTGGCTGTCTGCACAGGGTTTAAAACACTAATTTAAAACACCATCTGAACCACCATGCTTTCCAAACAAACCCTACTATAGTCTGGTCAATGAGAAATGCACTCAAGCAGCCTGACTTCAAAACAAAAAGGCAGCATTAAAGTAACATGTTACAACTGACACTAGCAGTGATGTTTTTGATGTCACAAAACTGCAATTGTTCTCCAAGAGCTTCTGTCGTCAGCAGTGGCATCGCCAAGAGGGGGATGGGGGGGCACTCCCAAACTTTGCTGGCCCCCCTAGTGGTCCCCCCTGTCAAGACCTCTCTCTTTTTGACATATTTTTCAAAAAACCTATATTGGAAATTCTGTTTTTGGTCTGTGACCTATTTTTAGTGGCCCAGATAGGGCCACCCCTATGAAAAAATTCTGGAGGCGCCCCTGGCTTTCAGGTCTCCATATAATCGCTGCTAATGATACATTTGTAAAAGTGTGAAATTACTTGACTGAAACTCAAATGTGAAAGTAAGGTGTGGATATTTGTTACTTTACTTCACTCTGATAACTTGTGTCGCACCTGTAGGTTTGATCTTAACTACTTGGCTGTCCTGTCTTTGTTGTGATTTTCCACTGAGTTGTCCCGTCCACTGATTAGCAGGTTCTTCCTCTCTGGCCGAATTTCCTGGCCTCACGTCCAGTGTTTGATTCTGCACTGGAGAAGGCTGCAGCTCTGACAATAGTGCTTGCTGGTTCACCTCATGTGCTGATAAATAAAAGGATGAGCTTAGGTAAAACATGTTTTCATTAGGCTAAATTAGTTTTTACAGGCATACATCTGGAGTCATAGCAAGAAAGTTCAGACTAAGGTAAATTTACTGGATCTGTTGAGGTTTTTAACTATTAAAAATAATCAGCTTACCTGAGAGCTTTAGAGCCTCCTTAGAAACAATGCCTTCTTTATGTGAGTTGGGTGAGCAGAAGTTTATAAACTTATCGGGATTAAAAGATTAGCTGAAGAAATTATGATGATTACTGAGGAATCTAACATGAAGAATCTAAGAGCTTCACGCATTTTGTTTTCTTGTGTGGGAAGTGTAGGGATCTGTGGCTACACACAGTTTTCCTGTGGAGACTTTGGCTATAATACTTCATTTACATTTTTCACATAATAAATACAAACAGTCTGGTCTTAAGTTCAGAAAAAATGTTTGAAAATAAAGCTGCAAAAGCATAAATCAGGTGCTGAAAATCACCTTCAGACTATGCAAGAACAGATAGTAAGCATAGTGTACCTGCAGTGCTGCCTGAGCTCTGAGGTGATGCAGAAACAGGAGTGATCTGCTGAGACCTAAGCATCATGAAGGTGGCCAGGGGGTCAAGGTCCAGCTCTGGTGGATTTCTTGCAAACAGCAAACCTCTGTCATCATCTCTAGTATTCAGTGTGGAGGCGACAGCCTCCTTAGAAATGTTCGCACCCAGCTCCATCTGACAGTCGTGTCCTTGTCTGCCGATGCCTTTTTTATGAGCTGAAGAGCAGCTTGCAACTTCAGAAAACTTCTTGCCACCAATATCATATCTGGTGCTGGTGACAGCAGCTGGTTTTACATCTTTATTCACTGTGTTGAATGCAGGCATTTGGGAGGCATTTGGAGATGAATCAACAGTGGTTTTCTTTTGGAGAAGAGTTTCAGCTGTGGTGCTCAATAGAAAGGAGTCGACTGAAACCAGAGTAGAAGGAAAAGAGATGAGGTCTGATGATACTTAATATGAATAATTTTTGCACTTCAACTAAAAAAAAAACAAAAAAAACACCTGAAACAATTAACCTGGTTTTGACTGCATTTTGGCATTTAAACCAGCTGCAAGTGAGCTGCCAAAAACACATAGCGATGGACAAAAACTACCATGCAAACCACTAACACCACAGAGTGGACAATTCCTAAAGGGGTCTGAGCCCCACCTGAGACTGATTACTGCACAGCATCAAAAGGAGCAAGCAGAGGTGGTTCTGGCATAGGATCATTTCAGGATACCTAGATGAGATATTTTGGGCATATTTAGCCAGAAAACCCCCAAGCAGACCCAGTACACGTGGAGACATTATGTCTGTCAGTTAGATGGGAACACTTCAGTGTGTCATTGAAAGAGATGGATTAGGTGGCTGGGGAGAGTGAAGTCTGGGTATCTCTACTCAGACTGCTGCTCCCAAGAAATGGATGCGGTGTCAGTGAACCGATGGCCTAGTAATTAATTACCTACATATGTTTAATACAGCTACCACACATGGACACATTCACATGTAAAAACCAAAAATACTCACCCTCCACATGTTCAGGTGGCAGTTTACTGAAGTCTTCCCCAGTTTCCTCTCTGATGGAGGGAAGATCAGACTTCACACTCTCTGTGAAGTCGCAGCAGCAGCACGAAGATAACTGCGGGACTCCCGTCTCCATCTCGGACTGCAGTTTGTCAGCAGCGCTTATGAAACTTTCTTTCTCTAGTTTGATAACTTTTAAGGCTTCCCACAGAGGCTGGAAGTCAACAGCTGGCTCATACATTTGAGGCTCTGTAGGAAATACAGCAATTTAGTGACACAGTTCACAGATTTCTGTGTTCAGTAGGTCTGTAAATGTGACAGATTAGAAACAAAAAAAAACCCAAACCAAAACAAAAAAATCTCACTTTAAGTCCAATCATGACACAAAAACATGCACCCCAGAGTTTGACTTTCTCTGCCTGGTAAACAGTCACATTTTGTCAACGCCTGTCCCTCGATTGTGATACATTAAGTTTTAAGTCTCTACATCCAATTTGAGACTCCATTTAGAGCTGCAAACCCATCAGAAATGTTTTCAGTAGATGGGTGGTTGAAGACAGAGGATGTTTTGGGGCCACAGTGACATCTGGTGGTCTCCAAAAACATCAGCCTTTTAACTATTGATGCCAAAGCAGTGCAGCACCTCAGTGATTTTAAAAGTCCTCTTAGTCAGACGTGCTGCAGCAGATGCACCACAAATTTTGCATAATAATACAAAATGTGTACTCATATCATTTAAACTTAATGGCTTTTGTTCCCCCTGCTGATTCTCTCAAAGTCACTTTAGCAAAACTGTCACAGTGAACAAAGCAGTTTCTAAAGAGCCAGTGGAGGCTTTGGCACTTTTCCACTGTTAATCAGTGTTGAGTATTTAATGTGGAAAATTTGTGGAGTCTTCCTTTAATTACAAAATTACCTGACAACAGAAAGCCCACCACAAAGTTCAGGTGCTTCTCTGCCTTCCAAAGTGCCGCCTTCATCTCTTTCTGAGCTCTCGGCGACACCAAAGATCTAGATGAAAATTATTACTGTTTCAAAAGCTTCTCCAAGTACCATAAAATGGGAATCACTCATATTTTCTCATCATGCTGTAGCAGTTTATAAGAATTTATATCTTAATATACATGTTAATCCAGTGTGATGACATCTCTATGTGTGCATCATGTTTGTTCAGTTAATGTGAAATCAGTGAAAATAAACAAAAAAAACACACATTCTGCAACAAGGAGACAGCTCTTCCTTCTTGAGCTCAGAGGTGGACAGACTGATGTCAGTTTGACTCTTCAGGGGAGTCGGGGTGAGAGTCAACTCCAGCTCCATTTCGGTGGGAAGCACCGCACATCCTTAAAGACACAGTAAACTAAAACTTACATGCTCACATAAAAAGATAATTAGACACCTCAAACAATCGAAGAGACATGGTGTGCCTGATGTAGCTTCTGTACATTTCTCTACTGTTGGATAAAAAGTGCAACCAACAAGTTACAGTTTTTATCTAAACTCTCTGTACCTGC